>NC_048226.1:9189270-9304986 GCF_002007445.2 Ailuropoda melanoleuca
GGAAAAAAGGAGGGAGGGGGAGGGAGGGAGGAAGGAAGGAAGAAAAAGAGGTCTGGATAACAGGATGACTTACCAGGTGAGTTTTGGCAAATCACTTAAATTCACCTAGTCTCCATTTTCTCATCTGTAAAACAAGGATAATGTCACTTACCCATCTGAGTTAGAGCACCCGGCCCTGAGCTCAACAGAGGGGAGCTATTCTTGAAGTCCGGCTTAACAAGTCAATAATGGTAAGATCTGGACAATACTAAAGGGTCTGGGTGGGAAAGGAATACTTAAGGTCGCCCAGATCATTCTTGGACAACCAAAGTATCAGTTGGTTCATATTTGGAAGTATCTCATAGATCATATTATGGCTACTGCATATGACTGAGAATAAGATCGTGCAGAAGATCATGGAAGAGCAGTACCCCTCAGACACCAATGCCCTGGGATGGTAAAAATTCCAGCACAGGTCATCCATGGAGTCATTTTATGGGGAATGTACCTTTTTTTTTAATTTTTTTTTAAGATTTTATTTATTTATTCGACAGAGAGAGAGACAGCCAGCGAGAGAGGGAACACAAGCAGGGGAAGTGGGAGAGGAAGAAGCAGGCTCATAGCGGAAGAGCCTGATGTGGGGCTCGATCCCATAATGCCGGGATCACGCCCTGAGCTGAAGGGAGACACTTAACGACTGAGCCACCCAGGCGCCCCGGGAATGTACCTTTAAGAGAAGATCAAGACTGAACAGCTGACCTGACACCCTGAGGTTATTCTGCATCCACCACGGGGAAATTCCAAAGCTTTCTACAAAAATTATTAAACACCTAGACTCTCATTTTGTCTCCCACCTTCTTAAGCCCTCCATGAGCAGGGCAGTCTGATTCCCGTGTGGGAGGTTTTCTTGGAACCCTCTCTTTGCACTGCTCTCACTTTCCCACATTCTCACAATAACTGAGGAGTCTGTATCTGGAGGGCCGGGAGGGGCAGAGATGCAGAAAGACAAACTCGAAGCAAAAAGAAAACTGGATGTGACGCCCAAGTGTTGAAACAAAGTTATTCTTTCCAGTTACTCCAAGGAGCTGGTCCTGTGCATTTCCGGTAACCTTAATGGTTAATTTCCACGGTATCAATCACAGGGAGCCGTTTCATTGTTATCTGACACTCACAGATCAAGACCAAAAGTATTAGCCTATAAAATGGACCAAAAACTGAGGCTCAGAAAAGGTAAGTAATTTACCCATGATCACACAGCCAGAAAGCATTCCTCCACAGTGTTAGTAAGCCTCGGAGCACGGTACTCAGATCTGGACTATCTGAACTGAGATTAACTTAAGACTGTACTGGAAGGGACACCAGGGTGGCTCAGTCGGGTAAGCATCTGCCTTAGCATCGGGTCGTGATCCCGGGGTCCTGGGATCAAGCCCTGCTTCGGGCTCCCTGCTCCCCAGGGAGTCTGCTGTTCCCTCTCCTTCCCCCTATTCATTCTCTCTCTCTCTCAAATAAATAAAAAAAAACTTTTAAAAAAAATAAATTAAATAAATTTCAATTTTTTTTGTTTTCATGTGAATTCTAATCTGTCAATTATAGTCAGAACTACACATTATTTTTGAAACCTGGTATGATCTTTTGAAAGACACAGATTTGATTCCCAACCCTGTTGTGGCCAAACTACGTACCTTCGGGCACGTTGTCTCCTGGACTCCTGTCTGGGCCTGGGTCTCCAGAGATGCAAAATGGGAATAGTGGCGTCTGCCAGGCTGCGACTTCACCAAAGACATCCCAGCAAGACATCCCAGCAAGAGGTGAGTGGGGCCCGTGGGTTTGCACCTGCCCAGAGTGGCACCTGCCTAGAGAGGCAACTGAATCTTACAAAGCTACCATAGGGGCTAGTGCCAGCCTCAAACATCATAAAGACTAGAAATGCTATTTCTAAACTGCTAAGCAAAGTAGGGTGTACATACTAAATGGTCAGTTCATGGGGAAGGATGCCTTTGGCTGCCAATAACAAAAAATTTTCAACTTGGTTGATACACAAAAATATTTCTTGGTTCACAGAACTGCAAGTCCTGAAAAACGGAGGGGGCCAGGAGGTCCAGCCGGAGAATCTGCTCGCCTCTACCTTTCTCTGGGCTGCCTCTTTCTCAGACAGGAAGCAAGATGGCGGCACACTTGTCCTGATATCTGTGCATCCCAGCGTCCCCAGGGAAGAGAAAGGACAACTTCCAGAAGGTCTTGAAAAAGCTGAAAGCTTCTTTCTCAGAAACACCCAACACGTGCCTCTTCCTTGTCTACATTGAGCCAGGGCACATGGTCTCCTGAAAGAAGCTGAGGCCAGTCCCCGCGGCGAGGGGGAGCTTAGACCATCCCGCCCTGAAGCTTGGGTGTGAAACAATGGCCAACAGTAGAATGTGTCTCAGGAGGACGGCCTCTACTACCAAGGGCGACTGGGGGATCTCAACACAACTGATCAATACCTCTGAAGGCTTGTTTCCACTGGAGCAAAACAGTAGCACAAGTCACTTTCCCTTCCTGGGCTCTTTTCACCACCGTTATCTTTCAGTAGCCACCATGCTTATGACCATAATGATCATTTGGACAAAAGTGATTTATTAGCTAGCCAGCAGCTCTGTTCTGAAATGCTCCCATTGAAGATGTCATGGAGGGGGCATCTGGGTGGCTCAGTCGGCTGAGCGTCTGACTCTTGATCTCAACTCAGGTCTTGATCTCAAGGTTGTGAGTTCGAGCCCCGTGTTGGGCTCCATGCTGGGTGTGGAGCCTGCTTAAATTAAAAAATATGTATATATCATGGAGACTCCAAGATCTGCTATGGTGGAGACGAGCAACTAAGGGAAGTGATCTGAGCAGTGTACCATACTCAGCCACTTCAAGAATATGTTCCTTCAGCGCTGACTCATTCTGGACCCCATTCTAGATACTAGAGAGCCTTACATTCCTGGATAATCAGATAATGAGCGGACAAATGTAAAACAAAGTATTTCCCAATTGTGAAAAGTGTTAAAAAAGAAATAGAATTTGGTGATAATATAGGATCACGGAGGCTGACTGCAGCTAGGATGGTCTGGGAACATATCTGCAAGGAGAGGGGAGCCTTTGGCAAGGGAGGGAGGGAGGTCAGGACGCAGGGTCCTGGATGCCTGGGCGCCTGAGGAGTTGTGCTTTTATTCCAAGAACAATAGAGCCACCAAAAGAAGGGAAGAGGGGCCCCTACTGGGAAGTGTGACACAGATTGAGTCCCAGCTCCATCAAATGAGTTCCAGATCCTCAGTGTTCACCCCTGTTAAATGGGATTTTTAAATACCTACTGCATAGAGCTATAAAAACAACATATGAAAAGAGATCTATAAACTATGTGGCAAAATAATTATTAGCAACCTCTTCCATTGGCTCCTGAGGGCTGAGGTGTTTCGAGGAGTGTCCTGATGTCTGCAGCCTACTGAGGAATGCATCAGAAAAATAAGATGGTTTATGGGTGGGGAGCTGGAAGGCTTGATATGCAGTGGAACGTGTAGAGGTAAATGTTAATGCAAGAATCCAGGTGATGGAGATGTGTGTGCTCACTGTAAAATTCTCTGAACTTTTAGGTGTCTGAAAGTTTTCACACTAACATGTGGAGAAAGAGGGAAAGAGGGGCCACTTGTATTTTAAGAAATTTGAAACTTCTCCTCTCCCTCTCCAGCTCCACACGCTGCCCCCTTCTTGTCTGGCTGCTTTAGCGGGTTCACCTTGCAGTCCTGCCCAGGGACTGGGTCTAAAGGGGGGACACAGGCTACCTAGGCTGACGGGTTATCTCTGCAGTGACCTGAAAGCACCAGGGCTCGGCCAGGAAGCTTTGCGATTAAGCCCCGGCGAGGGCTGAGCCTTTGCCGCTAGAGGGCGCTCCCGCGGCGCCCTGAGCACCAGGGAGGAGGGTGCTTGGACCGAGAGCCAGGTTCCTTCCCCCTCATCAGGGCCTGGGACCCACCGCCTGGGCAACTCCCTGCGGAAAACAGCTCTTCAAACAGAACAGTCTGAGAGTCAGTGCCTGCGGTCTGCCCCCCCCCCAGGGATTCTGATGAAGAAGACATAGAGGGAGAGAGGAGAGTAACGTGCACTGAGCAAGTGTCAGTCAGTGCTAAATGCTTTCACATCACTTATTTCATGTTTTAGTTATGAATCAGTCTGAAAATAGAACAGGACTTGCAGTGCAAAGGAAGTGCACTCATTCCTGGCAGACACTGCCCAATTAGGGGCTCCCGGGTTCCCCCAGGGCAGAGGAGCTCTTCCGGGAAGTAAAGTACCTCCCCACCCTTGCTCCAAGACCCAAGAGGCTCAGAGTAACTGTGCTCCCCCGGGGCTGAGATAGCACCTCTCGTGGCTTCCTATGACCCCACCCAGCATCCTCAGGGAGACTGCCCACCCCTCCCACGTCCGTCCACCAGCTTCTTCATGTGAGCTTGGGAGAGTAGGTTAACCTTGAACCCTTCCTCAGCTCAAACCATCCACTGCTCCCATTGACCCAAGCATATCCTGAGACCGCCTGGTACCGTGGGCACCAGAGATTCAAGCAAAAATACTCACTCAATCATTTAAAATCATAATCCTGTTTCAACTATGGTGCTTAGAGACCACCTGCCCCTGTCTCTCCAACAAGCCAGCCCAGGTGGAAGCCCAGCCACCAAGACTCCCCAGAGCTCCCTAAATGTGAGCCACCTCATCTCCCCCTAGTAAGGAAGCTGAAAACGTCACTTTCTGAGTTTTGACCTGCCAGATTGGGAGGAAGAGGGATCCGAATGAATTCTGTGGGAATCTGGTTGGAAAGACTGTCATCTCCCAGATTTTGATTAGTGTTACTTTGGTGTTTAAATATCATTGCTCATTGGGGGCACCTGGGTGGCTCAGTCGTTAAGCATCTGCCTTCAGCTCAGGTCATGATCCCAGGGTCCCGGGATCAAGCCCTGTATCAGGCTCCCTGCTCAGTGAGAAGCCTGCTTCTCCCTCTCCCACTCCCCTGCTTGTGTTCCCTGTCTTGCTGCCTCTCTCTCTCTGTCAAATAAATAAATAAAATCTTAAAAAAATAAAAATAAGTAAATATCATTATTCGTGACTCATATATGCCAGGCCTAGGAAATAAAACAAGAATAAAGACAATTAGATTCATCCACGAACCACCCCAAGGTACACACTCCTAACACTTTGGTGCAAGATTTTCTTCCCATGCGTCTGTCGAGACACACACCACTTTTCCTGAAATGTGATGTTGCACGCACTATTTGTAGCTTGTTTTTTATCATTTAACAATAATCCCAAGTACCTTTCAATGGTTAAGGAATCATTGGGTTCTTTTGAAAAAAGGCAAAATCATGACTCTCCTCCAGATACCAAATGAATGCATGTTAATGATTTTATTTAACTTGTTGCTGATGAGGGAACCATGAAGAAGTTTCCAGAACACTGAGATGCAGTGGCAGGGGGACACAGACACGGCTTCCTCCCGGGGACAGGGGAGTCAAATGAACCTCCACTTGATGGAATTAATTTATTTATTAAAGAATACGTTGCTTTGCTATTAGTTATCTACAATCTATGGACTTCAGAAATAGCTCAAAGACCACGAAAGGTGAGGAACCCCCACAGAATCAGAACCAGCTAACCCAGGTGGGTGTGCCCCGCACAGTGTCTGCTTTTCATCTGAAGCACACATTTCTTTTTCCCTATGCTATGCAAACAAATATACTTCTATGCTCTCTTTTTAATGGTTCCAGCTTTTTATGATGTCATGTTTCTCTAATTCACGTAGCAAACTATTACTAGGCTGAGTTGTTTTTGATCCTTCATCAGCGTGCCCAATGCAGGGAGAGTCCCTTTACTGTGAGCATCTTTGAACATTATCTGATTAATTCCCTCAGATTAATTCCTAGGAATGAAAGTCCTGGGTGGAAAGACGTCCACATGTTCCAGGTCGGGTACATGTTGACAAGTGGCCTCTATGAACTTCTTTCTAAACTTTGAGTTTACCTCAAATCCAAACCCTCAAGTTCAATTTAAGACTCAGAGATTTTATGCTCCTTAGGCAAGAAATCATTCCTTGCACCGAAATTTCAATCCCCTTCTCTGTAACATTGTCCACTAACAAAGATCAAGGCCACAGGGAGTGAAGTCCACGGAGAACTCAAACAAATGTGCAGATAATTCAACATAAGCAATCCTTTGTTTCTGCAATTTTCTCTTTCCTAGCCAACTCCAAATACCACTCCCCTCCCTGTGTCCAGCACAGCAGAGATGGTCCCCCACACAGCTGCTCTCCTCAGAAGCAGAAAGAAGAGGTCCTCAGAGCCTCAGGGTCCGGAGACCTGCCAGGCCTGTTATAAAATTAGCCTGGTTGGGGTGCCTGGCTGGCTCCATCAGGGGAGCACGTGACTCTTGATCTTGGGGTCGTGAGTCCAAGCCCCACATTGGGGGTAGAGGTTACTTAGACAAAAAAAAAAATTAGCTGGGTAGCACCCACCAGACAAGATCATGGGGAGAATTGGACAACACTGAACTTTACTTGAGCCCCGTCCTCCCAGCAAATAGTAACAGTGAAGAAATTCCCCCAAACTTCAGTATTTTGAAATCCTCGCATCCTCTCGTGTTCTGGAAAACAGCTTGCCGCACAGAGCTGCCTTTCCCATGTGACAGAGAAGACGTGCCGTGCCCTCTTCCCCATGACTCCCACAGACTCACAGACGAACCCCTCATGACCTGTAACCTGGCCGGACTCCGTCCTTCCAGCCTTCTGTTCTTTGGGCCACAAGAGACTGGCTGAACTATTGGTCCCCCGAAACTAGCTAGACACAGAGAGAAACACCCCCTGTCCAGATGACTAGCTGAGACCACCCCTGTTTTTGTAAACAACCCAACTCTAAAATTGCTCCAACTATCACTTATCCACTCCTCCCTAGAAAAGTCGAAAGCAAAACTACCTTACCCCATGAGATCCTAGAATCTCCGGATCTGGGCTATTCTCCCTGTGGCAGCAGCCTGAACAAAATCAATGTACTTACTTGTTCAGTTTTGCGTTTTGTGGGGACTTTTTGGCTTTGACATACCTCTCTTCAATCAGAATGCAATACTCTTCCTCTTTCAGAAGCTAACACTCCCTCCCACAGTGGAAAAGCGGGGGTCTATCTGATCCTGGCTGAGATTTTGCTCCAGGACCAGTGCCCGCCTCTCTGCCCATTGCCTTTCTTCGAAGCATGGCCCCTGCTTCCAGAAGTTTCTGCCCACCCTTTGAGGGAGCACTGGGATGTGTAGGCTCTGTCTACATTGCCTGGTCAAACTGATTGTCCTCTGGTGGGAGAGGAGTATGGAGCGGGGCCGAGAATGCCCCTGGATGGTGAAGGTGGGCGGTCTTCGGCCAAGAATGCACTTGCAGGCCATAAAGAGGGCAGAGACCTTGGGCACGGTCCCCTGTGCTCACACTGGAGGCCACCCGGCCACCCACACCTGAGGCTAGCTCTAAAGGAGGTCTAATTCTGGAAACTGGCCAAAAGAGCAGGAAGGACTGAGGGCAAAGGACACGGGAAGAGCCCCGGATACCTAGGCAGACCCCTCTCCTTCCACTCATACATTCATTCAACAAAGTACAATTGAATTTACTCACTGAGTGTCAGGGGTATTTATGGAAACAAGGAACGACAAAGGACTGGACCCCACCAGGAAGAGACTGAAAGAAGGTAAGATAGAATCTGGGCACATTCAGAACTCACCTCTAGGGCAGGTGATGATTCAAATGCAAAAATACATATAACACAGGATTGTGCGTGAGAGGCACCATGAAATTCTGTGGAAATGAAGAAAAAGACAAATCATTTCTGGGTGCCTGGAGGGCTCCGTCGGTGAAGCACCTGCCTTCGGCTCAGGCCGTGATCTCAGGGTCCTGGGATCGAGCCCCGAGTCTGGCTCCCTGCTCAGCAAGGAGCCTGCTTCTCCCTCTGCACACCCCCTCATGTTCTCGCTCTCTAATAAATAAATAAAATCTTAAAAAAAAAAAAAAAAAAAGACAAGTCCTTTCTGGCAGGGCTGAAGCTCTCTCCCAGCCCCGAGGAGCCTTGGTGCAAATTGGAAGAAAGAGTCTGCCTTGACAAGCCCAGCTCCCTGGGCCCAGGGTTTGGCAAACAAAGAACAAGCTGGCTTTTAACACCACGCCCTCCTCAGTGAAGGGCCCTCGCCCCCTCAGCTAGGCATCCTAGTGCCAGATTCAGCCTGCGTCTCCACAGAGGGCTTCATGGAAGAGGTGGCATTTGAGTCTGCAGAAAGGACGGCAGGATTTGGGCAGGTGGAGAGGGGGAGGTGGGTGGCAAGGGGGCTGTTGAGAGCCGAGGGTGGGATAATCCAGGCAGAGGGGTTGGTGGATCCTAGGGCTAGGGGTGGAGGAGCCCCCACTGGGAGCACAGAGATTCTGAGGGAGCCGTCCCCTGGGAGGTTATGCCACGGGTACCCTCTGGGGCAGCGCTCCCAGGTCACACACCCCGGCCAGCCCAGCAAGGCAGACTAGCAATGCAAAAAGCTCAGGTTTGAGAGTGATTATGGACTGAATTATGTTCCCTCCTCCCCCAGATTCCATATGTTGAAGACCTAATCCCAGGACCTGAATGCAATTGTATTTGGAGACAAAGCCTTTAAACAGGTAAGAAGGTTAAGTGTGGTTGGGGGGGGGGGGAAGCCTAATCCAATCTGACAGGTGCCCTTACAAAGAGAAGAAGAGGCCTCCAGGGTGGCTTAGTCAGTAAGTATCTGCCTTGGCTCAGGTCGGGATCTCAGGTTCTGGGAAGGTCCGGGGATCCCCACGCAGAGACGAGTCGGCTTCTCCCTCTCCCGCTGCCCCTCCCCCCTGCTCCTGCTGCTCCTGCTCTCTCAAATAAGTAAATAAAATAGTTTTTAAAAAAATAAAAAATAAAAGAAGAAGAGATATCGGGGGTGTGCATGCACCGAGGAAAAACTTCATGAGGACACGGTGAGAAGGCAGCCGTCTGCAGGCCAAGGAGCAAGGCCTCGGAGGAATCCAACCCCGCCCACACCTTGATTTTGGACCTCCAGCCTCCAGAGCTGTGGGAAACAACTTTGTGTGTTTAAATCACCCAGTTTAAGGTATTTGTGTCATAGCAGGCGGTACTGACCAACACAGGATGGCCATCAGGCTGTAGACGTCCTTGCTGGGTCCTAAAGGAGTCCCTCAGCCTCTCTGGGCCTGTCTCCTGATCTGATGTGTAAAACAAAGGGAAAGACACATTGCACTCAGAGCAGCAGTGAAACGGCAGTGAAATTCTGTGTGCGGAATGGACGCCTAATGTGTGCAGACGTTGATGAAGAGTATCGTTTCTACAGTGAGGTGTGTGCCCCTGGGGGCGAGGAGGAGAGAAAAGACCAGAACGGAGGCCACAGTTAACAATACTCACTGTAGATTCATAAGTTGCTAAGAGAATCGTTCCGGAAAGTTCTCATCACAAGAACTACACCCGATGATCGGTATTTACTAAACAGTGTAGTAATCATTCCACAATATATACATGTATCAAATCATTATGTTGCACACCTAAAAATAATACAATGTTACATGTCGGTTATACCTCAATGAAAAATAAACATTTTTTTAAAATAAGAAGTGGGGTAGAGGCAGAAAACATAAGAACTTCTTTTTACATTCATCCTACCCATTCTTACATTTCTATGTTTACATACGGTTTTCATAAACATAACATGTAAGTACATAAGTGTTTCTATATTATGAGAAAGATAATCCTTGTACAGTTCCACTGGTTTTAATGCACATCACTCATCAATGCAGAGCTACGTATATAATATATGAATAAACAATTTTCCATATCCAGGGGTAGACTAGTCCCCCCCTTATCTTCAGGGTGATGTTCCAAGACCCCCAGGGAACGCCTGAAACCACAGATGGTACCAAACCCTGTATATACTGATTTTCCTATACATCCATACCCATGATAAGGTTTAATTTATAAATTAGGCACCGTAGGAGATTAAGAACAATGATTAATAATAAAATAGAATAATTATAATAATACACTGTAATAAAAGTTATGTGAATGTGGTCTCTGTCTCTCTTTCAAAATACCTTAAGTTCTGTTCCCCCCTTATTGTGATGATACGAGATGACCAAATGCCTACCTGACCAGACAAAGAGAGGTGGGTGACGTGGGCACTGTGTGGGCACGTAAAGCCGCTACTGACATTTCATCAGCTGAGCCACACAGGTGCTCCTGTATGTGATTTTTTTAAAGGCACTGATAGGAATGTGCAATCGAAACAGTCCTTGGAGACCCATGTAGACCATAACAATATTCCAGCAATATTTCTTCGCACCCTTTGGTAGGCCAGGGTCGGAAGGCAGCGTTGAGGAATGAGGGCAGGGAGGAATGCCATCACTATCCCATGCCTTTGGGAAGTTGGAGGTTCATGGGAGGACGGCAGAACCCCTGTGCCCGTGCCAGCCTTCTGGGCAGGTGTTGAGACCTTTGAGATGGGGCTTGAGCCGTCTTCGGGAGAGCCTCTGAGATTCTGCCAACAGCTGTGGTCCTCCGGGCTCTGGACATCACCAGCCAAGCCCTCCAGGCATGGACTCCAGCAGACAGTGGCATGCACATCACTGTCCAGATGGTCCCCTTTTGTGGTTACGATGGCAGTAAAGCTATGAAGAGTGGACAAAGGGACTTGCCGCAGACAGACTGAGCACATGCAAGGCTCCCTTTGAGATGCCCCCAAGATGACTGGAAACACTGCGATGGGGGGCGGGGGCGGCTAGTGTTCTTGCTTGGGGAGCTGAGTGGTTTAGAGCCTCTGTCATCTGGGCATACGTGTAAGTGGGGTCCTATTTTGCAGTCACAGACCAAGGGACAGGAGCCCCCGTGGCGTATGAGTTCTACATGTCACTGAATCTCTACTTTCTGGATCTTAGAACCCACATGATGAGAGAGTCCAAGGGATCCCCAGGGTGGACCATGAGGAGGTAGGGAATGGGTGGGCGTGCACTGACCCCGAGGGAGGTTTTTGTCCCTGAAGGTGAGTGGGGCCTGAGAAAGAGAATACAAACCAGCAGCTCTTGCAATGTTGGGTCATGTTCAGAAAACATGGCCCACACTCTGGTTTCTGGCACACTTGGTGGAAATTCCTGTCGGTGTGACCTTGCACAAGTCACAATGTCTCTGAGTCTCAGTTGTTCCATCTGTAAAATGGCAATATCCTCTTCCTCGGGGCAAATAAGGGGAGAGGTCTGTTTATCCAACCGCTCCTTGACCTCCAACATCTCCATAACCTGTCTCTGAAGAATGCTGTTCTGAGTGCCCAGCCTTCACAGCTCCGGGAAGACCTCTGAGCAGTATCCCAGTAGTAACTTCAGTGCCATGAGTCCTCCTCCCACAAACTGTGGCCAGGGGGGATGGAGTTGGGGAGCAGCTGCTGCTGAGGTCCTTCTTCCAGCACGTTCTCATTTTGCATCTGGCCAACGGCTTCCCCATGCCTGCCCAGGCACCAGCAGCCCCTCTCCTTTCCAGCCCCAAGAAGAAAAGCCCTGTGAAAGGACCAGCTTTGCCATTAGCCACTCCAGCCCGCACTACCTGGGGTCCACAAGGACCACTCCCCTTCCCTGAGCACCACAGCCACGGCCACGCGGCTCTGCACGTCCTCCTGGGAGCCAGCTGGAGGCTATGAGCTCACGGTTCTCCCAGCCTCTGCTCCCCACTTACCCTCTCTGAAGTCGCTGGCCCCCTTCCCCTCTTTTCCTCCTGTTCCACCTCCTCTCCCTCTGGCCTCATTGCCGCGACCGGGGCTTACCTTTCCAGAAAGATTTCAGCTCCTCTCATGCCCTGTGGTGGAAGGAGCGCTAGACGGCTCTCCGGCATGTGCACAAGACTTGCCTGGAAGGACGTCTCTCTTAAATGGGTCACAAATCCTGGGAGCCAGACATTCTTTTTCAGTCCATGGAAAAGGAAAAGGAAGATGCATCTAATTCCATATGGTTATTGAACGTCTGCTCCTGCCAGGCACTGGGAGCACAGTCTGTCCTGGCTCGGGCTGCCAAAATGCCACACCACAGACCAGGTGGCTTAAACAGACATTTGTTTCTCATGCTTCTAGAGGCTGGAAGTCTAAACTTAAAGTGCTGGAGGGTTGGATTCCTCTGAATCCCTTATCCTCCGCTTGGAGACGGCTGCCTCCTCACACGATTCATTCCCTTTCTCTCTGCAGGATAGGCCCTTGTGTCCCTTCCTCCTCTTATAAGGACACCAGTCATACTGGATTAGGGTCCAGCCTCGTGGCCTTCTTGTAACTTTAACGCCTCTTTAAAGACCTCATTCTCAAATATGGCTACATTCTGAGGTGCTGGGGATTAGATCGTCAACAGATGAATTTGCAGGGGATACAATTCAGCCCCTAATATCACATAAGCAAGAAACGTTCCCTGCTGCCCTGGGAGCTCAAAGTGGGGTTAAGTGGCCCTATCACCTAAGGCAGTTTTTCAACTATCTCGCAGGCACCCTGATGGATAGAAAAGGCACCAGGTCTGGTGGCTCTGGGTGCAGAAGCAAGGGCAGGAACCACACCTCATCCAAGGACCTCCAGGCAGTTCTCAATCTCTGCGAGGGGTTAACAGTGAGATCTTGAAAAGGAGTCATAGCTTGTGTTTCTTAAGCATTTAGGACAGACCAGGTGCAAGCAAGAACGCATTCACTCCATAACAACCCACGAGGAACTATCATCCCACTTTACAGACAAGAAGGGGAGCACAGAGGAGAAAGTCACTTCCCTGGAGCCCAGGACCTGGTGAGGTGCCTTACAGAGCTCCTCAGAAGCCCTCAAGAATAATGCAAGTATACCGATTACAGTGCCATCGAATCTGATGATGATGGTGGTGGGTGGAGACGGGGGGCCGTCCTCTAAACAGTTTCCTACCTTCGTTTCATTTTACCAGTCCTATTACAAGTGTTTTTGGTTGTAAGACATCTCTCATGTCTTTGGAAGGAAACGANGCGTGGGGGGGAGGCTTAATCCCTCAACGAATGGCTGGGTCCTCTAAACAGTTTCCTACCTTCGTTTCATTTTACCAGTCCTATTACAAGTGTTTTTGGTTGTAAGACATCTCTCATGTCTTTGGAAGGAAACGACATGTGGGGGAACAAAGGAATTAACCCGTTCCTGTGCAGACCCCTTTACTGAGCCATTCAGAGGAGCGTGAGAGACAATAACAAAATGTTTGCTAAAGACACGAAGCAGGCACTCAGTAAATGTTAGCAGGGCGCTGTTCGGCTTTTCAAATTGTCGGTTCTAGCTGTGACTGTGTGCCACCATGTGCTATCTGACACGTCAGGCAAACAATATGAATTTTCTGAGCTTTGGTTTCCTTATCTGTAAGGCAGGGGATCCCATGGCGTGGAGGGGGAGGGGTGCCCACATTAAATGAAACCTGGAACACGGTAGAAATTCAGTATGCGTGAGTCCCCTTCTGTACCCTGGGGTTCCTGGATGGACCGTCAACATCAACGGGGGAACTGTTTGGCCTGGGGGTCACTCCATCTGGGAAGCTTCCAATGTGCTTTCTTGGCTGCTTCTGTCTCATGGGTAGAGGGCTGGGGACTCTGAACCGAGGTCAGATTACTCCACCTGTGGGCGCCTGGCCTGTTGGGGACAGAAACAGATCCCTCTGAAGGAGCAGTTAAGCGTCATTTGCATTTCTTATAAAGAACAGATGCTCATTTCCATTGGGAAACATTCCCATATGGCCTGGCCTTGTTGCAATTTCCATCAAGGGCTGGTCTTGAATTTTACAATTAAAGGTGTCCCTTGGCCACTGACAGAAAAGGAGCTGAGTTTCCATTTGGCCCCAGAGTTCCTTTGTTTGTCTCATAAAGGAGGGAAGCCAGCCCTCTCTGGCCCGGAGTCCTTGCCAGCTCTCCCTGACGTTCTCACTGGGGGAAGGGATGGGGTCTGTTCCTCAAACCCCACAGCACAGTCTCCTCTCTGCACATGGAATCCGCCCCGGGGAAGCCCACATCTGCAGGTAACCACGAGCAACACTTCGTCCACCTCCTGGCAGTCCCTGTGCTTTCCTACTTCCCAAGAACTGTTCCCCCAACTGCCAGGCCAGACGGCTGGGCTTCCCCGGTGAGAATTGAACCCTGGGTGTGCTGTGTGTGTTTTTCCGGCAGTGGCCATAGGAGGGCGCCCGTTCCCCTCCTGGCCCGCGCAATTCCGTTCACCGCCTCTCCCCGCCAGCTGCAAGATGCTCCCTGTTGTGCCCCCAGGCTAGGCCTTACATCAGGGGCAGACCTGCCCACCCAAATAGCATCACATGTCCCCCCTGAGTTTTGTCTTCTATCACAAGATTGTCTCTGAGTCCCATTCCCTCAGGACCTTGATGGGCTGTGAATCCATTCACTGGCTGTGATCTGAGTATACAACCCATCCTGTCTAAACCCTAGGCTCCTTAAAGGTAAACTGGGGGTGCTTACACCCACACTGTGGGCCGCTATGATGATTCCATGAGAAAACAAATAGAAAAGTCACCTTCCCCTTCACTGGGTGGCAGGAAAGCTCCAGAATGGGATGAGGCTTGGGACAAGTTTCCTACCCCTGACTCCCTCCCCCGCCACCACCAAGTAACTCACCTGCCCCAACCCTGCAGAGCACAGAAAAACTGAGCTGAGATTCCCCCCTGTAAGGACTGGGTTTGATGGAGAATCACTTCCTGCTGCCAGGACCCAATGGCTTTCCACAAGTTGACCTAACAAGACCTGGGTACCATGTTGGTGGCTCATTGAGCAGTTGTAGCACTTGGATGGAGGCCACAAAGACTTGGTGGATCTTTGCATTGAGCCATTGTTGCACACACGGTTTTATGCGGTTAAACCAACTGCCCTGCTCAGAACCACTGTCTCACACTCTTTTCTCGGCTAAAAAGGCAGTGAATGGGATTTTTTGCTTTGGGACCTACAAGAAGGGCATCTGAGAGGCCCTAGCCAAGGAAACTAGCTGGTGTCGTCTTGGAGCCCGGTCCATGGGCTCACAGCAGTGAAGCATGTCTGTTCTTTCACAAGTCGCTTAAAACCACCTGTCAGACAGTCTCTTCCAGGGTTATGGAGCCATCAGGAAGGCTGGGCTGATTTTCGCCCTTTGTGCTACTGACGTCAGAGGCACAGTGGGCAGATCAGAACATTGGTGGGATGCTACATTCTGGCACTTCCTGCCAGACATTGCCTACCACACATGGATGGGTGTTTAGGAGTGATCTAAAAAGTCTGGTGGAAAGAGCCCTGGAGTCATTTGGGATTTTGGAAACATAAGTTTGCCAAGTGTAGCTGACGCTGATGATTGCCCACTCAGCATGCATTTCTCGCCCACCCTCCTTTCCTCTTAATTCAGAACAGGCATCTGCCCTCCTTCACTCAGCCTTATGCTTCTAGGGGGGTTTGTGTCAGCCCAGGCGGAGGGGTGAGTCCTGATGAGTCTCAGTCAGTCGTGGGTTCCCAAAACCCTTGTTGGTGATGGATTTAGATATGGGCACATGTCTTATTTCTGGCCCTCAAGATACAAGGGGGAAGTCTGCTGGGAAACTCCTGGGAAAGTTTCCCTTGCCCTTAAAAAGAGATCTAAACAAGATATAACCTCTTCCGGCCTCAGGACCTACCTTATGATTGAATATGATGTCTGGACCTGCACCAGCCACTCTGTGACCACACAGGGACTCTAGCCTAGGAGTGGTTCAGACATACGGATACGTGTGCAGAGCCCAGAGACTCACAGAGAAGCAGAGAACTGGAGCCTGGTGTCCCCCTGGCTTGTCCTGCCTATGGCTCTCCTATGAAGTTGAGTTGAGGGTGGCCGTGTAGGCCCCCTCATGATATACCAAGTGTGCTGGGTCAAGACTCTCTGGGTCTCATTTTCTACAATGTATAAGAACAGTTTGCTTTCCTCAAGCTACCTTGGAGAGAACACTTCCATGGCTGATAAATATGGCGTCCACCCATACTGGGGCATGTAGGAAAAGATCGCTTATGGTGGCAACTAATAGAATTGTAACAATAGGGTTCTGTACTATTTTATGTATGTAAAAAAATCCTTCAGTTGCATTTGCAAGTCACCCAATTTGAGCTAGGCTTACACGCAAATGAGAATTAATTATAAGAATCTGGGCCTCTCTCCCAACACTCAAAGCTTGGAGTGTGATTTGGTCTTACGAACACATTCAAATCCAGGTTCCAGATGCCACCAGACCACCCCCTCCGTACTGTGTTGAATAGTGTCCCCAAAACTTTGTGCCTACCTGGAACTTCAGGTGACTTTATCTGGAAATAGGCTCTTTGCAGACGTAATTGTTTAAATTAAGATGAAGTCATAGTGAATTAGGATGGGCTTTCAGGGCAATGACTGGTCCCTTATAAGATGACATGCAGAGGGACGCCTGGGTGGCTCAGTTGGTTGAGCGTCTGACTCTTGGTTTAAGTTCAGGTCATGCTTTCATGGGTCATGAGATCGAGCCCGGCGTCAGTCTCCGCACTCAGCGGGGTGTCTGCTTGAGATTCTCTCTCTCCCTCTCCCTCTGCCCCTCCTCCTGCTCACAGGCTCTCTCTCTCTAAAAATAAATAAATATTTAAGAAGAAGAAGTAGACAACGACATGCATAAAGACATAGATGCGATGTGAAATACACAGGGGAGAATGCCACGTGACAAAAGAGGTAGAAATATTGACGTGGTATGTCCACGAGGCAAGAAATGCCAAGGATTGCCAACAACCACAGAAACTAGAAAAGGCAAGGAAGAACCCTTCCTTTGAGCCTTCAGAGGAAGTATGGCCCTGCCATCATCTTGATTTCAGGCTTCTAACCTCCGTAACTGTGAGAGGATACATTTCTGTTGTTTTAAGCTACCAAGTTTGTGGTCATTTGTTACAGCAACCCCAGGAAACTACTGTGTACGCCTTCTACAAGTCTTGGTTATGTGGGCTTCTCTTTTCCCTCTGGCTACAGACCAACCCCTGTCCTCCTTAACGTACCTACCGCACAGTGACACACCACATAGCTGCCAACAGCTTGCAGATTCGACACTTGTCGATCGGGCTTCCAGAAAGAGCAGTATTACCTCTGCCTCCCAAATTCAATTCTCCGAGAAAGAAGTCTAATTGGCCCAGCTTACCTTAGGAGATAAATCTGGGAGACCAATCACTCGTGATCACAGGGAAAGTGATTTCGCATCAGGATGTCGGTTCCCAAAGTAGCCATGTGGAGTGGGAATGGGTGATGAAAGGGGAATTTCTAGAGTAACAAGTGTCCATCGCAGATACTCTAAGTCCTTATTCTGTAAATACTGGCCTCCCTAGACCATATGAATCTGTCCTTTTGTGTTTTCATGCATACCTATCAATAAACAATGGGGTAGAAAAGGAGAACGAAAAATGAATCTTAAAAAGCCAGAAATCTAGGTTGAGCAATGAAAGACTTGAGCAAAGTCAAAGAAAAGATGGACCCCAGTGTTCTGGACGTTCTAATGGTACTATGTTAAGTACATAATTTGGTTTCTTTAGCCCGTGCTTTCTGCCTAGAACAGTGAGTAGATGGCATTCAGCTCTGTGCAAACGGGACATGTAAGAAGTGGCCAAATGAAATTGTGCTCTTGCTTCACTCTTTGTCTCGGCACACATTTCCCAGTTACAGTGGGGAAACTGAGGCAGGTTATTGGAGGCTCAGCGGTGAATCAACTTTATCCAATTTCATTGTTTCTGCCAAAGGCAAAATCACATGATAAACACTGAATAGATACAGACAGAGAAACACCCAAAATACACCCATGTTTGTCTTAGAAATTCTCACCTACATCTCCATAGAAATGGCTGAAGCAAGTCTTGAGAGGCTGGCCAGTTAATATTTCTACAAGGAGAACTTCTGTGATGTGCTGAGAGGTAAGAAACTTTTAGCAACTTCTTGGCCATCTTCCTGGATCACTGGGTAATAACCCACGCTGTTGATGGCTCATAAAATCCCCATACACAAATTTCACGATTTCGACTATAGAACCATTACCACAAACTTTCTAGTCTTGCAACCCACATTGCTTATAAATAACTGGTACAGGGCGTTGGTTACTGAAGGAAGTTTTGAGATGGGAAGGAGAACCACCCTAAACCCTTTTGAAAAGTCAAGTTATTCCCCAGGTATGTTCCTGCATAATCAGTATGGTTTTTAAAAGATACTCTAGGTCGCTTCCTGTGGCCAAGCACTTTCCTTTGATGGGGTTTCTCCAGCAGCCTACAGTAATCACTACTTTCAGCCTTTTCCGTGCAGACCAATTCTGAGAACAAACATAGAGCCTTCCTGTCAATAATTTCCCCAATTCGCTGCTAAGTGCGGCCAAGATAACGTGGTAAAAACCTACTGAAATGACAACAGTTTTCCCCCATAAAATGCATCCTTTGTGGGCAGATAATTCATATTCATTAGTGAATAGTTTACATTCTTTGGGCAGTTTCTGTCTTGGTCACCCCCTCAACACCAAGTTGAAGACACAATCTGATCTCGAACTGCACAGGCAGCCCCTGTGAAATCTCATTCTCTCTTCAAAAGAGAAGGAGGTAAGCCTCCCTGGATGTCAGGGTCCTGTGGCGCTGGGGGAGCCCACTAGGAGAGGGAGTATCCAGGGTAGAGGGACAGGGGTCAGGGATTAACATTCACTACTGCTCTTCTAAGATTTTTAAACCGAGTATCATTATTGGGACAGAAGGGAAGAGGCCCACGATCCCTAAAACAGTGCTACAGTTCATCGTATGGGTCTGCTCTTAGAAGAGCCCCCAGAAGGCAAAAAGATAGCATGTTGGAAGGATTTAAGGTGCTAATAATCCACTGACATGCCTGGCACAACGCCTGACAGGTGAGAAGCATCCAATAAATATTAACTGTTCTTATGATTTAAAATGGTTATGGAGCTGCTTTCTTAACATCTGTGATTACTGCTGGGGCTTCCAGGTCAGGCTGCGTGCAGTCTAATCTCTAGAGGACAGTGTTCTTGGGGGAAACAGCTGGTACCCAACAGCCATCAGGCATTCTGTGGCCAAACACAGCTCCAGACCCGTAAGGTGAGGCAACCACAGCAATGCATCATGGCCGCCTTTTGGAAATCTACTGGCCTCTCCTGGGAAGCCGAAAGCTTGTTGACACCCCCACACCCTCCACACCCCCAATGCTCCAAGTCCAAGGCCAAGGAGTGCCCCTTTTTAGAAAACGTAACATGGTCCAGCAATGGCTACCATTTGTAAAACAAGAAAAGAAAAGAAAAGAAAAGAAAAGAAAAGAAAAGAAAAGAAAAGAAAAGAAAAGAAAAGAAAAAAGAAAAGGAAAGGAAAAGGAAAAGAAAAAAAGAAAAGGAAAGAAAAGAAAAAAGAAAAGAAAAGAAAAGAAAAGAAAAGAAAAGAAAAGAAAAGAAAAGAAAAGAAAAGGAAAGGAAAGAAAAGAAAATGAGTAGCCCTGGGAAGGCTTCAGGCACTTGCTTCAAGTTTTGGTAGGTTCAGCATAGACTGTGTGAGCTTTCCCTTAAGACCTGGGAGCCTTGAACGGTAGTCATGGCAGCAGAAGTAAAAACAGGACGTCCCATGGATTGTTTGTTTTTTCCTCTTATTCTCTACTTCCCTGTCTGACATATCTCAGTAATACCTGGCATCCTGAGTTAGTTCTGGGTGGTCTTCCTCCGTTGACCTCCTCCTTGAAGCACAGTGCTACGCCCTTGGAATCCTAGAAGGAGGGGCTAGTTAAAGCATCAGGAAACTTTAGGAACGACAGGGATTCCTGAGGGTCTCCAAAGACCAGTGACTGGGCATCTCTCGATAACCTTGGGCAAGGTCAAGTATTGCAATATCTGCCTCCCCCAGCAAAGACAAGAGGGTCCTCACTAAACCCCAGATGTCCAACATGCGTGCTGCCTTCATCCAGCATCTGTAGATTTCCCCCAATGACCCCACAATCTCGAAGCTCAAAGAATCCCATCTCCTCTGCAGACTCTCTGTGGGAAACTTGAGAAGCCTCAGTTTCTCCATCTGTAAAATGGGAATAATAATTGTGTCTACTCTATAAGGTTGTTGTGAGGTGGAAAAATATGTATTAAACATTTAACACAGCATTAGATGTTAACACAGATGGTAAATGCCCAGTAGAGGCAGCCCCTGCTCTTTGAAAGTTTGCATTATGCCGCTTTACTTTAAAGAAAAACCTACCGTGGTACCTGGTTTTGCTAACCAAAAGAAACCTAAGACGATTTTCGCTTTAAAAAAAAAAAAAGGGTGAAAAACAAAAACAACCTTCGGTGTTGTTTTACAGCGAGCCACTGTAGAGGCAGCGTGGAGCAGGAGAGTGGCGCCCCCAAGCCCCGTCCCCTGGAACTACACTCAGCAAAGTCAAAGTCAATCTCCAGAGCTTTGCACTGTGTCCGTGAGCAGCCTTGCTTAATCTTGATTTATTTTGTGCATCCGTTACCAAGATGTGTCCTAAGGTATCAGAAAAGCCCAAGGGAGGTGACTTTTTGGGTCTGGGAACACTCAAAACTTTTTCCATATAAATTAATAGTAATTGCTTCTTTGCTGTATGCTATTTCGACTTACAAAAGGTTCGAGAGGAATGCTCTACTTTCAGATAGCAGGGGAGACCTGTATATAGAAGAAATAGGAAAGACAATTACTAGGGCAAGTATTGTAGACCGTTGAGTACCTTATAACAACACCCTTTGGGATAGATCAAGGATTTGTAAGCTGAAGTTCCGGGCTCCTTTGAGGAACATACTTAAATTGTACTTTTATGGGTATATTCCTGGAGAGAAGTCACAAGCTTTCACCAGATTCTCAGATTCTCTGCTCTGGAAGAGGTTAAGAACCACTGTAGTTTCTTTTTCTTAAAAAGAAAGCCCCTTATCTCCACCCATTAGGATGGCTGCTATCCAAAAAACACAAACCCGACAAACAAACAGAAAATAGCAAATGTTGTCAGCAATGGGAAGAGATCGGCTCTCTTGGGGTGGTGACGGAAAGTGGTGCGGAAAACACAGTGACTGTTCCTCAAAACATTAACACAGAATTACCATCTGACCCAGCACCCCCACTGCTGAGTGCATACCCTTAAAGAACTGAAAGCAGGGTCTCAAAAAGATATCCATACCCCATGCCCATAGCAGCACTATTCACAGTAGCCACAATATGGAAGCAGCCCAAAGGCCCATCCGTGGATGAGTGGATTAACACAACGTAGCACGTGCTAGCAATGGAATATCATTCTATTGGTTTGCTCAGGCTGCCGTCCCAAAATACCATCGAATGGCTGGCTTCTACAATGCTAATATATGTTCTCATAGTTCCGGATCCTGAAAGTCCAAGATCAGGTTTCTGGTGAGAGCCGTCTCCCTGGCTTGAAGGCCACCTTCTCACTAGGTCCTCACATGGCCTCTCCTTGGTGCTTGTGCACGTGTGCAAACACACACCAAGACTGAGCTCTCTGGTGTCTCCTCTTATAAAGACACTAATCCTGGGGCACCCGGGTGGCTTAGTTGGTTAAGTGTCCAACTCTTGATTTCGGCTCAAGTCATGATTTCAGGGTCATGAGATTGAGCCCCATGTCAGGCTCCACGTTCAGCAGCTGCTTCTCTCTTTCTCTCCCCCTCCCTCTGTTCCTCCCCCCACTCATGCATTCTCTCTCTCTCCTAAAATAAATACATAATTTTTTTTTAAGGACACTAATCCTATCACATCACAGTCCTACCCTCATGACCTCATTTAACCTTAATTACTTCCTTACTACGAATATAGCCACACTTGGGGTTGGGGTTGGGGACAGACTTAATGAATTTGAGGGGACACCCTCCATCCATAACGATTACTCATCTTTTAAAGGGAAGGACATTCTGGCACAGGCAACAATATGAACGAATCTTGAGGACATAATGCTGAGTGAAATAAGCCAGTCCCAAAGATAACTAGAAGCCGGTTCCAATGAGAGACTATGGACTATGAGAAACAAACTGAAGACTTCAGAGGGGAGGGGGTGGGGGAAGGGATAGACTGGTGATGGGTAGTAAGGAGGGCACGTATTGCATGGTGCACTGGGTGTTATACGCAACTAATGAAGCATCAAACTTTACATCGGAATCTGGGGATGTACTGTATGGTGATTAACATAATAAAAAAAAAAAAAAAAAAAAGAATCCGGTTCCACTTCTAGGAGGTAACTAGTAGTTAAATTCACAGAGACAGAAAGTAGACTGATGGTTACCCGGGACTGGGGGCCAGAGGGAGAAAGGAATGGGGAGTTATTTAATGGATACAAAGTCTCCGTTTTACTAGATGAAAGGAGTTTTGGAGATTGGTTGCACAACCATGTGAATACTTAACACAGCTGAACTGTACATTTAAAAATGGTTAAGACGGCGAATTTTATATTATGTGTATTTTACTAAAATTAAAAAATACTAAACAAAGAAATAAAGCCCCACTGAAAGCATTGTTCAATTCTTGCCCAACTAGAGTACCGAGGAATAAAGAGCATAAAACTACTCAGAGAAACTGTGCTATACACCCAAGTTGTATTTAGGGGCGCCTGGGTGGCTCAGTCGGTTACGCTTCTGCCTTTGGCTCAAGTCATGATCCCACAGGCTCCCTGCTCAGTGGGGAGTCTGCTTTTCCCTCTACCCCTGCCCTTCCCCACCCCACTCATGTGCTCTCTCTCTCTCTCTCTTTCAAATAAATAAAATCTTCCAAACAAACAAAAAAAGAGCACAGACCTTGAAATGAGATAGACCTGGGTTCACTTCCGAGTTTCCAATAGACCTGAGCATGACCTCGAACAATCTTCATAAATGTTCTTAAAGCAAAACATACATTTTACCTTTCAAGTGACTAAATCTGATTGAATACCAGGTTTCCTAAAGACGTCTTTGGAGTGCGATCAACAAATTTCTAGTAGTCAGGCTGTTTTGACAGCCCTGGAACGGGTCCCCCCACCCACACTAAACTTGGTAACCTGAACTGGCCCATGTTTGGAAGTGTGCATTCTCTCTGCTCTGCGTGTATATTCCAGATGGCATTTCACAAAGAGGCATCAAATCTTAGAAATGAAAAGCAACTTCACTGCATTGCCATTAAACTTGCTGAGTTTCTTCTCCAAAAAGGTACTTCACGGAGCTAATGCTGACACCCAGCAAAGACCCTGTTGGCTATTTAGACACGTCCGGTCCAAGCCTGTAAGAGAATCAGCGATGTCCTCACCGGGCTATTGGTTTCATATCAGGGAATAACTGGAATTCACCCCACGAGACGTTCAACATGGATGGTCCTCAGCAACCACTTCAGCTTCCCGCTTGCTTTAAAACATGGGGGGAGCTGGGGCACCTGGGTAGCGCAGTCGTTAGGCGTCTGCCTTTGGCTCAGGGCATGATCCCAGCGTTCTGGGATCGAGCCCCGCATCAGGCTCCTCCTCTGGGAGCCTGCTTCTTCCTCTCCCACTCCCCCTGCTTGTGTTCCCTCTCTCGCTGGCTGTCTCTATGTCAAATAAACAAAACAAAAAAAATCTTAAAAAAAAAAATGGGGGAAGCTGAGGCCCAGAGAGGCTTAATAGACTGGTTTGATAGAAATTAAAGGTAGAAAAAGGGATCAAACCCAGGCCTTTGGAGACCAAGCGCAGACATATTTCAGCTATAACAGGCTGCCTCATGAAAATATAAGTGCCTCATGAGTGTCCAAGTCATCTCTGCTCAGAAACCCAGCCAATTTTCTCCGTATTGCTTCAGTTTTAATATATGCACTGTCAAAGGGAGCATATATAAAAATGAACATTGTTAGCGATGGTAATTAAATCCTGGACTCATCTCTACATTCCGCAGTAACAGCACGCATCACATCATTTTATAACTGTCTCTTTGCTGGCCCATCTCCCCTTCCTCCCCCACCACACTGCAGATCCCCTGACAACAACGACTGTCTTGTTCCCAGCACCAAGCACAGCACCTGATACAAGTCTGACCCTGGATAGACAGTAGTCAGGCCACTGATTGTGCCAGTGAGGTATGTCCCATCTATAATGATGACTATTCATTTCATACCTTAGTCTCAGAGGAAGCGAGGCATCTGAGAAAACTTACGGCATGTGCAAGGGCCCCAGTGAATTGTCAGAGCATAAGAGAATTCTGTAGATGCCTTGCAGGGTTTTTTTGTTCTATGGCTTTATAATAAAATTAAAGCCTCATATGTATGTCAGGAAGCAGGATGGCTGAATCCAATATTTTAGCATGTTGCAAATTTTAAGCATAAGATCTGCTCTATTTCCAGAATTAAGTCGGTTGTTCATTAATCCTTTATGTATCGAGAACCTGGGTGGCCCAGCCAAAGATATGCCATCTGGCAACCAAAAGCAATTTCAAAATAAGCTTATTCCTTCACTTATGTGTCTCGAAAACCATGAAGTGGAGCTTAATGCACACTCCAGAGAAGACATTATCAGAAAGGTCTTACCTTCCCTGACCATTTCCCTCACCTTCCTGCCATCGCTTTAGTACTCCCTTCCAGCACCCTTCTAGATTAAAAGGGTAGAATGACACCGCAAATGTATCTCCTCTCTAACCTCAAACCCACAAAATGGTACCAAATTCATTTAAGAAGTATAAGCCCTCAATAGAAAAAAGAATAAGGGACACCCGGGTGGCTCAGTCAGTGAAGTGTCTGCCTTCAGCTCAGGCCATGATCCCAGCGTTCTGGGATCGAGTCCCACAGCAGGGAACCTGCTTTTCCCTCTGCCTGCTGCTCCCCCTGCTTGTGCTTTCTTTCTCTTTTTTTTTTTTTTTAAGATTTTATTTATTTATTTGACAGAGATAGAGACAGCCAGCGAGAGAGGGAACACAAGCCGGGGGAGTGGGAGAGGAAGAAGCAGGCTCATAGCAGAGGAGCCTGATGTGGGGCTCGAGCCCATAACGCCGGGATCACACCCTGAGCCGAAGGCAGACGCTTAACCGCTGTGCCACCCAGGCGCCACCTGCTTGTGCTTTCTGTCTCTGACAAATAAATAAATAAAATCTTTGGGAAAAGAAAAAGAGAGAGAAGGGAATAAGGGGTGGGACACAAACAGACAAAAGATTTCAGCAGAGTTCTGCAAGATGGCAAGCCCATGGAGAAAGAAACAAGAAAAGCCTCTGGGTGAGCGGAAGTCCCAACCAAGAGTGACGGAGACAGCATCACACTCAGAAAGGATCTCAGCCTGTCTTGCAGACACACAGAGACACCTGGGATTCAGAAACGCTTGGTGGAAGTGAAATGTGAGGCTGGAATGGAAAATTGTAGAAAACGTACAGATGGGGCAAGGGGACTCCCAGCCACTCTTCCCTGGCCACCACACCTCACACACACATGTGGAAACACAGACGCCTGGAAGCAATACGTACTCCCTCCAGGCAAACAATCAGACAACTTCTTAAAGCAATTGAATGTTCCGGGGAAAAGAACTCTGCGTTCTGGCCTTGAGGGGCCCAGGATAATAGACAGCAGCCCTCCTGATTCCCCCTGAGACAGAGCCTTCCATTCGAGAAGCCCCACCTACGAAATGCCAAAGGATGTCATCTCTGTGAAGGGGAATTTAGCAATACCGAGCAGAATCACACAGGCATCTGTACTCTGGCCAGCAAGTCCCCTTCCATTAATCTGTCCACATGACTTATACGCAAATATATGCACAAGACTATTCGCTGCAACTGTATTTGGTTTTTATTTCAATTTCAGTTAGTTATAGAGTTTAATATTAGTTTTCGGTACAATATAGAGAGTCAGCACTTCCTGCGCTCATCCCAAGCGCACCCCTTAATGCGCATCACCTATTTCACCCATCCCCCACCCCCTCCCCTCTGGTAACCATCAGTGTGTTCCCCAGAGTTAAGAATCTGTTTCTTGGTTTGCCTCTCTCTCTCTCTCTCTTTTGCTTTTCTTTGCTTGTTTGTTTTGTTTCTTTAATTCCACATATGAGTGAAATCATATGGTATTTGTCTTTCTCTGACTGACTTATTTCGCTTAGCATAATACGCTCTAGCTCCATCCGTGTTGTGGCAAATGGCAAGATGTCATTCTTTTTATGGCTGAGTAATATTCTGGTATATGTATCTTCCTTATCCACTCATCAGTCTGTGGGCACTTGGGCTGTTTCCATAATTTGGCTGTTGTAGATAATGCCACTATAAACATCAGGGCACATGTATCCCTTTGAATTAGTATGTTTGTATTTTTTGAGCAAATACCCAGTAGTGCGATTGCTGGATTGTAGGGCAGCTCTATTTTAACTTTCTGAGGAACCTCCATACTGTTTTCCACAGTGGCTGCACCAGTTTGCATTCCCACCAGCAGTGCTAGAGGGTTCCCCTTTCTCCACATCTTCACCAACACCTGTTGTTTCTTGTGTTGTTGATTTTAGTCATTCTGACAGGCGTGAGGTGAGATGTCATTGTAGTTTGGATTTGCATTTCCCTGGTGATGAGTGATGTTGAGCGTCTCTTCATGTGTGTGTTGGCCATCTGGATGTCTTCCTTGAAAAAATGTCCATTTTTTAATTGAATTATTCATTTGAGGTGGTTGAGTTGTATCAGTTCTTACTATATTTTGGATACTAACCCCTTTTTTTTTTTAAAGATTTTATTTATTTATTTATTTGACAGAGATAGAGACAGCCAGCGAGAGAGGGAACACAAGCAGAGGGAGTGGGAGAGGAAGAAGCAGGCTCATAGCGGAGGAGCCTGATGTGGGGCTTGATCCCATAACACCGGGATCACGCCCTGAGCCGAAGGCAGACGCTTAACCGCTGTGCCACCCAGGCGCCCCTGGATACTAACCCTTTATCAGAAATGTCATGTGCAAGTATCTTCTCCCATTCAGTGGGTTGCCTTTTAGTTTTGTTAGTTGTTTCCTTACTGTGCAGAAGCTTTTTATTTTGATGAAGTCCCAATAGTGTTTTGTTTTGCTTTTGTTTCCCTTGCCTCAGGAGACATAACTAGAAAGAAATTGCTATGGCCAATGTATAGCATATAGCTGTCTAGTTTTCCCGGCGCCATATGTTGAAGAGACCATCTTTTCCCATTGGATATTCTTTCCTGCTTTGTCAAAGATTAATTGACCATATAACTGTGCATTTATTTCTGGGTTTTCTCTTCAGTTTTATTGATCCATGGGTCTGTTTTTGTGCCAGTACCGTACTATCCTGACGACTACAGCTTTGTAATATAGCTTAAAGTCCACCTTTGCTTTTCTTTTTCAAGATTGCTTTGGCTGGCTATTCAGGGTCTTTTGTGGTTCCATACAAATTTTAGGACTGTTTGTTTCTAGTTCTGTGAAAAAGGCTGTTGGTATTTTGATAGGGATTGCATTAAATATGTAGATTGCTTTGGATAGTATGAACATTTTAACAACATTTGTTCTTGCAGTCCATGAGCATAGAATGTCTTTCCATTTGTTTGTGTCATCTTCAATTTCTTTCATCGGAGTTTTATACTTTTCAGAGTACAGGTTTTCCGCCTCTTAGGTTAGGTTTATTCCTAGGTATCCTCTTTTTTTTGGGGGGGGGGAGTGGGAGAGGAAGAAGCAGGCTCCCAGCAGAGGAGCCTGATGTGGGGCTCAATCCCAGGACTCTGGGATCACGCCCTGAGCCAAAGGCAGACGCTTAACAACTGAGCTACCCAGGCGCCCCCCTCTTTTTTTTGGTGCAATTGTAAATGGGATTGATTCCTTAATTTCTCTTTCTGCTGCTTCATTATTGGTGTATAGACATGTAACAGATTTCTTTTTATCTTATTTTATTTTAAAGATTTTATTTATTTATTTGACAGAGACAGTGAGAGAGGAAACACAAGCAAGGGGAGTGTGAGAGGAAGAAGCAGGCTTCCTGCTGAGCAGGGAGCCTGTTGCGGAGCTCGATCCCAGGACCCTGGGATCACGCCCTGAGCCAAAGGTAGACACTTAATGGCTGAGCCACCCAGGCGCCCCAAAGAAATGTAACAGATTTCTATATGTTGATTTTGCATCCTGCTACTTTACTGAATTCGCGTACCAGCTGTAACAGTTTCTTGGTGTAGTCTTTGGGGTTTTGCAACTGTGTTTGTAATGGTGAGAGATAAGACCCAAATGTCATCCGTAGGAATAGGTTGAATAGATACTGGGACATCAAAACAAAGCAAAGCTCCCCCACTTTGCAGAAACGAGAAAGGCACTTGTAGACTGTTAAGTCTGTCTCCATGATACATTGTTAACAGGAGAGGAAGAACCAAAGCACAGAACAGTGTTTAGATTATGTTACATTTTGTGTAAGAAGGGAGGAAATATGAATATAAAAACATAAATTTATACTTTGTACATAATGGAAGAAGACAAAACCAATTTTTTAAAAGATTTTATTTATTTATTTATTTATTTATTTGAGAGAGAGAAAGCATGAGCAGGGGCAGAGGGAGAGAGAGAGGGAGAAGCAAACTCCCACCGAGGGCAGAGCCTGACGCAGGGCTCCATCCCAGGACACTGAGATCGTGACCTGAACCGAAGTCAGATTCTTAACCGACTAAGCCACCCAAACAAAACCAATGTGCCCCAAAACAGAACCAATTTTTTAAAAATCCTTGCCTACACGCTTACCTAAAACCAAATCTTTAAAATGCTCACTTAAAAACCAGAGATTAGCAGACTCAATAAAAAAGCAAGACCTAACGATACGTTCTTTACCCAAAAAGCACTCTGTAAACGTAAAGACGAAGACAAGTTGAAAGAAAAAGGTTGAGGAAAGACCTATAATACAAACGTTAAGCATAAGGAAGCTGGTGTGACCCTAAAAATAACAGGCGAAGGAAACTTCGAGAGACAGAGTGTTACGGGAGATCAAGCAGGGCATTTCATTACAGTAAAGAGGGTCAATTCATTAAGAAAACGTGACAACCTTCCGTGCACCTCATGACATCACTCCCAGATAACACAACCGAAATTTGACAGAACTGATTTTCAGAAGCATTCCCTGCAATTAGAGGAGGCTAAGTCTCTCACTTTGTCACTTTCAGAGTGTGCCTACGTTTGACAGCTGGCTGCCTTGAGGTACTTTTTTAAGGCCCCTCATGCCATTGCCAATAGCCAGTGCAATCCACATTCTCGCGCTTCTCATTGTCCCCTAGCATCCAAGTCCCCCAGCCACCGCATCAACAAATGCGTGGCTTTTTCCCCTCTCCCCACCCCCAGCACCTTATCCAAAGTAACCACAGGTAAAAAGCTTCATAATCATGATACCACTGCATGCCAGGTGTCATCACACCCCCTTATCACTAATAATGGGGTCCTTAAGGCTTCAGTCGGTGAGTAATTCAGCTCTGAAATTCTGTCTATGTTCAGGGGTCGCACCTGTTCTCAACTATCTCAGTCTGAGCCACCCAGACAGCCAAGCCTGAGGCAATCCCAAGGAGCTAGAGGGGTTTTTTGGGGGGGGGTGGGAGGAGGGGAAGAGAGAGTGAGACAGGGAAGGGGGGAGAGCCATTAGGAGGGTACAGTACCAGCTGGCCATCGCCTTAATGTGCACGGTCCTGTGGGACCATCTGTTTCTCAGGACGGTCTGTCTAGGAGGGGAGAAAGGGGGAGAATTTGATCAACTGCCTCTCACGTCCACTGTCAAAGCTTGGCCCCAGGGGTTGCACCCAGGGGACCCGTGATATCTGCCATTTCAGCATCAGCAGGAAGCCCTCTGGGCATGGGGGAAGAATCACATAGCATGGCCGCAAAGGAAGATGCTGTCGGGGCGTGTGTGATGGTGGTCAGAGTCCGTGAAAAGATGCTTCTAGCAGCAACAGCTAGAACAGGACATCTGAGGGAAGGAATCCAGATGGTACATAGGAGGGATCTGATACAGAATATGTACAAAACGGACACCACACAGCACATTTAAATATGAAATGTTGAATGCTTTTCCCTCAAGTTGGAAAGAAAACAAAGTTGCCTATGAGCACCATTTCTGCCAACAATGTACCTGGGGTCAAAGGGAGTTCAGTGAAGGAAGAGAAGGAAATAGAAGTTACGAGAATTGGAAAGAAAGAAATAAAGCTGTTGTTATTCATGGAGAATACGATCGCTTAGAAAATTCGAAAGCTTATACACTATTAGAATTAATAAATGGGGGCGCCTGGGTGGCACAGCAGTTAAGTGTCTGCCTTCAGCTCAGGGCGTGATCCTGGCATTATGGGATCCAGCCCCACATCAGGCTCTTCTGCTATGAGCCTGCTTCTTCCTCTCCCATTCCCCCTGCTTGTGTTCCCTCTCTCGCTGGCTGTCTCTATCTCTGTCAAATAAATAAATAAAATCTTTATAAAAAAAGAATTAATAAATGAATTTATTGGGAACCATGAGAAAAAAATTCAGTTTAAAAATCAATTGTATTTCCACAGAGGAGCAACACATTGACAAAAAATGAAATCTTAAAATAAATGCCATTTATTACAGCATCAAAATCATCAAACATTGCTGGGTTCCAAAGCCCATGGATATATGATAAACAACTCAAGGATGATTATTTTTTTTTAAGGATTTTATTATTTATTTGACAGTGATAGAGACAGCCAGCGAGAGAGGGAACACAAGCAGGGGGAGAGGGAGAGGAAGAACCAGACTCATAGCAGAGGAGCCTGACGTGGGGCTCGATCCCACAACACCGGGATCACGCCCTGAGCCGAAGGCAGACGCTTAACCGCTGTGCCACCCAGGTGCCCCTCAAGGATGATTATTTTAAAAAGCCAAAACAAAACAGAAATACTCAAGGCTCTGGAGCTGTGAATTTCCATTTCTTTTTCACTTTGTTCCTGTTGTAAATTTCTCCCCCATCCAGGTCCAGATGTTAGTGTCTCTCCCTGGGAGGTGTGATCACAAAGATGATAAGACCTGTCCTGTCCATGGAAAGAAAAATAATTAATGGTAGAAATAATGCCACAAGACTGCTTCTGAAGACCTCTTGGGGAAAAGCCAAGCGAGCTCCGTGAGTGGGATTGGACACACTGCACATGGAAGCCAGAATCTGAAAGAACGGTTAACAGATTTGACAAACAGAATGTGGAGCAGAGACTGAGAGTCTCTGGTTCCCCTTTCCTTCAATGTCGAGTTGGTGGTAATCAAATCTGCTCTACAGCTTTGAGGTCAAAAGGGAGAAGACTTTTTCTCACCTTCGGGAGAAGAAAGCTGTGCATCTTCCAAAGAATTTGGAAGAACTTCCCCAGAGGGCTTGGTTGGAAGCTATTTGAATACCATCACCCACCATCATACCCAAAGACCCAGCACCTTACCTCCCACCCTCCACTCATTTTGCCAACTTCCCCACTGTGTTTGTCTAAAATAAGTCTTCTCTGGGTGCTGGGGTGGCTCAGCTGGTTAAGCATCTGCCTTCAGCTCTGGTCATGATCTCAGGATCCTGGGATCGAACCCCACATCGGGCTCCCTGCTCAGTGGTAGTCTGCCTCTCCCTCTCCCACTGCCCATCCCCCCTTCCTCCTTCCCTCTCTCCCTCCCTCCCCCTCTCTCTCTCTGTCTCAAATAAAGAGATAAAATCTTTAAAAAAAATAAATAAAAATAAGTCTTCTCAGTTTGGTATTCCAACTATACATCGTACATTTTTCTCACGCTCTGCCAGGACATTCTTTGGGACTTCAGAAGACTGTCTTGCTTGGTTGGCTTGTTAAACTCCAGGGTCTTTTGCCCACAAGGCACTTTGGTGTCGGTGACTAAAGTTGACAAGCTTTTAAGGGATCTACTGTGATGTTACAAACCAGAGAAACATGTGGACTCTAAATATAAAAAAAAATCAATATAAATACATATTTAAACGTCCATAAAATGTAACACTAGGCAACTAATCAATTGCAACTATCCGTCCTTGGTTTTGTATGAATTACATTCAGGATGGCTTGTGGGTGCATTTCAATGTGTGTTTTGGGGTGGTGCGGTCTCTAAAATAAGGAGCACTCATGCCCTTCTGAAGTCTTCTATGGCCCTCCAGAATTCCCAGCATGGGCCTGCAGATTAGGACACCTTTTGAGAGTTTCACAGAGGGATGATTAAATGAGACCATAGAAATTAAAGTACAAAAGAACAAGTATGGGGCCGCCTGGGTGGCACAGTGGCTAGGCGTCTGCCTTCAGCTCAGGGCGTGATCCTGGTGTTGTGGGATCGAGCCCCACATCAGGCTCCTCCACTATAAGCCTGCTTCTTCCTCTCCCGCTCCCCCTGCTTGTGTTCCCTCTCTCACTGGCTGTCTCTATCTCTGTCGAATAAATAAATAAAATCTTTAAAAAAAAAAAAAAAAGAACAAGTATGTGTTCTTTGCCAATAAAATTTTTAAGGTTCTTTGAGGACCTCTTCTGTCATTCTTTATCCTCTCCTTTTTCACTACCAGAGAACAAGTCACGGTTCCCTAGAGACACGTCCACCCCCACCTCCTACTCTGGTTTCTCTGCTCACCAATCCCACTCTAAATCTGCCACCAGGGTCCAGACAAAACTCAAGCAAGGGAAAATTTTCTGTCATCTCTTGCGCCCCATGGAAACTTGATTTTTCTAAGACTCACACGTGGTATTACACTACTTGCCTAGAGTAGGAGCGATTGATTAAGNGCCTGCTTCTTCCTCTCCCATTCCCCCTGCTTGTGTTCCCTCTCTCGCTGGCTGTCTCTATCTCTGTCAAATAAATAAATAAAATCTTTATAAAAAAAGAATTAATAAATGAATTTATTGGGAACCATGAGAAAAAAATTCAGTTTAAAAATCAATTGTATTTCCACAGAGGAGCAACACATTGACAAAAAATGAAATCTTAAAATAAATGCCATTTATTACAGCATCAAAATCATCAAACATTGCTGGGTTCCAAAGCCCATGGATATATGATAAACAACTCAAGGATGATTATTTTTTTTTAAGGATTTTATTATTTATTTGACAGTGATAGAGACAGCCAGCGAGAGAGGGAACACAAGCAGGGGGAGAGGGAGAGGAAGAACCAGACTCATAGCAGAGGAGCCTGACGTGGGGCTCGATCCCACAACACCGGGATCACGCCCTGAGCCGAAGGCAGACGCTTAACCGCTGTGCCACCCAGGTGCCCCTCAAGGATGATTATTTTAAAAAGCCAAAACAAAACAGAAATACTCAAGGCTCTGGAGCTGTGAATTTCCATTTCTTTTTCACTTTGTTCCTGTTGTAAATTTCTCCCCCATCCAGGTCCAGATGTTAGTGTCTCTCCCTGGGAGGTGTGATCACAAAGATGATAAGACCTGTCCTGTCCATGGAAAGAAAAATAATTAATGGTAGAAATAATGCCACAAGACTGCTTCTGAAGACCTCTTGGGGAAAAGCCAAGCGAGCTCCGTGAGTGGGATTGGACACACTGCACATGGAAGCCAGAATCTGAAAGAACGGTTAACAGATTTGACAAACAGAATGTGGAGCAGAGACTGAGAGTCTCTGGTTCCCCTTTCCTTCAATGTCGAGTTGGTGGTAATCAAATCTGCTCTACAGCTTTGAGGTCAAAAGGGAGAAGACTTTTTCTCACCTTCGGGAGAAGAAAGCTGTGCATCTTCCAAAGAATTTGGAAGAACTTCCCCAGAGGGCTTGGTTGGAAGCTATTTGAATACCATCACCCACCATCATACCCAAAGACCCAGCACCTTACCTCCCACCCTCCACTCATTTTGCCAACTTCCCCACTGTGTTTGTCTAAAATAAGTCTTCTCTGGGTGCTGGGGTGGCTCAGCTGGTTAAGCATCTGCCTTCAGCTCTGGTCATGATCTCAGGATCCTGGGATCGAACCCCACATCGGGCTCCCTGCTCAGTGGTAGTCTGCCTCTCCCTCTCCCACTGCCCATCCCCCCTTCCTCCTTCCCTCTCTCCCTCCCTCCCCCTCTCTCTCTCTGTCTCAAATAAAGAGATAAAATCTTTAAAAAAAATAAATAAAAATAAGTCTTCTCAGTTTGGTATTCCAACTATACATCGTACATTTTTCTCACGCTCTGCCAGGACATTCTTTGGGACTTCAGAAGACTGTCTTGCTTGGTTGGCTTGTTAAACTCCAGGGTCTTTTGCCCACAAGGCACTTTGGTGTCGGTGACTAAAGTTGACAAGCTTTTAAGGGATCTACTGTGATGTTACAAACCAGAGAAACATGTGGACTCTAAATATAAAAAAAAATCAATATAAATACATATTTAAACGTCCATAAAATGTAACACTAGGCAACTAATCAATTGCAACTATCCGTCCTTGGTTTTGTATGAATTACATTCAGGATGGCTTGTGGGTGCATTTCAATGTGTGTTTTGGGGTGGTGCGGTCTCTAAAATAAGGAGCACTCATGCCCTTCTGAAGTCTTCTATGGCCCTCCAGAATTCCCAGCATGGGCCTGCAGATTAGGACACCTTTTGAGAGTTTCACAGAGGGATGATTAAATGAGACCATAGAAATTAAAGTACAAAAGAACAAGTATGGGGCCGCCTGGGTGGCACAGTGGCTAGGCGTCTGCCTTCAGCTCAGGGCGTGATCCTGGTGTTGTGGGATCGAGCCCCACATCAGGCTCCTCCACTATAAGCCTGCTTCTTCCTCTCCCGCTCCCCCTGCTTGTGTTCCCTCTCTCACTGGCTGTCTCTATCTCTGTCGAATAAATAAATAAAATCTTTAAAAAAAAAAAAAAAAGAACAAGTATGTGTTCTTTGCCAATAAAATTTTTAAGGTTCTTTGAGGACCTCTTCTGTCATTCTTTATCCTCTCCTTTTTCACTACCAGAGAACAAGTCACGGTTCCCTAGAGACACGTCCACCCCCACCTCCTACTCTGGTTTCTCTGCTCACCAATCCCACTCTAAATCTGCCACCAGGGTCCAGACAAAACTCAAGCAAGGGAAAATTTTCTGTCATCTCTTGCGCCCCATGGAAACTTGATTTTTCTAAGACTCACACGTGGTATTACACTACTTGCCTAGAGTAGGAGCGATTGATTAAGGGTCAATGCCCTCCCCTCCATTGTCATCTGTCCCACTGGAACCCTTCCCCCCTATGCTCCCTAAAATAGTCCTGGAATATTTAGCTTTCAGTGTTCTCCATGATTGAAGAAAAAGGGATTTTTCTGTCTTCCTCCCAATCTTTTTAGTTCGAAAGCTCCTTTCACCCAAAGCGGGATACTCTCACTACTGTTAATATCTGGGCTGAGGATGGTAATGACAATCATGATACTAATTATTGACCGAACTTACTTCGGTCTGCTGATAATGCAGCCATGAGCAGCAGAGCTGTTTTAAAGCAACACAAGGCCACATTTTATGCCTGGGATTTTTCCAGCCTTTAGAATCCATATTGGACTTTAGAATCCATATTCATAATCTCTAGAGTTTATTAGAGAATAATGTGACTAATCAAAGTTTTGCTGATGATTAAAAAAAAAAACAACAAAGATTTCCCTGGACTGTTAGAAGACCTTGAGTCAGGAAGAAGCAATGGGTGTTCTTGGAGGAGGTGGTATTTCCCCTTCTGTGGAGTTACGGAAGTCCGGACAGAAATAGGGATTTTATTCGCTGCCCACCAAACTTGTTCCTCCTCCTCTGCTCCGTTTCTGAAGCTGACCTTGCCCCTTGATTCACCCTCTGAACCTTAGAGCCACTTTGGATCTCTCTTTTACCTTCATCGTTCCAGCCAATGTCAGGTGCCTCATCAGTGAACCGTCTCTACCTGGCAAGCATTGCTGCTCCAACCCGTTAGCCTTTTGCCCGGACTGCCCAACTGGGATCTGCTTGGTCTCCCCACCTGGAGCCTCCATCCACATACACTCCAAAAGATGAGGCTTCCTACCCTGCAGAATATGTCATTAAGAGCCAGGGCTATTTCCCTACCTGTTAGTCTATCAGGTTAAGGACATTTCCTTCTATTATTAGCAAATTGGGTTTGTTTTTTTTTTTTAACAAGAAGTATTAATTTTACTGAATTTCTTTTTTTGCATCTCTTAAACTCAGCATGTGAATTCTTATTGGATCTACTGACATGCTGTATCATAGCAATATATTTTCTATTTTTATGCCATTTTAACCCTCCTGAGATAAACGCTATTCCTTGTGATAGCAGATAATTGTTTCCAATGACTTCAGTTTGCTAGTGTTTTGTTTGGGATTTTTACAGCTATGATTTCCAATAATTAGAGGTTTGCAAGGCAGTGATTTTCCAACAGTGAGCTGCATGGCCCTTAGTTTCCATGGAGGCCCTAAGAGTAGCTGGGGGCAGGAGGAGGGCATGGGGGAGGGTAGTGAGAGCCAGCAAGTCACTCCATCCTCTCTGTTCTGCCTCCACCAGAGATGCTTCATTTTTTCAAATCTCTTTTACATGTGGGGGTTCCACGTGTGGCTTTATATTCACATTCTTTGAATAAAATGAATTGGATGGTTTTCCATCTCTTCATATATGCTGAAACACTTTAAATAGCATGGAAAAAGATCTGTTCCTTGAAGTCATTTGGCCTTGGATCCTTTTAATGGGCGGGGGGTATAGTAAGACGATCAGTAACTTTAAAAACCTTTTAAATTGAAATTTATTTGAGATCATTGTAGATGCACGTGCAATTGTAAGAAATAATACAGAGAGATTCCTTATACACTTTGCCCAATTGTCCCCAGTGCTAACATTTTCGAACTATGGTATAATGTCAGAACCAGGGTATTGACATTGATATAACTTATCGGGCTTATTTGGATTTCCCCAGTTGTACTTGTACGTGTGTGTGTGTGTGTGTGTTAGTCTATACAGTTTAACACTTGCGTGGGTTCAGGTTTTGGTGACCGCAGTCAAGCTAGTCAACACTCAACAGTCCCTAAACCACAGGGATCATTCACGCGGCCCTTCTACAGCCAGACCCACACCCCTCTGGCACACCTTCCCTCTACCCATTTCTCATCCCTGAAAATTACTACTGTGTACTCCATTTCTAAATTTTTTCATATTAAAAATGTTATATGAATGGAACCATACAGTGTGTGACCTTCTGGGATTGGCTTTTTTCACTCAGCCTAAGTCCCTAGCGGGGCGCCTGGCTGGCTCAGTCAGTGGAACATACAACTCTCGATCTTGGGGTTCTAAATTCAAGCCCCACGTTGGGTACAGAGATTACTTTAAAAAAAATAAAATCTTGGGGCACCTGGGTGGCTCAGTCGGTTGGGCGTCTGCCTTTGGCTCTGGTCATGATCTTAGGGTCCCACATCGGGCTCCCTGCTCAGTGGGGAGTCTGCTTCTCCCTCTGCCCCTCACCCAGCTTGTGCTCTCTCTCTCTCACTTGTGTTCTCTCTCTCTCAAATAAATAAATAAAATATTTTTAAAAAAATAATAAAATCTTGAGGCACCTTGGTGGCTCAGCTGCTTATGTGTCTAACTCTTGATTTTGGCTTAGGTCATGATCTCAGGCTTCTGAGATCAGCCCTGCACCAGGCTCTGTGCTGGGCATGGAGCCTGCTTAAGATTCTCTCTCTCCCTCTCCCTCTCCCTCTGCCCCCCACCCCCGTCTCTCAAAAAAAAAAAAAAGAAAAGAAAAGAAAAGAAAAGAAAATCTTTAAAAAAAGAAAGAAGTCCCTGGTTATTCATCCAAGTTGCTGCATGAACCAACAGTTTGATCCCTTTTTATTGCTGAGTATTATTTCATGGTGTATGCTCATGTTCCATGGTTTGTCTAACCATTCACCTGCTGAAGGACATTGGATCATTTTCAGTTTGGGGCTATGACAAATGAAAACACTATGAACATCTGCATATAGGTGTTTGTAAGAACATAAGTTCTCATTTCTCTGGGATAAGTACTCAATTGCCGGGTTATGTAAGCGCATATTCAGTTTTATACGAAACTGCCAAACTCTTTTCCAGAGTAGGGGATACCATTGTACATCCCCACCAGTAAATGTATGAGTGATCCAGTTCCTTTGTTTCCTCGCCAGCATTTGGTGTTGTCGCTATTTTTGATGTTAGCCATTGTGATAGGTAGGTAGTGATGGCTCATTGTGGGGTGGGTTTTTGTTTTTTGTGGGGTTTTTTGAGATATAATGGACAGATGACATTATATTAAATTTCAGGAGTTCACTGTGGTTTTAATTTACTAATAATGTTTAATTGACTAATAATGTTGAACATCTTTCCCTATGTCTATTTGTCATTTTTTTTTCAATAAAATCCAATATTCATGTCTTTTGCCTGTTTTCTAAATGGATTATTTGCTGTTGCTTTAACTGTTGAATGTAGAGACATCTTTATATGTTCCAGAAACTAGTGCTTTGTTGGATGTGGGTTTGCAAGTGTGTTTTCCCCGGTGTGTAACTTGTCTTTTCATTCCGTTCATGTGGACTTCCACAAAACCAAAGTTTTTGGTTTTGATGAGATCCAGTTTATCACTTTTTCCTTTTATGGTTCATTCTTGAAGCTGTCAAGTCTAAGAAATCTTTGGATCATCCTGAATTTTGCAGATTTTTTTGCCTATTTTTCACAAAGATTACAGGTTTGGGGCGCCTGGCTAGCTTGGTAGTAGAGCATGGCACTCTTGATCTCAGGATCGTGAGTTTGAGCTTCATGTTGGGTGTAGACATGACTTAAAACATAAAATCTTAAAAATAAATAAATAAATAAAATACATAAAATCTTAAAAAATAAAAGATTACAGGTCTATGCTTACGTTTAAATGTATAGTTCATTTTGAGTTAACTTCTATAAAAGGTGTGAGATTTAGATCAAGATTCTCTCTCTCTGTCATTTTTTGTGTGCCTATGTCCAATTGCTTCAGCACCATTTGTGGTAAAGCCTGTCTGTCCTCCCTCCATTAAATTGCTTTTACACCTCTGTCAAAAAATAGTTGAGCATATTTGGGTGGGTCTATATTTACATTCCCTACAATCTGTATGTCTATTCCCCTGCCATTAACACAGTCTTTTTTTTTTAAGATTTTATTTATTTATTTGAGAGAGATGGAGATAGTAACAGAGATAGCGAGAGAGCACGAGTGTGGAGGAGAGGGAGAAGCAGGCTCCCTGGAGCCTGACGTGGGGCTCAATCCCAGGACCCTGGGATCAGGACCTGAGCCTAAGGCCGACACCTAACTAACTGAGCCACCCAGGTGCCCCGACACAGTCTTGAATACTGTAGTTACGTTAGTTTTGAAATCAGGTAGACTGATTTTTCCCACTTTATCCTTCTTTTTCAAAATTATATTAGCTATCTAGTTACTTTGCCTTTCCATATGAATTTTAGTCTACGCTTGTTATGTCTTTAAGAACCTTGCTGATGCATTGATAAGAATNCCCTGAGCCGAAGGCAGACGCTTAACCGCTATGCCACCCAGGCGCCCCTGTATTTTTTTTTAAAGATTTTATTTATTTATTCGACAGAGACAGAGACAGCCAGTGAGAGAGGGAACACAAGCAGGTGGAGTGGGAGAGGAAGAAGCAGGCTCATAGCAGAGGAGCCTGACGTGGGGCTTGATCCCATAACGCCAGGATCATGCCCTGAGCCGAAGGCAGATGCTTAACCGCTGTGCCACCCAGGCGCCCCTGATAAGAATTGTATTAAACGTATCCATCAATGTGGGGAGAATTGACATCTTTACTATGTTGAGGCTTCCAATCTAAAAACACAATATATCTCTTCTTTTATGTAGCTCTTCTTTGATATCGTTCATCAGCATTTTGCAATTTTCCACATACAGATCCAATACCTGTTTTGTTATGTCTTCTAGTTTCCCTTTTTGCATGTTCATTGTTATTGTATAGAAATGCAGTTGATTGTTATGTGTTGGTCCTGTATCCTGTAACCTTGCAAAATGTATTTATTAGTCTTGGAGGGTTTTTTGTGTGGATTCTTTGGAATTTTCTATGTAAACAATCATGTCGTCCACAGATAAAGATAGTTTTATTTCTTCTTTCTTAACCTATATGTCTTTAATTTATTTTTTCTTACATTTGTGCAGTGGCTAGACCTCCCAGTACTATGCTGAGTAAGAGTGATGAGAATGGACATCTTTCCTCTTTCCTGATTTGAGAGGGAAAGCAATCAGTCTTTCACCATTAAGTTTAATGTGAAGTGTAGGATTTTTGTAGATGCTCTTTATCAAATTGTAGTAGTTCTCCTTGATTGCACACTTGCTGAAAGTTTTGATTATAAATGGGTGTTGGATTTTGTCAAATAGTTTTTATGTATCAATTGATATCATTATATGATTTTTGTTTTTTAGGTTATTTTTTTTTAAGATTTTATTTATTTATTCGACAGAGATAGAGACAGCCAGCGAGAGAGGGAACACAAGCAGGGGGAGTGGGAGAGGAAGAAGCAGGCTCATAGCTCATAGCTCATAGCAGAGGAGCCTGATGTGGGGCTCGATCCCATAACGNGCCGATCATGCCCTGAGCCGAAGGCAGACACTTAAGCGCTGTGCCACCCAGGCGCCCCTGTTTTTTAGGTTATTGATATGGTAAATTTCATTGATTGATTGTTGAATGTTGAACAAGTCTTGCATACCTGGAATAAATCCTGCTTGGTCATGGTATGTAATTAATTCTTTGTATATGTTGCTAAATTCTAGTTGCTAATATTTTGTTGGAGAGTTTTGTTTCTGAGTTCATGAGAGATATTGGTCTACAGTTTCTTTTTTTTTTTTTTTGTACTGCTTTTGGCATCAGGGTAATAATAACTTCATAAAATAAATTGGGAAGTGGTCCCTTCTCTTCTATTTTCTGAAGAAATTATGTGGAATTGGCATTCATTCTTCTTTAAATGTTTGGTAGAATTCTCCAGTGAAACTATCTGAGCCTAGAGATTTTTTTTCTTTCTGAGAGTTTTTTAAATTACTAATTCAGTTTCTCTCGTGGTTATAGGACAAGTAGGATTGACTATTTCATCTTGGTTGTGTTTGGTAGTTTGTGGTATTTGAGGAAATGGTCCATTTCTTCTAAGTCGTCAAATTTATCACTGTATAGTTGTTCGTAATAGTATACCCCTATTATCTTTGTAGTAAAAGATCTACAGCTCCCCTAATTTTTCAGAAAGAAAAAGATTTTGTTACTCTATTGTGTGTTACCAAAGAACCATAGACTGGTTCTATGCAGGGTTTTTAAAAAGATTTTATTTATTTATTTGAGAGAGAGCACACGCGGGGGTGGGGGAGGGGGAGAGGGAAAAGCAGACTCTCTGCAGAGCAGGGACCCCAATGCAGGGCTCAATCCCAAGACCCTAGGATCATGACCTGATCTGAAGGCAGATACTTAACCTACTGAGCCACCCAGGTGCCCCATGGAATACAGTTTAAATGTAGTCAACAAATGCCTTGTATTATATGGCACTGCCGTAATTCAAATTTGTTTTTATTTTGGAGTTGTTTAATATGAAAAATTAAAACTTGTAGGGCGCCTGGGTGGCTCAGTCAGTTAGGCATCCAACTCTTGGTTTCAGCTCAGGTCCTAATCTTGGGGTCCTGGGATGGAGCCCCACATCAGGCTGCATGCTCAACAGGGAGTCTGCTTAAGTTTCTCTCTCTCCTTCTCCCTCTGCTCTCTCTCTCTCTCTCTCAAATAAATAAATAAAACCCTCTTTAAAAAAAATTAAAATTTGTAGGGGCACCTGGCTGGCTCAGTCAGGCAAGCATGCAACTCTTGATCTCAGGGTTCTAAGTTCATGTCCCACATTGGGTGTAGAGGTTAATTAAACATAGTATCTTTAAAAAATGTTTTTTAATTTGTATTCACAGGACACATCCAGGTGTGTACCCTATAACCACAGTATCAGTGATTTTTTAAAAAATTATAATCCTGGAGCCTCAAACAGGCATTATAATTCTGTGATTACTATTTCCTTCCTTTCATTATTTCTGGAACATGCCACACTGATCTTTGTTATTTAAAAAAAGAAAAGAGAAAAAAAATGAGTTTTTTACTTTTTGTAAGTTAAAAGATCAACAGAATCTGTAGCGATATCCCTGATTTCATTCTTGCTATTGATAGTTCGTGTCTTCTCTCCTTCTCTTTGTCAGTCTTACTAGAGGCTTATCAATTTTATTGATTTTTTTTCATGAATCAGATTTCTGTTCCACCAATTTACTCTATTGTTTCCCTATTTTCCATTTTATTGATTTCTCCTCTTGTCTGTATTCCTTCCTTCCTTCTCCTGGCTGTGGGTTTTTTCTGCCCTTCTTCTCTTAGTCCCTTCAGGAAGGAGCTTGGGTTATTAACTTGAGACTCTCTCTCGTGTTGAATGTCAGCGCTTAGTGCTACCAGTCTCCCCCTCAGCTCTCCTCTCGCTGCATCCCACAGACTGGGATATGTTGTCTTTTTGTTGACATTCAGTACTGTGTCATTTTTAATATCAGAAATGTACATGACTCATTGCCCATGACCCACTCTTAGACAAGTGATGAGCAACTTCCGTGAACAGATGGTTCTCAACCACGTCCTGTGTAAAAAAAGGAAAAAAGTAAACACAGAGAAATGTTCTCAAACTCAGGTAGACATTATGCTCGGACATCCTGCCAATCGTGGAGGAAACTCAGTAAGAAATGATGTTGGAAGAAGGGTGTGTAGGAACATGACATTACAAATCAGTCCCATTTTACGTATGCTGAACAGCATCTTGTGAAGACCTTGGTTTCTCTGTTTACAACAGGTTTTACAGGAAATTGGACCTCGGTGGCTTTTAATATCGTATCGGCTTGACAGATGTCTTGTGGAGATTGTGTTGTGTTGTTTTGTTTCTTTCAATTTCTTTTGGGGCTTCCCTCTCGACCCATGGATTATTTAAAAGTGTGTTGTTTAATTCCTACATGTTTAGAGAATTTATTTGTCTTTCTGTTATCGATTTCTACTTTGATTCCATTATGGTCAGAGAACACACTCTATAGGATTTCAATTTCTCTTTTAGCTGACGCTTGTTGCATGGTCCAAGATATTATCCATGCTAGTGAATGTCTCATGGACACCCGAAAGAGAGTATCTATTCTGTTGTCAGATGCAGTGTTTTATAAATGTGAATGAGAGCCTCTTGGGGCATTGTGCCTTTCGGATTTTCCCCATCTTCTCTGACTTCGCGTCTGACAGTTCTTTCAGTTGCTCTCTCGGAGAGGGGAGTGTTGAGGTCCCTGACGAAGATTGGTAGATGTATGCATTTCTCCTTTCAGATCTCTTGGTTTTTTCCGTCATGTATTTTGAGGCTTTTTTGTTTGGTGCACTCATATTTAGAATCATGATTCTAAATCCTGGTGGATTGACCCTTTTATCAATAACTTGTAAAATCCCTCCTAGTGTCATTGAGCCCTTCCCATGTTTCACATATCTTTGAGGTAACTTTGACAACCTGTATTTTCCCAGAAAATCTTCAATATCATGGAGGTTCCCGAAATACCCGGTTACACTGCAGCATCTCGTGAGTGTATGCATACATTGTGTTTTCACATTTATACAAGACAGACAACGATCTGCAACCCAGCACGTACTTCATAGCATTGCTTTGTAAGATATCATGATATCCGTAAATGTGATGGTACTCTTCGTATCCATTTACAAATTGCTTTTCTTTTTTTTTTTTTAAAGATTTTATTTATTTATTTGACAGAGACAGCCAGCGAGAGAGGGAACACAGCAGGGGGAATGGGAGAGGAAGAAGCAGGCTCCCAGCGGAAGAGCCTGACGTGGGGCTCGATCCCAGAACGCTGGGATCACGCCCTGAGCCGAAGGCAGACGCTTAAGGACTGCGCCACCCAGGTGCCCCTACAAANGCAGGCTCCCAGCGGAAGAGCCTGACGTGGGGCTCGATCCCAGAACGCTGGGATCACGCCCTGAGCCGAAGGTAGACGCTTAAGGACTGCGCCACCCAGGTGCCCCTACAAATTGCTTTTCTCACTCAACACCTCTGTTCTCAAGATGTGTCCATGTTAACACGTAAAGATACCTCATTGCTGGGCTGTAACCCTTTGTGTGAATAAACATGAAGAGTTTATCTGCGCAAGCGCGTCTTCATGTGATGGGAAGGACTGGTATATTATGGGCCTTGTTGGGTCTGTAGCAGGACAATAACCAGGAGTCAGTCACTTCTTTTTAGTCTTCTCACCTCTCCCAGCAGCCCTCACCCCCCACCCTCCATACCCCCATAGTCCTCCCAGGGGCTTCTCTTCTTTTCTCCCCTTTCTCTTTTTCTGGAAGCTATCCCTGTGATGGTCCCATGCCAGTTCTTTGTTTTTGCCTTGGAATGCTGTCTCTGCCCCTGTTAAACTGGACTTACCCAGCAGGGCCCAGAGCAAAGGCCTCCAAAACTCATTTTCCCCTGCTCGGTCCCAGCATCATATCTGAATTNTCTCTTCTTTTCTCCCCTTTCTCTTTTTCTGGAAGCTATCCCTGTGATGGTCCCATGCCAGTTCTTTGTTTTTGCCTTGGAATGCTGTCTCTGCCCCTGTTAAACTGGACTCACCCAGCAGGGCCCAGAGCAAAGGCCTCCAAAACTCATTTTCCCCTGCTCTGTCCCAGCATCATATCTGAATCTCTACAGCATTCTTAAGTTTATTTTGCAGTTCATGTATCTTCTGCCCCATTGGGCATGATTTGTTTTCTTTTAAAGGATAGGATGATAATTTATTCACCTCTGGGCCCCATTTCCCGCAGGAACTGCTCATCAGGCTGCATTGTGCCTGGAATATGCTGAGCATCTGATAAACATTTTGAAATCAACACATCAATGAACAAAGCCTCTGGCCTTTACACAACTCCTGGGTGTCACTCCCACCCAGCTCTGCATGGACCCATTTGAGCATGCAACAAAATTGCACGGGGCACAATGTCCATTTCCCTGGAGAAGCTCTTCTGGAGCCGGGCCCAGGAATTCTGCAGTCCCATCCTGGCTACGTTCCTCATAGCTTTCATGGATGCCAGGGACAGCGCCTCAGGGCTGGAGGCCACCCCTACCCTCACAACGAACTGGAGGAATCAGACCCCTAATGGGACAGATTTTCAGGGCTGGCAAGTGAGAGGTACAAGACTCCTTCTCCCCAGCTGGGGAGTTACCGGAGCACACCTCCAAAATTAAGATGATATTCCCAAATAATGACTATAATTAATTGAACACTTATGCTAAGTAACCCAGGGACATTCCCTGGCACTTTACAGACATCTAGTTGTAGCTGCTGCTACTGCTAATATTTTCAGGGTTTATTTTCAGGCTCTGGGCTAAGTGCTCTATACACATTATTTTTTCTTAATTTAACCTTCTCAAGAATCCTATAAAGTAGGGGCGCCTGGGTGGCACAGCGGTTAAGCATCTGCCTTCCGCTCAGGGCGTGATCCGGCGTTGTTGGATCGAGCCCCACATCAGGCTCCTCCGCTGTGGGCCTGCCNGCTACTGCTAATATTTTCAGGGTTTATTTTCAGGCTCTGGGCTAAGTGCTCTATACACATTATTTTTTCTTATTTAACCTTCTCAAGAATCCTATAAAGTAGGGGCGCCTGGGTGGCACAGCGGTTAAGCATCTGCCTTCTGCTCAGGGCGTGATCCGGCGTTGTCGGATCGAGCCCCACATCAGGCTCCTCCGCTGTGGGCCTGCTTCTTCCTCTCCCACTCCCCCTGCTTGTGTTCCCCCTCTCGCTGGCTGTCTCTATCTCTGTCAAAAAAATAAATAAAATCTTTAAAAAAAAAAAAAAGAATCCTATAAAATNCTCCCCCTGCTTGTGTTCCCCCTCTCGCTGGCTGTCTCTATCTCTGTCAAAAAAATAAATAAAATCTTTAAAAAAAAAAAAAAGAATCCTATAAAATAGAAACTATGATATTACTCTTATTATCATTCCTATTTTACTGATGGAGAAACTGAGGCTCAGAGAGGCAGAATAACCTGCTCATAGTCACACAGTAAGGGGCAGAGCCAGACTACAGACCCGGGTTGTTCTGGCTGTCTCCAAATGCCATTCCCTCCTCCCTCCCTGACACCCTTCCTTTATTAAACAGCATTTTTAATTATACAGAGAAAACCTGATCGTATTTTTCTAAAACCCCAGATCACATCGACAGAGTACAAATCTCCTTTACCCTTCCCCGTCTCCCACTGTAATCTGCACAGAATTTCATTTTTTAAGCTTCTGACTTTGTTTTCCAATTCTTTTTTGGTGAAGCAGGAGATTTCCACAGCTCAGAAATCAACCCGTCCAACTATCCAGCGCCGTCTCCACCTCTGTCCCTCACGCGCCCTGCCACCTGTCCCCCAGCCCCCACCACCGCCCCGGGAGGACCCCGGTCCCTTTTCTGAATGTCCTCACACAGTGTCTTCATCGACATACATGCTTTTAGAAGCGTCCTTTCTGATTTTTTCCCACTTGGGGCTCCAAAGATAGCCCACGGTCCACACTGCTTTGCGTATCAACGGTTGTTTACCAAGCATTGTTCCATACTGTGTTTTGCCTTCTGGTCTCTGGGAAGGAAGGGAGTGGGACAGGCCCCAGCCTACATTTCTAAAAGGAGGCGTTTGTTCCGTGATGTTCTCTTATCTTCCTTCCTGCAGCTCACTCCCACCTCCTCCGTCCAGCTCCTCCGCTGGGGTTAGCATCACAGACTGGGCCCTGGACATCTCCATCCGCCCTAGTGTCTCTGCAGGTGCCCCTGACCCACCGACGGACATGGTCACCCCGTTGGCCTTCCCATAGCACCAGTGTGCCCTGTAAGGCACAGAAGGGTGAGTATGCTTTTGATAGCACGTGGAGGTCTAAATGTTGGCCTCTCTGATCATACGGGGAGAGTTCACTTGGGGGAAGGGGCTTCACGGGCACTGCTGAAGGGAGGCTGCCACCCAGTGAATCCCGGTTCTTGGGGTGGAAAGAGCAGCCAGCTCAGAAGGACTTCTTCCTCATAGAGTCCCCACACTGCCACCAGGTGACGACAGCCTCTGTCCCACCCAGACCCAGCCCTGCCCTGCTCCTTTCTGCACCCGGAGCCGAAGCGGTGACTCATCGGTGACCTTGATCCCAGCTGCTCCCCCAGAAGGGCGATCACTGACACCCGGCCCCTCCCTTGGGAGCTGAAGCTGACGAAGCCATCCCTTGCCACAGCCCTGCACCAGGCAGCCCCATCGGACCAGGAGTCCCATCTGTAGGGAGCTTGACCCAGAATGGAATACCTGGTTGAGCGTATCCAACACTGAGATCAGAAAACAGAGACTGAATGGTGCCTGACACTGCGCCTGAAGCTACATGCAATTGATTCTGAATTCATGGAATGAATATTTGTGGAGAGCCCACCATGTGCCAGACGCTCTTCTCAGTCTATAAACAGCACAGCAAGCCAAGGCCCTCGCGCGCATGGGACTTGCACTCTGGGAGAGCAGACAGCCAATCGCCACGCCAAAAAAAATGGATGTGTGGGTGTATTTGTACTGTCAGTGCGTGTGGGTTTGGATTGTCAACCAGGAACACCTTGGGTTTGCTTATTTGCCGTAAGGACAGACAACACACAATACGGTACAAGGGTGTTAGAAGAACTGGCACAGGATTTGGCCTTTGGGTGGGTGGTTTGGGAAACGGCCCAAGCAAGTGGGGGCTGGCTCTAGGTCGGGTGCTGGAGAAAGCAGGGATGAGTATGTTATGATAGGTATCTCCTCATAGAGGAGACCAGATCAAGGCCAAAGCTGTAATTAATAAACAGCACTCATAGTAACCAGGAGAGGTGGGTGGTTGGTATTTTGTGACTTGGACATGCTTATTATTTGCTGAGTTCAGATGTGATGATGGAGTGGTCTTGCTTTTGTCTTGACCCGTCATGGTCAAGAGTGGCCTTGTCTGATGCCGATGTTCCTTGAAATTCTTTACGTTCAACAGGTCCAACTTTACCTGCAGGGTCAGCTTCCTGCTTTTCCCCTACTCTTCAAAATATATACATATATAAATAAACTCTCAGGTAGAAATAAGTGCTAGGGAGTAAGGCCGGGGATTCCCAGGGTAGGGAATGTGGTGACTTGATAGAGACGGTCGGGGAGGCCTATGTGGTCGGGTAACATCTGAGCAGAGACCTAAAGAAGCAAGGGGGTGAACTGTGGACATCAGGGTGGGAGGGGGAGAGCTTTCCAGGGAGAGCCAGCAAAGGCAGGGGCTCCACAGTGGGAATGGATTTGGCTTGTCTGAGGCCTGTCAACGGGGTCAGGGGTTACCAGGCAGAGCGAGTGAGGAGAGGGAGGTGAAGATGACTGGGAGAGGTGATCCAGGCCAGATCAGGTCAGGCCAACTTAAGGACTCTGGCCTTCACTCTGAGATGGGAGGATTTCCAGGTGAGGGAAGCCGCAACACTTCCTGTCATTAAGCTCCCTCTGGCTGCTGTGTTGAGAACAGACTCTAGGGGGCCAGAGGGGAAGCAGGGAGATGAGCCAGGGGTGAGAAGGGCAGGTGGGGGTGGGGGGAACTGCTCTGATGACCCAGGGAAGAGATGACAGTAGTTTGGGGCAGCCTGGTGTGGCCGTGAACGTGGTGAGACCAGCTGGCTCATACTAGAAAAGGAGAGGTGGGTAAGGGAGGACGGTGCCAAGACTTTTTATTTGAGCAAAAGATTGAGTTGCTGTAGTGTCAGCCCTGACAGTTGGGTTTTCTCTTTTTTCTGCTTTGAAGGCAGAGGCCTTCACTTCAAAGACGGCTACTGGGAATAAATACATTGGCAGTCACACACTGGCTGGAGATCAGAGCCAGGCCACCCCCCCAACAACCCCCCCCCGCCACCCCCACCAAAGCTCCTTTGTTTTGGAGATCTTGGTTGGTTTCAGTAACTGACCACTTGGGCCACTTATTTTTTTCTCTTCCTGCTCTTTATTTTTTTTTTAAAGATTTTATTTATTTATTTTGACAGAGATAGAGACAGCCAGCGAGAGAGGGAACACAAGCAGGGGGAGTGGGAGAGGAAGAAGCAGGCTCATAGCAGAGGAGCCTGATGTGGGGCTATCCCATAACGCCAGGATCACGCCCTGAGCCGAAGGCAGACGCTTAACCGCTGTGCCACCCAGGCGCCCCTCTTCCTGCTCTTTAAATTCCAGCTTTTATGTTTGGAACTTACCAGTAAAGAGTGAGCCCATGGAACCCCAGGCCCCCACCCTGAACCCCAATAAACACAGAACCCCAGGTCCATGCTTGCTTGCACTCCCTTTCTCTACCTGCAGTCTCGCTGTGTGGCCGCAAGGGTGCTGTGTAATTTTCACGTTTTGCAAGTATAAACTTACGTTTTCAAAGTTTCCTAATGGTCGTGCTGAAGGGTATCTTGCCATCATCAGAGTCACAAGGGCCATCCCAACCATAACACTAGAAATTGACAGGAGGCGCAGGATATGTTTTGCAGGGTATTGTATCGGGAGCTCAGTGGGGGCATGTTAGGGCGAGGTGCCTCTGGACATCCAAGCAGAGACATCGAGTAAGCAGTTGTACCTCTGGGCCAGGAGTTAAGGAGAAGTTGGGGTGGGAGTACGGATTTGGAAGTTGCCAGAGTTTACACGAACATAAGGCATGGGCCTACATTCACCTGGAGTGTGAATGTAGGTAGAGAAGAGGTCTTATCTTCTGGAGGTGACTCCAATACCTGGTCATCTGGGAAGTGAGGGGGAGTCAGCAAATGAAACTGAAAAGGAACATTCCAAAGACAGAAGAACCAAGAGTTTAATCATCTATTAAGAAGTTTGCATTGCATTCTGTACATCATCCCAGAATTTCTAAGACTTTAGATTCTGAGCCCCCAGAAGACTGGACAGATGACAACAACAGGAGAATAAGAGAAAGGTATCTGGTGGAAATGTCCATTGACATGAAGAGCCTATTCCCTCTTTTCTTTCTTGGTAAAAAACCCCTGACTCTGTTTGGGGAGGCAGTACATTCGTAAATGTACATGGAAGTATGTGGGGGACTTCTGCTTAAATGGAGCTAACACAGCTGGAAGGCACACATCTGCTCTTCTACTCTATCCCTTCCTGCCTCTGAAATGTGGATGTTATGGCTGGAGTTCCAGCAGCCATCTTGGAACATGAGGCAACTGGGAAATGAAGCAGTAAGGGTGGTGGGGTGGAAATATAGCTCATGCACTTGATAACTGTGGAGTTGCCAACCAGTTCTGGATTACTTAGCTTCAGATTAATTTTGCATGAGCAAGAAACAAACTTCTGTCTTTTTAAAATTCACAGTTATTTCGGGTTTTCTGTCACATGTAGCAAAAGCTAATTCTAACTGATATGAGATTTGTTCATAGGATTTCGAAATTGTGTTGACAACTTCTGAGAGGAAGCAAGGATTCAGACATGTCATAATCCTCGCCCTCCCAGAACTCCCTGTGCAGTGGGGTGGACTAAGAGGTCATAAGCGGGTCATTACAACACTGGGGTAGGGGCTGTGATGGTGGTTATGCTCCTGGGTCTAGAGTGAGGACTGAGACAGATGGCAAAGCAAGCTTCACCTCCTCTTTTCCTCTCAAATCATATCTAAATTCAATAACTCAACACGTGTTCTTGGTCTGATTTTGTTGCATTGCTGGCATTTGATTTTAATATATTCCAGTACCTAATTTAAGCCGTGGAGTTGAGGGGGGGGAGAAATGGTACTGCAGACTCGATTTTAGATGCTTGGCACTTATAATCTCTCAGAGAACCTGAATGGAATAATAAACAATGGTTATGAGCTGGCTAGGAATCCATTTTATACGTGGATCTTCTTCCAACCAACAATTATATAAATACTCCAGCTCTAGCAAATTGGCGGGATGCTAAAACTACAAATGTGATCTGTGTCATTTCTCTAATGGGCCAATTATTTTGATGGCTCCTTTTCTCCTTGGGGGCACCTTAACAGCACGCTTGGCCAACTTCTTACCTCTGACCAACACTGCCCTTAAATACCAGAACTCTCCTGCCTTAACTGTCTCCAGATCTAGGCCAAACAGAGACCCAAAACTACATTGAGCACTTACTAGGTGCCAGGCCCATTACATATGCTTTCTTATTTAATCTTTACAGTGACCTTGCCATAAGTTCTAGAATCTTCCTTTCACCAGCAATCGGCCTCCAGGCGTCTCCACTCCTGAGGGTAGAGCCAGGATCCAAATTCAGATCAGGTTTCCTCTGCTGTCCTCTCTCTCTGCACCATACAGTTTTCCCCAGATGTCTTCCCTGGGGCCACCTCACACCTCGAAATCTCTTTTGTCCAAACAGCTCTCTAGGCAGGGGTTCTCCTTCACAGCTTCCACCAGTCAAAATCCCATCCCTCTTCCAAATCTTCCGTGTGTGCTCCCCTCCCCCTCGATAAATCTTTCTCAGACCTCCCATCGGTGTGACTTCTGCTTCCTGGGAATTCTCCCGGCCCCATAATGGGCTCCTACAGCATTTGGGACTTTTCTATACTTTCCCGGGGCTTTTCGTATCCTTAAGTAACCTATCTTATTACCAAATTTCAGTAGAAGAGAGAAAAGACATTTACTGCACACTTACCTTGTCATAGGAGTTCGTGTCCTTTAATTCCGGAAATAGGACTTTTAACCCGCCGCATTACAGATGAAGAAATTGGACACACAACAACCTGAAGGCATGGAATGAAATGCAAAACAAGAAGAAGAAATAGAAATTATAGATCATTTCTCCCGTTCGGAAACTAGCACACCGTACAGGCGTCCAGCAAACGTTTGTGGAATGAATGAATGGATGGATGAATGAACGAATGAATATTTGAAGACTGGCTTACGTGAAGAACTTAGTGAGAAATGGTGTGGGTCAGAGATCTGAAGTACCCTGAAAAATACATATTCCAAGTACTTAATGGGATTTAGTGGCTGCAGAAAATCCCAAACATTGAAATAAGTAAAACGAAAGGGTTTCCCTAACACTTTCACAACTAAAAGTGTGGCTCCGCACACCCGGTTTAGAAGAGGCATTTGCAATCTACAAAGTTCCCTTCTTCGGAAAGCTCTAGACACCGAAGGGTTTTGTTCCTAAACTTCGGCCGCGGGGGCGGGCTGGCGCCTGTCCCTTTAAGAATCTGGTCAAAGTCTTTTTCCTCTCCCCGCCCCGCCCCCTCGAGGTGCCGGCGAGGCCCGGGCGCCCACCCTTTTCTCCCCCTGCGGGCTGAACTACGGGTTCGACGGCCCATCCGTCACAGAGACGCCGCTTCTGATTGGCTTCGCGCCGGGAGGCGGGGCGGGAAGGCCTGAGAAACTAGTTTGTTGGCGGCGGCCGGGCTGTTTCGCAGCGACAGCGCGCTCCGGCTGTGGCGAGCCGGGGAGGGGAGCGGCGGCGGCGGCGGCCCGGGGCCCCCCCCCAGGTGGGGACCGGGAGTGCGGGGAGCTGCGCGCCCCGCCGTGGGAGCCCCCGGCCGAGAGAGTCCCCGCGCGCCGCTTGCTCCGGGAGCAGCGCCGCGGTGCTCGGGGCCCCGGACCGCCCCGACCGCCGCGGGGTCTCGGAGGCTGGAGTCGGGGACAATGGTGGGGAGGGAGGGGGCTGGAGTCGGCCGCCTCCTCTCCAGTCCCCGCGACTGCTCCCGCCCCGCGCGTGCCTGGGGACCCGGCGAGGGTATTTGCAGAGAGCTCCGAGCGAGGGAATGAATTGTTTTGTAAATGGATGTTGCGCGCGGGAGCTACAACTCTTTCCCTTGGGAGTGGTTGATTCACTGAGTCCGCAGACTCTCTTTTTAAAAAATTACTATCGATCCTGGAAAGAGGAGGTTGCTTGTGTTTGAGGATGTGAGCGGCCGGGCTCTGCGCCCGGGCTGGGCGAAGTCCCCGCGCACTTGACGCCGAGGGCCAGATGGCCGTCTGCCTCGTGCGGAGCGAGGGCCGGGGGGTTAACCAGGGCAGTGTCGTCCCCGCGAGCCCGGCCCGCGTCCGGCGTCCCGGTACCCGCGGCCGTCCACGTCCTGCCTGACGGGGCCCCTTGTCTCTGTTTAGAGAGCTGTGCATCAGCGGAGCAGTGGTCACACGCTGTTAAGTCCCACCCACCTGCCCACCGAGGTGGCGCCACCCTAGCAGGTCCAGAGCGAGCCTTCTCCAGCCCCGCGGTCCTCTTCCCCACATCCTGCCCTGGCTCCTGGACCGCATTTGGGTACGCCCCCCTACTTTTCCTCCTCTAGTTGCTTGTGAAGCTTTTCCTTTGAGAGACTGTACCCCCAGGGGAACCGTACATTTTTTTGTGCTGCTGCTTCGAAGTCCCCAAGGTGCTTATCACTCTCTTTGTGCAAAGAAAAGTCTTTATAGAGACCCGATCAAAGGGATTGGCGTGGAGGCGGAGCCAGGCCCCTGCAGGTTTAATCTGGGCACTCTTTGGTCCTGCCAGCTTGGTTTGAGCAGAGGAAAGACTCCCTGAGCTTTGGCCCTCCCCAGTGAGTCAGGGCAGAGCACCAGGTGTCTGGGCCTTCTGGTTTCACTCTGGCCATGTGAAGAGTGAAGTTGCCAGTGGAACTGGGGGAGGAGGCAGGAACCCCACGTTCTTATCGTGGACCAGCTATGGTGACGGTGATGTGGGGTCAGGCCCTTTGGGACCCTGGACCTCTGTCTCCCCCTTCATAGGTGGGACTGATGCTCACTGGGCCCAGGTGTGCTGTTAGGATTCCTAGGGGCTGTTGATAAAGACTGGCATTTGGGGGCTGGGGGCAGGTGGGGAGTAGGACACAAGGTCCACCCCCCCCGGGGGGGCAGATTTGGTATCCTTCTGAGACCAGGGGTCCTGGGGTCCCCAAGCTATGCCTGAGGAGGGTGATGGAGTCAGTCTTCTGGGCCTAGCAGCTCTCTTGGTCTGGAGTCATTCCGTTTGTCCGGAAGTGACTCCAGGGAGATTGTTAAAAGGAAGGTAGAGAGAAATGGTAGAAACCTTCATCCTGGGGCTGGGGCTGCAGCTGGATTTATGTTTGTGGTGCAGAGAGAGGAGCTGTGGGTGAGCTGCACACCCAGCATCGGAGGCAGCTTCTGCAGCCTGATGCTCCTTAAAAGCCGCTCAAAACCTCTGGGCACCCAGTGTGGGCAGAGAAGAGCAGGAAGAAGGGGAAGATTAGCCAGGCCTGGGACTTCGCGGTCTGCAGCGAAAGCAGCTCACTTCTTCACTTCTGCCACTCTGATGCGCTAGGGAGCTGGGGGAGGGAGTGTTACTGGGTGAGTGGTTTGTTCATGCCTTTGTCAATTGACTAATTGAGTCTTTGTCAGAAGGGTCTTGATGGGGGCCCTGTCATCGGGGAGCTCCTAGACAAGGGTGTGCTGGCACACGGATTGGGCCCTGCCACACAGATACACAGGTGTGTGCATAGTACCCCAGTGATAAAGGCAGCAGGGGGAGCTGAGGGGAAGGGATGGCAAAGGCTTTCTGGAGAGATGATGCCTCGACAAAGATGAGAATGGCATGGTGGAGCCCTGATTCCAGGCCCTAGGCAGCAGCCTTCTCCCACCACCCACCCACACTTCTCCCAGAAGCCGATTCCTCGCAGCCCCAAGGTAGGTACAGGTTGAGATCTGGGAGAACGCAGACGGGAGTTGATAGAAGGGTTCATCTGAGACTGTGGAGTCAGCAGTCCTGGGAGTCTCCAGGAAGATGGATGGCTTCTGGCTGCAGTCTCTCTGCTCAGGGGTCCTGGGAAGAGCCACCCCACCAACCCCAAAGACCACCCCATCGTCCAAGCCCTCATCCGTCCGGACCAGCCTGCAGTGTGGCTGTGGCCTGGCCAGGGAGGGGCGGACAGAGCTGGCAGGAGGAAACAGAGTGGCCAGACACAAATGAATTGGCTGATCGAGATGCTGGTTTTCATCTAATGTGGTAAATTTCATAATTGAATTGCCTCAGGCAGCCAGAGCTATTGAAGCGTTTTCCCAGCCAGAAAACACTTAGTTGGACAGCTGGGGGTGGGGGCATGTGTGCACCCACAACTTTTACTCACCTCAGCGCAGTAGAGCTTTCCTCTTAGTAATCTGGGTCTGTCCCCGGGTGATGGAGTTCAGCCCAGTCTCCACAACAGGTTCCAGCCTCGTTCCTGGACCACCTGGCCCCTGAGCATCACTGCCCCGTCCCAGTGGAAAGGTCGCAAAAGCTGATACCTGTCACCTGCAGGCACTTGCCTTGCCAGACTGACTCCAGGTCCCTAGGCTGTGAGGATGGGGATACTGGGAGCAGAGAGAGAGCTCAAAGATGGGAGGGCTTCCTGTTAAGTCTCTTCAAGCATAAGATCAGATAGGGGGAAAGAGCACGGGCTCAGGAGCCAGACCTGGATTCGGATGCCGCTCATGTGATCTCCTGTGCCCCAGCCACCTCCACCCACCGTTTTCACCTCCCTCTGGTGCCAGGAGACTCTGTTCTTTCTCACTGCTGAACCTTTCCTTCTAAGCCGGGTCCATGCCTTTTGGAGGAGCAAAGGTAGGCACATATGGGTCATTGACTTGTTCTTCAGAGCGCTGGCTCTGTGATCTGAGAAATCCAGTGTAGTTGGGGAATTTCACCGTATTTCCTCACCGTCTCCTGCGCCCCGGGATGTATACAGAGTCTGCACCAGGCTCTCTGGGCCACAGCTTGTTGCAATGTGACTGAGGCCCAAGGCCAACGCCACCTCTTCACCATCCTCTGACAGTTGGAACGCTCACACCTGGAACGTGTTGGCAGAAAGAGCGCTTAAGTGGGGGTCGGGAAGTCCTGATGTGCCGCTCCCTGGCTGTGTGATTTCATGTAGGTCCCCTTTATGAGCCCCAACTTGCTCTTCTCTAACATGTGTGGATGGTCTTCTGTATGATGCTGCTATTAGATGTTTTGCCGTAAAACCCCAGAAGTTCTTACAGCCTCTGATGTCATGTAATTTTATAGGCTTGAGTTCTTTGCCTAGCCCTCTTGGGCAGGAAGACAGAGAGAGCAGCCAGTGGAGTGTAGAGGGGCAAATTAGAAGTTAGGAGTCTAGACTTCCAACTCTGCCTCTGATGTGTGCTGTGGGGCTCTGGGTAAGTTGCTTTCCCTCTCTGGGCCTTAATTTTTCCTCCTGTAGAACAAGAAAGGTATGCAGTAGGCAGGCTCCCAGTTTTCTTTCCTTTCTTGAGTGGAAACTGAGTCAGACTTTACCAGTTTCTCAGGCCTCCCTTGGCTCCCTGCCTCTGCCCACTGCCTTGGAGTCCAGAGCCCAGGTGTAAATTTAGGGCCTACAGGCACTGGTGCCCGTGGATGAGGGGCTAGTGATGCCAGAGGACTGGGTCAAAGAAGAACAAAGCTGGGCCCAAAGGAAGGTGGCAGGTGGATGACTTACTTCCCAAGGTTGCTCGGGCTGGTCCCAGGCAGGGACCTGGGTGGCAGGTGTGGGAGCACTTAGGCCGACACCCCTTCTCCAATCCCAATATGGATGGGGTGGGACCTAGCCCTAGTCCCCAGGGCCACCTTCAAGAAGAGAGATGGGCACAGATCTCCCAAGATTGGTAGGGATCGTGAGGGAGCCCGGGGGGACAGGAGGAGGACACGAGGCTCCTATAACCAGACTTTGCTAAGGAGGTGCCTGCAAGACCAGTTGGATCGCTCCTCCTGCAAGAAGGGGGGGCTGAGCAGGGCCGTGGGAGAACCACGTCTCTGTTGCCAGAGGGAGAACCACACTGGCCTTGGGTGTCACTTCCCACTCACCTCTGCTTGCCAAGAAGATACCTTCTACTGTCAGCCGATCCTTCAGAGTAGGATGCAGGGATAGGATGGAAACAGAAAGCCTTGTTTATTTTCTACCTGTTCTCGTTGGGCCCCCAAGGAGAGAGGCTGACCACAGATCAATCTAGGGTGAATGGAATTAATTTCCTAATTACGATAAGAGGAGGTTTGCTCACTCAATTCCAGGATGAGCTGCCTGCCAGGTTTGCCGTTGGCCAGACCAGATTTGTCTGGGCAGGAGCGAAGGCCAAGAGACATGGGAGCTCTTTTTCTAGAAAGCCATTACATCCAGCATCCAGAGTTCAAGTTCTGCTGCATGCTAGCCAGGGTTGTGAGACCCTGGGCAGCAAGTCCCTTAACCTGTGAATGCCTCTGTTGTCCACAGCTTTGAAAATCCAAGGGAGAGAGCTGTACAGCTCCATTCATGTAGCAAGCTTTTATTTAGCACCTTCTGAATGGCTCATCCTGAACTAGAAACTGGGGGGAAAAGTCAGGTTCGAAGAGAGTCCTTTCTTGGAAGTTTGGCCTCTGATAGGTGAGGCAGACAGGTAGTCAAGTGTTTGTGACACACTGCTGAAGAGTGAGTGGCATGGCAAGAGTCTGCCTCAGTTTCCCCACTGGAGAGGTGAAGAAGTAGACTGTTTCTAGCATCTCCATTGCAAATGGGTACAATGAATAATCTTTGCCATCTGTTCTCTACCAGGCTCTGGGGTGCAGAAGAAAACAAGGCAAGATCCCCACCATCCTGGAGCCCCTATTCAACTGGGGCCAGATAGACAAAATGAATACAGCTGCCGTTAGGGCTGTGGGACGTGGATGGGGAGGAAAAGGTCAAGGTGGGGACCGAGGGGGCCTAAAGAAGGCGACTCTGGGCTGGTGACCTTTGGGCGGAGACCTGCAGGGCTGGACTGAGGCACCTATGGGAAGAACTGAGGAAAGGCATGTGGGGCAGGGAGCAAGCGAGAGTACAGGCCGGAACAGCATGGGCCGCAGAGGGGGATCCAGCCAGAGATAGGTGGCAGGCATCACCCGCTATAATCTTCTGATTCCTAGGGAGGCCAAGAAAAACATGTTCCTTTAAACTGTTTAATTGTTTCCTTTAACTTCGGTAACACATCAGTTATAAATGGACAACGTGAGAGAAAATGCAGCATGGCCTGGAAGTCCCCCTCGTCCTTGGTATCTGTCACTGGTTTGATGCATACCCTTCTGGCCACCCTTTTTCTGTACAGATTTTGTGTTTCTGCCCACAGCTTCTGTGGCCCAGTGTGTGGTCGCACTTCTGCCCATCTTACAGCTACACAACACTCCTGTGTGCCCCAGTCACCGGTGTTCATCTCACCCTCTCGGGGGAGATGGTTAGGTCCTGTCTGATTTTTTTGCCCCCCTTCATACAATCCATGAAGTCGTGTGTGTCCTGGATCGTGCAGCTTTGATTTTTATTTTTATTTTTTTTAATTTATTTTAAAGATTTTATTTATTTATTTGAGAGAGAGAGAGCAAGCAAGCAAGAGAGCACAAGCAGGGGGGAGCAGCAGAGGGAGAGGGAGAAGCAGACTCCCCGCTGAGCAGGGAGCCCGACGTGGGGCTCCATCCCAGGACCCCAAGATCATGACCTGAGACAAAGGCAGCCGTTTAACCAACCGAGCCACCCAAGCTCTTTCTGATTTTTAAATGTTCATTGTCAAAGCTGAATGCCTTTCCCCAAAACAGGCAGGTCATTCACCCATCGATGGTGTCTGGGAGCCCATTTGCCCACATCCTCACCCATACTTTATAATACTTGGTATTATCCACATTTTCACGAGGGGGCGGGGGGGGATCTCATTATTCCTTTAAAACAAGCAAACCAAAAAAAAGTGATCCAGTTTATCTAGGCTTCCTTTTTTTGTTTTCATCCATCTTTGTTTTTTCCAGAATATCGAGGTTTAGTAATTGCTGGTTCTGCCTCTGACTGGTCTCCTGACCTCCAGTGAAGCTTCATCTGTGAAATGAGGCCCTTTTAATCCCTGCCCTGCCCCCTGCCAGGCTGCTGTGCGTTGCCTGTGGTGCATGGGAAAACATTCCTGAAAGTTCATTTTACGCTGAAAAGTTCTGCAAACATCATGGGTTTTACTAGTGAGAGCCAGATATTTGAAGCCCAGAACATGTGAGTGACTCTGAGTGTTTCTAAACAGCCAGTCTAGGGGAGGGGCTGGGGTGGCTTTAGGTGGGACGTCTGCCTGGCATCCCTCACGTGGCCTGAGAGGGAAGTCAGAGGGCTAGCTAGTAGGTGTGTTCCTCCCTGTCTCACCTGCAGGAATGAAGGAATGAGCCAGGAGGGTAGAGAAAGAGCTCTAGCCCATCCCTAAAAAGGCTCTGAAAGGGGCATTGGTCACCACAGGCTGATCCCCCTGTTTAGCTGCTGGTTAGACCAAAGCCTTGGGCCCTTAGAACTTTATGGATTCCCATGTTTCTTACTTTGGGGGTCCTCGTCTGTTTTCCTGTAACAGGAGGCTTTAAAACAAGAAAAGATAGACAAAAGGGCCCTTGTACTTGTTTTGGGGACAGAAGGATGGGGAAGCTCTGGTAGAGAAGGAAAGGAGTCTGGGGCCAGGGGGAACCACTCCCATGTGGTTCCTGGGTGGCATCAGGTCCTAAGATGGGGAACCCGGGAGGCAGGCAGCCCTGTGTCCTGGGCCCCTAGAGGAATTCATGACTGCTGGGATTCCCATGCCCGGGGACACTGTAGCCAGGCTCTCCTGTCATTCCCCGAGTGGGCTCTAACAGCTCACCTCCTCTGCTCGAGGGGCGGCATCCAGGCTGGCCTGAGCCCTGCTGCCCTGGGCATGACCCACATGTAAGCCCATCTGCTATTTCCCCCAGTACCCGACCTGGTTAGGACAGCTGCAGGGGACAGGAGGCCAGAGAGAGGGAGGTAGACAGACGTGGGAGAGAGTAATAAAGAGCAGATGCACAAGGGGACCGTGGAACCCCCAAAGGGCTTTGGTAGGGGGCCTCCCCTCTCTGTACTCTGCAGCTAGTGAGCAGGAAGAGAAGAGGGTGGGGAGCCTGGCTGCTGGCAAGTTTTGTTTTTTTTCTTTTTAAAGATTTTATTTATTTATTTGACAGAGATAGACAGCCAGAGAGAGAGGGAACACAAGCAGGGGAGTGGGAGAGGAAGAAGCAGGCTTCCAGCGGAGGAGCCTGATGTGGGGCTCGATCCCATAACGCTGGGATCACGCCTTGAGCCAAAGGCAGACTGAGCCAAAGGCAGGCGCTTAACGACTGCGCCACCCAGGCGCCCCTGCTGGCAAGTTTGTATGTTTCTCAGACATCCCCTGATGTCGAGGGTTGGAATTTTCAGGAAGGGAGTGAGGGGAGCATCTTGGGAGCTGATTTGGGGGTGGTCCATGGGGGGCAGAGGCCCGAGTGGGCTGCCCTGGCTGAGTGCCACCTGCTGCCAGCCTGAGCCCAGCTCACGGGTGTTTCCCGGAGCTAGCGTGAGACCAGATCGCCAGGTTTCCTTTCAGGCCCGCAGATGGACTGGTGTATCTGTGCTGCAGGAAGTCACAGCTGCTATTTTTACCACTCCAACGAGGACTTTTTACTGGAAGGTACAATTACAAGCAAAATGTCAGGGTTTGGTTGTCCAGCCAAGCCCCAGGAGGCTGCCACAGGCTAAGGCAGGGGCCATGGCACGTTGGGTGGTGTGTAAAGCAAGACACTTTGCATGTGGACACGTACCTCCCCTGGTTGCTGAGTGGCTTCCTCTGACCACTTGCAGGGTCTGGAGTTCTCCACTAGGCCAAAAAGAGGCCTGCGCTGGGTTTTGCCCGGATAATTACACCTGAACACCTTATAACTGGCTGGTCATGGGACTGAAGCTAACCAGCTAAGCCATTCCGTTCCCTAGTGCCCCGGAAGTTGACATTATTTTCAGTGAAATTACTGAGAGCCTTCTGTATGATACCTGCACTGCTAAGTGCTAGGAGTAGACATGAGTAAGACAGTCCCGGCTCTCAAGCATCACCTGTGCAGCGATTAAGGATACAGGAGGTGTGAATGGTCCCCAGACCCTTCGGACAAGCACCTGGTATGCTTTTCCTCTATATGCAGTATGGTCTGAGGCCAGCAGGGCTGATATTAGCTCCTGTTGCTTCATAACAAATCAGCACAAACTTAGTGGCTTAAGCTGTACCTATTGATCAGCTCATAGTGCTGTAGGGCAGAAGCCTGAGCTGGCTGGACTTTCTCTGCTTAGGGTTTTGGACCAGAAGTCCATGGTCAAGGTATTGACTGGACTCTCACCCTGAGGCCCTGGGGGAGAGTCTGCTTCCTAGCCATTCATGTTGTTGGCACAGTCAAGTTCCTGGTGGTTGTAGGACTCAGGTCCCCCTGTCCTCTCTGGTTGTCATCTGGATGCTGATCTCAGGTCCTAGAAGCTGCCACAGTTTGTGCCAAGCGTTCCCTGCCACCTCCAGACCCGAAATGGGGATATCAAATCCTCTCCTGTTGCAAATCTTTGGCATCCACTTCTGTGATCCGCTGGAGGAAACTCTGCTGTAAAGGGCTCCTGTGATTAGGTCAGGCCCACCCGGATAACCTCTCTGTTTCTAGGTCGCCTGATAAGTTAGCAACATCACTAATTATATCTGCAGATTCCTTTGCCATGTGGGTAATGTGGCAAGCACGCCATGTAGGTCACAGGAGTAAGGCCAGGGTGGAGATCAGGGGACTGGCCATCTTTGCACGTGCCCACCACAGGGCTCACGCCACCAGGGGCTGCAGCCACAGTACGAAGGGCAGCAGCTCTCACTAACGGAGTGAGTTTTGTGTGCCTCGTGCTGCTAAGCTCTCTCCCTGGATTCTCTCCTTTAATTCCCAGGGTAGTACTTTGATGTGGGGACAGTTATTTTCACCCCCATTTTCCAGATGAGAAGACTAAGGCTCGGGGAATGTACGTATCTGGGACCAGTCACACAGGCGCAAGCAGCAGTACTGGGATTTGGAAGCAGGGGCGTAGAGCCTAGCCACCTCGTTAGTTGGCGTTTCCACGTTGATCCCTGCGATTTATGGAACACTGTCCGGGGCAGGGTTGAGGGTTATTCTTTCCCATCTGGCACTTAAAATACTTAAATATGAAACATGTCAGTCATATTGCAAGTTAATACAGCAGACACCAGGAGCCTGTCACGTGGGGTTGACAGATGTCTAGATCTTTCTGATGCTTACTGCAGTGGCTCTTGTGGTTAATCCACTACCCCTTCAGCCATGTTTACTAGCTTTGCATGTACTCTAGGCAAGAGAAATGCCACAGAATACTGTCTCTAGGAGTCGGAGATTAAAATAAGGGCACAATGTACAATGACCTGAAGGAATAAAATGTCCCAGACAAAAAACACCACAGTGCTATCGCAAAGACTCAATGGGTATCAGAACCTTCACTGCAGGAAACAAGACAAAAATGTGTATTTACTCACTGCCACGTTCCTGGTACACAGCACAGAGCCCTGCACATAGTAGGTGCTCAGATTCCTTATCCGGGTGGTTTTTGGAGCATCTTGCGTGTGCAGAGCGTGCACACTAGCTGCCAAGTCCAGAGAGGGTGTGATGTGGAGGTGAGACTTGAGGGCAGAAAGGGTGGAGGGGAGAGCTGGAAAGGCCAGCCTGTGTCTGTGTGCTTGGTGGCAGGGAGAGGGGCTCGGGTGGGCGATGAAGCTGGAGGGGGGACAGACTGAACAAGGCTTGGATGTCCAAGCCTCATTGAGACCTTCTGAGCAGGAGAGACTGATGGTCAGGAGCAAAGCATTTGGCCTCAGATTGCGGGGAGGGGGGACACATTGGGGACAGGGGCCCCTCACAGCCCAGTGTGCAGTGGGGAAGGCCTCACCTTGTCTCCAGCATAGGACTGGTGACACAAGGAACCCAGGAAGGAAGATTTAATGGAATTGGTGGCCACGCAGTGTGCTAAAAATGTATATATGAATGAGTCGCAACTTCTGGGCACCCATGTATTTGGCTATAAATATACACACATATGTAATTTCAAGAGACCAAGAATTATCAGCTGCAAAGCCCAAAGGCAGCAGCCCATGCATGGCCCCTGTAGTTTGCTGTCTGAGGCCCTGCCCAGTACAAAGTACCCAGATCTGTTATTTTGGGGGAGAATGAGGGGGTCCTGTGGTAAGAAGAAAGTGGCTGGTAATGAGGGGAGGGGCAGGGCAGGTCGGAAGAAGGGAGGCTCTGGGGCAGGTGGGGAGGCCAGCCAGCCATAGGGTAGAAGGTGCTGGCCCCTGTGACCGCAGCTCCATGCATGCTGGGGAGGGGGCTGAGACTCAGAGGGGCGGGTGATCCTGCCGTCACCCACCCCGAGCTTTCCATAGAAGTTTTCCTCTGAGTTCTTAGCACAAACACAGCTAATGTGGAAGGTAAGTGAGTGCTGCTAACCCGGTGTTCTCAAAAGTGTGTTTAGGAGGACCCCTGAGAGTCTTTTAGGGGTCCCCAAGGTCAAAACTGTTTTCATGGAAATACCAAGGTGTTATTTGCCTCTTTCACTAATCTCCCTGAGTGCATGGCTTAGTGAGCTGATGTTTTCCAAATGACCAAATGACCTCCAGTCCACACCGTGCATGAGTGGAAAATCCATTCAGGGTGCAAGATAGCCCAGGAGATCGGAATGTCACAGAGTACAAGAGCTCACGGACTCACGCTCAGGTTCCACACTGCAGTTAATCTTTAAGAGACTACTGCTCGTCCAGTCTTGGTGTGATATCAAATAAGAATATCCGAAATTATCTGAGAAGTCTCTTACAGTTTCCTTCCTTTTCCAACAACCCATCCCTATGAGGCTGGATTTTCTTCACGTTCTTCAATGAAAACATTTTACAAGAAACATTTTGAGTGCCCAGAGCACCTGGGAACCAGGAACCAGCTACCAGGCCCTGAGCCCAGCTCTCTACGTGAATTTCCCCCCTTTAGTCCCTCAGCAGTCCGGTGAGGTGGGTGCGATGATTTTCATGCCCATTTGACAAATGTGGAAACAAGGGCACCGAGCATTTGAATGCCGGCACAGGTCTCATATCACGGATGAGGCATTAGCAGCAAGAGGGGAGGTCCCAGGTGATGGTGGCTGTTCTCTGGGCAGGAGGGAAGGCAGGTGCCTCACAGGAAGCCTGTATCACAGGTCTGGTCTGTCCCCAGGTCATCCGCTGTGCTCTGCAGCAGGCACCCTTCCTGGCGGTACTAAGCCTGGCAGGGACACACACCTGCTTCCTCCTTTCCTGAAGCCCAGGAGGGAAGATGCAGGTTTGCTAAGTGGAACGGCGGGGGTGCTTGAGAAATCAAGGGTTTTCATTTAAAATACCATCTCCTGTTCAGCTGCACACAGCGTTTGTGGCCAGGAAAGTTCCTTGTCTTCATAAGCAGCCCTCATCATGCTATTTGAGCAGGGACTTGGGAGAAAAACAGCTTTATTTTTATTTTTATTTTTTTTAAAGATTTTATTTATTAATTTGACAGAGAGAGACAGCCAGAGAGAGAGAGGGAACACAAGCAGGGGGAGTGGGAGAGGAAGAAGCAGGCTCCCAGCGGAGGAGCCTGATGTGGGGCTCGATCCCAGAATGCTGGAATCAAGCCCTGAGCCGAAGGCAGATGCTTAATGACTGCACCACCCAGGCGCCCCGAAAAACAGCTTTAAATACTAGGATGTGTGCAGTTTTAAAATTTTCTCTGAGCCTCAGTTTACCCATCTGTACAAGTGGCACCTTGAAGAGGTGTCTTAAGGGTTAAGTGCAAAAATGCATTTAAAAGCCCCTGGCACAAAGGTTCATGTACGGCAGGGTTTTTAAAAAGTGATACTGTATCTGGCACAGAATTCAGTTCAGAGGGGTGGGGGTCTCCCCTGTTCTCACCAGTGGCACTGCTGTCAACCAGTTTCTTACCCAGCCTCCCAGAGGTAGTCTGTCACATACCCATGGGTGTGTGTCGTGTCTGCGTGTGCATAGGTAGTCTGGTTTCTAGCAGACGTAAAAGACAGCCTCCAATCCGCAGCGCTTACAGTAGCGTGGAAAGCCACCTGCTTTATATATATATATTTGGCTGCATAGTATTGCACTTTATGAATGAACCAAGGTTTATTTGACTAGGACTCTTATTTATGAATGTTGAGGTTGTTTTCCAGCCTTTTGCTTGCACCCAAACCTCATGTACAAATGGGACTGAGGGCAAGGTTCCCAGGCGTGGAAATGCCGGGGCAGAGGGCATTTGTCATCTTGAAAGACTCCGAATTGCTCTCCAGCTACACTTCCTTGCTCTCGGCCCACAACGGGAAGAGAAAAGACAGCTTCTATCTCAGGCTTTAGGAATTGAGGAGCATTCTGACTCCAGTTCGACACCCATGCTGACAGCCTAGAGAAGAATGAACGGGGAGAAAGACCCACTACCAGGAAATGGCCAGTGCTTTACTCTTGGTGTTTTTGTTGGTTTTTTCCCCCCTGTTCTATTCTGCATATTCATTTTCCTCCTAGACTGTTGCTCCAGGTGGCTCATTGAAAGTGATATCTAGGCCAGAGTGTTTTTAATGGCTCCATCTGTGGGGCCCTGAGAATCTTTTAAGGGACCAGACAGGAAAAGAGACAGCCTCCCTCTGGGTCCCCAGCCCCCCTCTGTTTGCCAAGGGCCAGGCCAGTCCTTCTGAAGAGGGAGGAGCCCAAGACCATGATGCAATGTTTGCTTTGGAGGGGACTTTTCTCTCTGCCCCCTTTGTTTCCCTCTGCCGCACTCTGGATAATTGAAAGGAAATGAGTTATTTCAACAGATGGGTTAGCCCAAGTGCTGAGTTCTCCGTTGCCTCTCTGATTAGAGCCGTGGTGTCCATTGTTGTTGGCCCTGCTCCCAGCTGGAGCAGCAGCCGGCCTTGCAGACTCCCAGCTTTGGGGGCCAGAGACGGTCCTCCACTGAGCTGAGGGGAGCAGGATGTGGTACCTTCTGTCCGTCCTGCCCTGATGAACTTGGTCCTGTCTACACCACCACCCCGCTTAGCTGTAAGAAGGCGCTTTGTTGCAGGGGCAGTTTAAGCACGGTAAACAGAACTTTTAGGACAATAGAACATCGAACATCTGTGATTGTTCTCCATAGATTTCATCCCTAGAGAATACAGTAATTCAACATAAGCAACACAGTTATCGTTGGATAAAAATTTTTAGGGGCGCCTGGGTGGCGCAGTCGTTAAGTGTCTGCCTTTAGCTCAGGGCGTGATCCCGGCGTTATGGGATCGAGCCCCATATCAGGCTCCTCCGCTATGAGCCTGCTTCTTCCTCTCCCACTTCCCTTGCTTGTGTTCCCTCTCTCGCTGGCTGTCTCTATCTCTGTTAAATAAATAAATAAAATATTTAAAAAAAATTTTTTTTTAAACTGTGGATGAGTGACCTAGATGGTGGTTGTATATTTCACAGACACTGAAAGTTACATTTGGCAACCACAGAGACACTGGGCTGTTTGAGGAGGGAGCCAGGAGACTGTGGATCCCAGCGCCTGTAGACAGCAGGCACTCCAGTAACCTTGTTCAATGGTGAATGACGGATAGGAATTTGGAAACTATGTAATTGAGTAAAAACAATGTAAAATAATCCTATTTTTACTGCAACAATGTAAACTGGGGATAAAAGGAGAAAAGAAGCCAAAGTGAAAATAGTTACTCTGTTCTCAGTGTTTCTTAACCTTATCGCTTTCCCCCAAAACCTTTTTAGATCTTTTTACCCCCTGTGCTTACCCCTTCCATAAATGTTAATACCAGATATACTGTAAGTCGATGTACTGTGTGTGTATCTGTGCTTTGTGTATAAAAAGAACAAGAGGGGCGCCTGGGTGGCTCCATCGGTTGAGCGTCTTTGGCTCAGGTCATGATCCTGGGGTCCTGAGATAGAGCCCCATGTCCAGCTGCCTACTCAGTAGGGAGCCTGCTTCTCCCTCTGCCCCTCCCTCTGCTTGTGCTCTCTCTCTCTGTGTCTCATATAAATAAAATCTTAAAACACACACACACACACACACACACAAACGACTTTCATCCCCGCCCCCCAAACCAATTTTGGCCCCTTAGGGCAGTGTCCCCAGCCACAACCTCCCTGTCCCCTCACCCTCAGGAAAACGCCTTTGTTCAGGGTTGTAATTCTGAGGGATTTACATCTTTCATATCTTTGGCTTCACTCTTACATTGTCTTTTCGGTAAAAATGACTGAGCTCCTGGGTGTGCCTCAGCCTGTCTCGCTTGGACCTTGGAGCTCGTGCTGCGGGAAGACAGGGCTCTGGGCAGAGCACAGGGTGCTGACTGCCCAAGGCTGTAGCTGCTGTGGGCTGGACTTGTCGCCCAGACGGACCCTCCTGAGGGTCTCCTCTCCTGAGCAAGATGGCTTCTCCCAGAACACAAAACCTTGCCGGAGCGGAGCTGGCAAAATCCTTCCATTGTCTTTGAGCAGCTGGATGAGGCATGGGAGACTGTTAGATCCTTTCCTTGAGGCAGCCTCGCTCAGCTGGGTGTCCTCACCTGAGCAGGACACACAGAATGACCCTAGAGGCTGCTTTCTTACTAGGACCCTTTGCAGGGAGGGAGAAATGCACGGAAGAAAAGGTAGTGCATTACCCACATCGGACATCCTGGGGCTTGGGGGCTTCATTCTCCTCGAGAAGGCACTGCCCTGGGTGCACGGAAGCTGGTTGACAAGGGTGACTCCAAGGGGTAGACAGAAGAGAGTGTCCGGTGGCTGGAACCCCAGGCTGCGGCCCCCAGCTCTCTTCTGTCCCTTTGGGGTGTGGAAGGGATCTGCACCGCGAGCAGCCTTGTGACATTGGGCACACAGTACAGTGGTGGGAGCTCATCGCCCAGCGTCCAGCCGGGGACATACAGGTGGTGGTTGTGCCTCAGGCTGCAGGAAGTGGGTGAGTTAGCACAGAGAGTGCCCAGAACAGTGCCTACGATGCAGCGAGTACTCGATAACCGCAATTCAGTACGTAGTACTGCTCCCGCCCTTAATCCCAGAGCTCGTGTTCTCACGTCCAGATGACAGAAATCTTGGCGTGTATGGTGGGGCTGTACTGGCAGTCATGGGTGAGTGAAGCCGTGGGCCTGGTTTTGGCCAATGAGATGGGAACACAAGTACTGTATGTCTTCCAGGCCAAGCACTGGGTTGCGGTGCTGCACGTTCCAGAGCGCTCTCCCTTTTCCCATTGGCAGAGTGACTGATGACATGGTGCTGCCGGTGATGACAAGAACACTCCCACACTCCCCTCGCCGCCGCCACCGAACCATGACGCGTGTAGTATGAGCCAGAGAGAGACCGCCGTCCTCTGAAGCCCCTGACATTCGGGGGTGTTGATGCAGCGTAACCTAGCCCATCCTGATTAAAGCGGACGGTCCCAATCGACCACGTGGGGCTTGCTAATGGGGACCTCACCTTCTGTGTGAGATGCAACACAGCAGAGGCCCACAGTAGCCATGCGTTTGGTCTGGCTCCCCTCCTGGCCAGAATTCCCTGCCGAGGCTTTGCAACAAGTGTGGCTTCATTTCCCAGCAGGGTTGCACAACCTTGACCCCTTACCTCCTGTCCTCTGCTTCCTCTGGGAAGGCAGAGCCTGTTGCCCTGGGGAAGCCAGCACAGCGCCACCCCCAAGCCCTTCCCCAGTAATAATAGCGCCCCGGCTTCCCGGCCGCAGAGGCTGCAGCAGCCTGCAACTTGGCTATCAATCATGGAAGCCAAAGAGGCTGGCCTTCCTCAAGTGTGCGTCACTTTTGGGGGCATTAAGGGAAAGGGCTGGAACACGTGGAGAAGGCACTGAAGCCTTTGCCCACCCCTCTGGGTCTCCCCGGACCTCCCTTCCCCTTCCAGGCTTAGGCTGCAGGTGGACAGTGGGCCATGTGTAGGGAAGCCTTAGGACTCACTGCCCACCAGGGGACACACTGTGGGGGGAGCCGGGCACATCTGAGAGGGTACAGTGCACTGGTGATCATGACCTCAGAGCCACTGGCAAGAGAACCAGATTGTCCCACAGTGTGGTCTGCCAGAGATCTCGAGGTGGCTGGGATTCTGCCCTGTGGGGAGATGAGTTCAGGGGCAGGCTGGCCTGCTGTCTCCCTTCCTGGGGGAGCCAGCTGATGCAGGGTCATGCTGGTTACCGCCTAAAGAGGGACCTCGTTTGTAACCCAGCGCTGTATGAAGCAACACCCTCACCCCTTCCCCAAGCCATGCTCTGTTCTAAACCGTCCCTGTAGCCAAGCCATTCCCCTGCAGGAGGGATGGGGTGAGGCTGTGGGCTGGGGTGGGGCAAGGTTGCATCCAGCCGAGTAACCACATTGAGCGGAAGGTGTGTGTTACACAATTCTCATGACTTTACTGCAGGTTTGAGATCTTTCAAAACAGAGATGGGAAACAAAATCAAAATAGACACAGCAAAAAAATAGAAATAGTTCTAATCTTTTGCGTTTTAAATTAAAAACAGTACCTACAATTTTTTGAATGTATATAAAGTTTTAGTTTTTTAAAGAAAGGACTGTTGAAAGGCAGAGGCATTTAGGGAAAGGACCCTTTGTCTGATGACGCACTTGTATCTAGAATGATCTGTGCCTCTGATCCAGTTACTGTGGTCATAGTGATTTTGCTTTCAATTAACAATTAGATTTGTGTGCTTTGTAAGGGGGCTTAGTTTGCTTTCCACTTGAAAAGGTAGAACGGATACCCCTGCACCCTGCAGGCTCCCTGAGGGGCTTGGATCCCCAGATGTGGGGGTGGGGCAGGGCAGGCACTTGAGCTGCCGTGTCACATGGCCACCCCGAGATTCCCCGCCTGGGAAGCGTGTTGCATCACACAGCTCAGCGCATATGTGGTGTTAATAGCATTTAACTCCTTCATTTTTACAGTTCCAGGAGACACCCAGGTCCAGCCGGCCTGACTCTCACCTTGGGTGTTTTTTCTGATCACAGAAATATTACATAATCATTAAAAATCAAACAACTTATAAATGACTAGAATAGACAGTGAAAATTGCGTCAGTCAGAGCAGAGGACGGGGCGCCCGGCTGGCTCTGTAGGCGGAGCATTCGACTCTTGATCTCCGGGTCGTGAGTTCAAGTCCCATGTTGGGTGTGGAGCTTACTTAAAAAAAAAAGCAAAAAAACCCAAAGCCGGGGTAGGGATGGAGTAAGGCTCAGGGGTGTCTGTTCTGTTCTTTGTTGGGGACACGGGTCATGGGGCAACAATATTAAACAGCCCACGGAGGGAGCATGACCAGGCCACTCGAAGTGCCCATCATTTACTGTCCCATTTGTTTCTCAGTTGTTTTTCTTGTCACTCTGTGGTTGAAAAAAACGGACCCAGCAAGACGAATTAACTTTCCCAACGGCACACAGTAATGGCTGCCTGGCCCTCAGTAGCCCTGTTCTAACCAGTGGCCTTGAGGATCTGTGACGTCCCCTCCGCTTTGTCATGGTTGTGCACGTAGCTGGGGCAGAGCACCGCCAAGGAGCGTCTGCAGAGCACTTGCCGCCTCTCCCTGCTCCTGGCCCTCTCCCATCCTGCTCGCACGTGAGCCTTTGTGCGATGAGTGTGTTGTGCAGCCCAAGAGCTAAGACGTTGCCATCTTGGTTTTTTGGCCTTCAGCATCGCCTGGTATCCAGCAGGTGCTCAGTCAGGATTTGTCTTGGGTTTTTTTTTTTTTTTTAAGATTTTATTTATTTATTCGACAGAGATAAGAGACAGCCAGCGAGAGAGGGAACACAAGCAGGGGCAGTGGGAGAGGAAGAAGCAGGCTCCCAGCGGAGGAGCCTGACATGGGGCTCGATCCCACAACGCTGGGATCACGCCCTGAGCCGAAGGCAGACGCTTAACCGCTGTGCCACCCAGGTGCCCCTGTCTTGGGTTTTGAGGTTGGGTGATGTATGACCTTTGCAGTCACCGGGGTCCTGTGTCTGGCGCCCCAGTGTGGACTTGCTGACCGGGGCCCACCTGCTGCAGCTGGGCTGTGCAAGGTGAATTCCTCACTCACAGGTCTGGCACCTGGGCTCAGATGGCCGGATGGATGGGGAATGGCCGGCCTCTCTCTCTCCCACATGGCAGGCTGGCGCCTCATCACGGTGTGGTGGGCTCACGTTATCTGGCTTCCCTTCGAGTGAGCACCGCAAGAGACGGGGTGGAAGCCGCTGATCTCTGAAGGTCTGGGCCCAGCAGTGGGCCCAGGGTCTCTCTGGCTCCATTTGGTCAGTCACAGTGCAGCCACAGAACCCGCTCAGACACAATGGGAGGGGACGTGGACCCCGCCTGTCAGTGGGAGCTGTGTCATAGTTGGTGGGCATCTTTGGTCCTCCTATAGCCCCATGTGACTGTGCCCCTGGCCTTTGTCTTCCCTGAGTGGGGGCCAGCCTTGTTTCTGCCTAGCCTTTGTGTTTGCAGTTCCTAGAACTAGGAACCTAGAACCTTCCTTACCCTGTCGTCACACCCTGGCCCCAGCTCATCGTTGAAGCTTCAGCTCACATGTCCCCTCTTCACAGGGGCCTAAGTGACCCCACCGTCTTGTCACCGTGGCCCACTGCTGCTTTATTTTCCTCACTCACTGACCTGTCTCCTCACCGCTGTTCTGTCCCCCCCACGGGATCCCAGAGTGCAGCCCCTGGGGGCAGCACCCTGTCCCTGTCCATCACCTCCTCCCACACCCGGTACGGCACGTGGGAATTGCTCAGGAAGTATGGTTGATGAGTGAGTTGGAGCCACATGACTTGCAACCCACCATCCGGGCCCTGGGCTTTCCTGCTCCCTCCGGCCTCCAGTGAAGATCAGAGTTGACAACCTCATTTTGAGGAGCCGGACTCCTGGCTGGTGAAGGGAGGCGGGGAGGGGTTAGTGCTATGGCCAAATGCAGTCAGGCCCTCTGGACAGTGGCACCGACAGCAGGGGGGTTTTTTTGTTTTTGTTTTTTTTTAAATATTTATTTATATATTTTAAAGAGAGAGCGTGGCGGGAGGGGCAGAGGGAGAGAGAATCTCCAGCAGACACAGAGTCCGACACAGATCTCCATCTCACGACCCTGAGATCATGACCTGAGCCAAAATAAAGAGTTGGATACTTAACCAACTGAGCCACCTGGGTGCGCCCGCCCCCGCCCACCCCCCCGACAGCAGCTTTGATCATCTGTGGCGGAGTTTTTCTCTGAGAACGGAGACCTTTAGCTTTCCAGGGCTGGGATCTTCAGAGCGCATGGCGAGTTTCTTCTGGAGGTCTTACCCCCTTGGCGACTGTATTTCCTGTGCATGTAGTTACCTTTCCAAGGGCGCTGGGAGAAGTGAGCTGGGCACATTGTCGTCGGTGCACTTTCACTGCCTGTGTGCAGGAGCGGAGGTGTTGTCGGAGGTGAATTGATACCTCTCAGCAGGATGACAGATCCCCAGTCGGGAGCATGGCTCTTACTTCATGTGCCTTCAATCCATCAAAGCCCGGGAGGATGCTTAGGTAATCAGAATAGTTCTGAGATACACGCAGCATGAGAGCGTCTGATGTATCTTGGCCCCCAAGGCAGGGAGCCGGGGAGACGGCCCTTGAACACACACTCTCGAACACCTGCCCCTCCTGCCACTGGACCGGGAGCCTGTGTCCCACACTCTGTGTATCCCCCACCCTGCGTAGCGCTGCGCGTGTAACTGCTGGTGTGAACACGGAAAATCATTCCCTAAAATCCGTGCTTGGTGTCTGGGGTGGCCTCCCTGCAGGTAGAAAGGGCAGAGGGACCCACATGGTGAAGACCTCTGAGCAAGGAGCCCAGCCCCTGGTCACTGATCCAGGGAACTGATTGATGTTCAGTGAGCACTTGTCCTGATGGGGACTCTAGGTGGCCAGTGGCAGAAACCCCTGTCAGACAAAAAGGAAGGGGAGAAGCAGCCCGGCTTCAAGCTCCGCAGGGACAAGGGGCCCCGCTGTGCCTGGTCTGTGCAGCTCCCGTCTTGGGCAGCGTGGCCACCATCCAGTCTGGCCCCTGTCTCGCTTCAGTCCTGTCTGCACCTGCTTTGTTCCCTGCAGTTCCAGTAAACACCACAGACTAGAGTCTCCTTGACCCATCGCAGTGGCTAGGAGGACAGCACACCGATCGGCCAGGCTGGGGGCACATTCAGGCAGCCCCAGGGCTCAAGGATGGGCCGCTTCGACCAGCCAGGCCGGAATGTCCAGCCTCGGGTCCTGCATCCGAACCATCTGGAGCAGAGGAGGGTGGTTCTGACAGCAGTCAGGGCGTCCATGCTGACGGGAGACAGTGAGTGTGGCCCACACACGTCCACTTTTGCGGCCCCCCTGATAGCCTTCACCATCCTGGCCTCCATCTTCTGTGCGTCTGCAAAGCAGCTGAACGAACTTTCTAGAAGACGTCAAGTGGAGTGAGTTTCGTGCCTGATACGCGTCTCCAGTCTTCGTCATAAGCAAAGGCAGGGACCAGTGGCTTCATTCAGTCAAATCGAATGGCTGCTCTGTGCCAGGTCCCACTGCATGTTGGGGTCACATCGGTTAGCTCCACACATGGTCCCCACCTTCAGCAGGTTGGGGAGGCGGGACAAACACATAATGTTACGTAGCAGTGGGTGCTGTGGGGAGGGCAGAAGTGAGTGAGGGGTGGAAAGGAGGTGATCTCCACAAGGTGGTCAGGTCGCTCTCTGAGGAGGTGACAGAACGAGCCATGCAGAACAAAAGTGAAAGAAAAGGGAGCCTTCCAGCCAGAGGAGCCAGTGTGTGAAAAGGTCCTGAGGCCTGGTAAGCGGTCCAGTGTGGCCTGAGGGGGTAAGCAGGATGGGAGTTGGCAGGATGTGAGGCCCAAAGGCAGCCAGTGAGGAAGGGTCAACTCATGTGGGGCCTGGCTGCCATGGTGACAACTTGACATGATTTCACCAAGGGTGCTGGGACACCTGGTGACGGGGGTGACGGGATCCAGGTGATACTTCTGGATCCATCTGGTGTCTGGAGCAGAACCGGGTGGGGGGTTTCCACTCGTCCAGGGGAGGGACAGAGGCGGCAAGGAGGGTCAGGCTCTGGACATTTAAGAGGCACAGCCACAGGTCTTGCTGAGGGCTGGGTGTTGCTGCTGGGGAGGGATGCGGGGGCCTGGAGATCGGCCTGAGGAAGGCGCATGTTGGTGCCCTTGCCCGTTTTCCTGGGCTGGGGGCAGCAGGTTCAGAGAAAGTGCGGCGTGCTCTCCTGGACAGGTTACGGTGGAGGTGACCAGCTTCCAGATGTTCTGTGGTTGAGGTGAGGAGCCTGCCATGGGACATGTAGCACCCGGCGCCCCCAGCTCCGAGGCCTGTCCTCCTGTGCCGGCCAGCCCCGACCTGTGGGCCCAGCCGGAGATCTGAAGCTCTTGTGATTCCCTTCCCGTGTCTGGGCCTCAGCGTCCTCGTCTGTAAACTGGGGTAACGAGACCCTCCACCTCCTGGAGTCATGATGCTTCTGGGAGGTGATCACCTCGCCTCAGGGGCCGGGGCAAGTCCATGCATGCCTGATGGCTGCTGTCACCAGAAGATTGGCTCAGAACAGGCATTGCCCAAAAGGAGGTGGGACAGTCTGAGGAAACAACCAGGCAGGTCCCTCTGCCCTCGGCACGGAGGTGCCCAGACAGGCAGCTCTCTGGGGGTGGGAACCTGCTTGGGTGTGTGTGCCCACAGCTCTTCGCCTGTGCCGGGGATTTACGTCAGTGGGCAGGCATCTTTGTGCTGAGCAAGACATCAGTCAGCTCGGAGCCCTGGGCTGCTCACTCAGCATTGGCCTTGGAGAGGTCACCGCTTGACCTCATTCTCAGGGTGGACGCCCCTGCTCTGCTTGGGTTTGCCCTGCTTTTTGATGCTCTCTCATTCTTTGAGTCTGCTTTGTCCCGCCCTTAGCCCCCTCCGTAGGGAGTCTCCACCCCGTTCCCTGAATCGGAGACCTTGGAGCCATCCCCCCAGCTTGGTGCATGGGTCAAAGGCCATAGGTCCTCTGGAGCCCAGGCACAGCGGGGCCGGGGTGGATGGAGTCATTCGATGAATGGCCACATTTGGGAAAGTGTCTGTAAGCAAGTATTGGGGAAACGTGTTGCAATGTCTGGATTTCGGATCTGGGGCGAGTACGGAGCTGCCAGTAAAGCCTCTGTGGGCTTTGCCACTGGAGCTTCTCGATCTCTGGGCCTCCTGGTCCCAGGACCAGGCTCAGAGGTCATGTTCTGTAAATAACTGCCAGCCACTGCGTAACTCTGAGGTCCCAGCAGGACAGGGACTTTGTTTCACAGAAGAGAAAATGAGGGGTTGGGGGAGAGGTGCCCCAGGGTGGTGGTTGAGCGGGGACCACCTGGTCCAGCCTGGACCTGGGCCCAACTCTCTTACCCTCGCGCCGGCTGCCCCTCCCACCCCCGTGGGCTAACCTCATAACCCTGGTGGCCTGCATTGGCAGGTGTGCACAGAGTGTCCCTAGCGGGTCACCTGCCTGGAGCTTGGGGGCCAGGTGAGCAGGGCCAGATGCAGCCCCTGTGCCTTTCCTGCCCGGGCCTGGGATCAGGGGCCTTGCCCAGGCAGCTCAGATCACGTCAGTTTGTGGTTTCTCTGGTTCTTTGCCAAGGGAGGAGTGAGGGAGAGAGACAGCAAAGCACTTGGACTCGAATTTACAATCTCACTGAAGCATGAAATCGCTTCCTTCCTTTAGCAGATTATTACTTAAGCAGAAAACTGACTTGGAGTGGGGGTTGGGGGAGTTATCCTCTTTTGAAAATTAAAAAGGAAAAGGAAGAGGTTTGGGGTTTTTTGAGGGGGGCTCGTTACCACCAGGAAGAATGTAGCAGGCTTTGGGGGGTCAGGATGCTCAGCAGAGCAGACCTCTGAGCCCCGAGTCCTGGCCTGGCAGAGAAGGGCACGGGGGTAGGCAGGTGAGGTGCTTGCTGTGGCCCGAGATCCTGGAGTCGCCTGTAGGGACTAAGGAGGCTCCTTTGATGGCGGGTTTTCCCATTGCTTTGGCTGGGGAAATCTGGACTGCTTTAGTGGTCCACATGTCTTACTGTCACCAGGAGTTCCTTGTGGCTCTTTTGTTTGGGACCTAAGCACGGGGCAGGTGTCTTGCAGGTGAGCGCTCACTGGCCAGCCAGCTTTGCCTCCAGACCCTTGCTCATCCCTGCTGGGTCAGGAGGCCTCGGATGACCCTGGATTGGAGAACGTATCTACACTGAGCCCGTGGGCTATAGTGGCAGCTCCTGGGCATTTTCCGAGGGCAGGGGAGGTGAGGAACTTGGGCCAGTGCTGCTTGGAGCCCAGTGCTGCTTGGAGCCCAGCGCAGGACAGGTCCCACTGGGAGCCTGGGGGAGGGTGTGAGGCTCTGCTTGGGGTCTGTGGCTCCTTGGGCTCATTGTGTGTCCAGTCTGCCACAGAAAACCCTGAAAGAATTCGTCTCCTTGGGCCCATGGGGGTAGAAACTGGGCTTGGATCTGGACAGCCCACGTGGGAATCCCGGCTCCAGCACTTTGGGGCAGCCACTTTGCTTCTCTGGGCCTTGGCTTCGCCAGCTGTTCAATCCGGCCAGTGTCTCCAGAGGACAGCCTGAGAATGGGATGTGGCCCAGAGCACATGCTGCATAGCCCTGCTCTGACCTGAAGTCTGCCTGGTGGCCCGAGGCCACCATATACGTGTTCCCTTGACCATGGGAGGCAGCCGCAGCTCAGACTCACCCCGAGGTGGCTCATTTCCAGGCCAAAGACGTTTGGTTCCAAAGCTGGTCTGAAATAAAAAGAATCAGTTTCGGAAGGGCAGCTACTACCCCCCCCCACGGTCCCTAGACACGTGGCGGGGGTGGGGAGGTTGAGGGGGCAGAGCTGAGAGAGGAGGGGCGGGGCTGAAGGGTGAGCCACCGTGGGGCCACCCACGCCAGGAGCCAGGGCCCGGCCCCTCTCACCTGTGGCCTTGTCCCCCGGCAGGTTGGCTCAGCATGTCGGTCAGCGTCCACGAGACCAGGAAGTCACGGAGCAGCACGGGCTCCATGAACATCACCCTCTTCCACAAAGCCTCCCACCCCGACTGCGTGCTGGCCCACCTCAACACGCTGCGCAAACACTGCATGTTCACGGACGTCACGCTCTGGGCCGGCGACCGTGCCTTCCCCTGCCACCGCGCCGTGCTGGCCGCGTCCAGCCGGTACTTCGAGGCCATGTTCAGCCACGGCCTGCGGGAGAGCCGGGACGACATGGTCAACTTCCAGGATAACCTGCACCCCGAGGTGTTGGAGCTGCTGCTGGACTTTGCCTACTCGTCCCGCATCGTCATCAACGAGGAGAACGCCGAGTCGCTGCTGGAGGCCGGCGACATGCTGCAGTTCCACGACGTGCGGGACGCCGCCGCCGAGTTCCTGGAGAAGAACCTCTTCCCCTCCAACTGCCTGGGCATGATGCTGCTGTCGGACGCGCACCAGTGCCGCCGGCTGTACGAGTTCTCCTGGCGCATGTGCCTGGTGCACTTCGAGACCGTGCGGCAGAGCGAGGACTTCAACAGCCTGTCCAAGGACACCCTGCTGGACCTCATCTCCAGTGACGAGCTGGAGACGGAGGACGAGCGTGTGGTCTTCGAGGCCATCCTCCAGTGGGTGAAGCACGACCTGGAGCAGAGGAAGACCCACCTGCCCGAGCTCCTCCGGAGCGTGCGGCTGGCCCTGCTGCCGGCAGACTGCCTGAAGGAGGCCGTCTCCGGCGAGGCCCTCCTCATGGCCGACGAGCGCACCAGGCTCATCATAGACGAGGCGCTGCGTTGCAAGACCAAGATCCTGCAGAACGACGGGGTGGTCACCAGCCCCTGCGCCCGGCCGCGCAAGGCAGGCCACACGCTGCTGATCCTGGGGGGCCAGACCTTCATGTGCGACAAGATCTACCAAGTGGACCACAAGGCCAAGGAGATCATCCCCAAGGCGGACCTGCCCAGCCCCCGGAAGGAGTTTAGCGCCTCGGCAATTGGCTGCAAGGTCTACGTGACCGGGGGCCGGGGCTCCGAGAACGGGGTCTCCAAGGACGTGTGGGTGTATGACACCGTCCACGAGGAGTGGTCCAAGGCGGCGCCCATGCTGATCGCCCGCTTTGGTCACGGTTCCGCTGAGCTGGAGAACTGCCTCTATGTGGTCGGGGGACACACGTCCCTGGCGGGCGTCTTCCCCGCCTCCCCTTCTGTCTCCCTGAAGCAGGTGGAGAAGTACGACCCCGGGGCTAACAAGTGGACAATGGTGGCCCCGCTGAGGGACGGCGTCAGCAATGCCGCAGTGGTGAGCGCCAAGCTGAAGCTCTTTGTTTTCGGAGGGACCAGCATCCACCGAGACATGGTGTCCAAAGTCCAGTGCTACGACCCCGCGGAAAACCGGTGGACCATCAAGGCGGAGTGCCCCCAGCCTTGGCGGTACACGGCAGCCGCCGTCCTGGGCAGCCAGATCTTCATCATGGGAGGTGACACGGAGTTCACGGCCGCCTCGGCCTACCGCTTCGACTGTGAGACCAACCAGTGGACGCGGATCGGGGACATGACCGCCAAACGCATGTCCTGCCACGCCCTGGCCTCGGGCAACAAGCTCTATGTGGTGGGGGGCTACTTCGGGACGCAGAGGTGTAAGACCCTGGACTGCTATGACCCCACTTCGGACACGTGGAACTGCATCACCACCGTGCCCTACTCGCTCATCCCCACTGCCTTTGTCAGCACCTGGAAGCACCTGCCCTCGTGAGGAGTGCCTACAGAGCCCAGCCAGGTGAGTCCCCAGCAGCCCGGGCCCGTTCCCACTCTGGCCACAGTCACTATCCTCCAGGGAGGCCTGGAGGGGGCAGCCGGTGGCTGGGTGCTCTCGGACCCTTTTCCAAGCTGAAGATAAAGCCTAGCTCTGCCCCTTACTTGCAGTTGACCTTGAGCAAAGCAGGTAAGCCTCTGCTAACTGGGAACAAGCACCTGAGCGGCGCGGTGCATCCCAGATGCACATCAGCGTCCCTGAGGTCCTCTGACAGCACTATGTGGACGTTAGGCCAGCCGGCCGAGTCTAAGAGCAGTCTGCCCACGAGAGCACCCTCATGTCGGACGCAGCCGACCTGTTGGGGCTTCCCCAGACTGCTCTCAGATGCGAGCATTCTCTGGAATGCCTCACAGAGGGCCGTGCAGGCCGTTACGGTCACAGTCATGATCTATTACAGGAAGGAATACAGGTTAAGATCAGCCGAGTACAGGAGACAGAGCCCTCTGCGCGTGCAGTCTGGACAGCGTTCTTGTGCCTCCGTCAGTGAGAGACAGACGCACGGAATATTGTCCACCGGGGACGCTCACACGCGCCCTGGTGTCCAGAGTTTTCCCCGGGGCCCCATCACGTAGGCTCAGTGGATTGCCTGCGGTTCCTCTCCCACTCCAGGTCAGCTGGTACAGCCTGACCCAGAGCCCCTCCCCTAAGTCACACGGATGTGCCTACCCCCACCCAACAAGGACGGTCTGTTGGGTAGGACTGATCATCTCCCAGAAGCCAAGGGCAGAGGCCAAACTTCCTTTACGACCCGAGGCTAAGGCCACACCCCAGACCAGGTGAGTGCCCTGTGCATCCGGCTTGCGAACGGGGCCCCAGGGTCCCATGAGAAACAGGGACTATGGATGGGAGTGCTCAAGGGGCGCGGGGTGTGCTGGAGCCGTGGGGCAGGCACCCTGTGGAGGCAGCGGGGTGCTGCTCCCGTCCCGCAAGGTGGCGAGTGGCCTTCCTCAGAGCGGGCATCCTGATGAGCCGGGCAGGGACTGCTGCGCAGGACTGCCCACATAACCACTCCTGCTCTTTGTTCTTGGGGCCGTTATGGTGTGCGGTGCTTACCCAGAAGGGGAAGGGGACAGTGGATACAGGAAGCTAAGGGACACCGGCAGGTGCTCTTTGGGGTGATGGAGGGATGGGGAGACACGGGAGGAATTTGCCCAAGGCCTGAGGGCAGGTGCAGTCAGGTGGAGGGGAAGACCGGCTTATCCAGACAGGCCTCTTCGAAAGGTGTGGTGGGGTCTCTCCTGCAGCCCTTCTGGGGCAGGAACAGCACCAGAGCTGCGATTGGATTAGGGTGTCCTGAGCCACGCGGCAGGGAGCTCAGGAGGAGGGGCTGGAGAGGGGTAGGGGATTCGTCAGCACCAGGGAAGGGTTTGTGTTCTGGTCCCACCCTCCTTGGTCAGGCTGTGGGGAAGCCAGGCTGTGTGTCCCAACCCTTAGCCCTCCTCCTAGGCCCCTCACCCCTGGGGCAGGGACACCAGATCCTCAGCCCTTCGGACTGAGTTCTGGGGATCCCGGGGGCGGTGGGGGAGGGTGGGAGGCAGGGAGGCATGCGCCCCAGGGGCTCTGAGAAGCTGGGGCATGGAGAGCTAGAGATTCCAGGCTCTGTCTCCTGCACAAGAGGCCGTGCAGGCTAGCCTTCCCACCCCGGAGGGCTGGTGACCAGCCACAGCTCGGAGAAACCGGCCCCCTTCAGTTCAGTTCACAGACACCCCCTCAGGAGCCAGCCTGGGCTGAAAACCTGATTCCCTCCCTGACATGTTGGCTCCTGGGACTGTCCCTCCAGGCAAGCACGTGCTCAGGCCAGGAGATCAGGTCGGCTGGGCCTTCAAGGCCCCGACGGGGAGGCCACCCCGGCCTCATCCCCTCCTACATCTGGTGTTTGGGCTCCTAAAGGCCAATCTAGATAGGAGGGAGCTTTGTTCTCTTGTGAGATTGCCCTGTTTTGTTTTAATCTTCTCTCTCCCTCTTTGGGAGAAAAATCTGAGTAGCCTAAGTTGTTGGTCCCCTAGGACGCTAGCTTTAAGAGACTAGGGCATCTCCTCACGGCCTCCCTGTTCTTGCACTCGGGGTGGTCACCTGTGGGGCCTGAGGGCTCCTCCCGCTGGCGCGTGCCCCTCCCCATGACCCTGGACAGCAGTTCAACCCCACGTGGGAGGGGTGAGGGCAGGCCAGTGGACCCTGTGAGCCCTGTATTTTTCCAGGAATTTCCCCCCATTCCAGGGACGGAGAGGAGAAGCACTCATCACTCTTTGGTTCTGGCTCTCACTGCTTGACCCTGGTTATATAACTCCCCTAAGCTCAGTGTTGCTATCTCGAATACAGGATTAAAAACTGTGTTACCCCTAGTGCTTGCATAGGTCAAGTGAGGGGGTGGGTTCAGAGTCCATTTTTATACTAGTTGGCGACATGGATGGTGGCGGTAATGGCTTCAGGATGCTTTGGGCGGTGGGGGCCTCTCCACATCCCTGGGCCAGCCCCTCCTTCTAGAAGGGTCCATTGCCCACAGTTAGGAGGCACATGGGGTATGTCCATCTGAGTGCTGCCAGGGCCTTGTCCCTCCAGCCTGGCCCCGTCTGTGGTGGGGGTGCTGTTGTCAGCCCCGTTTCTGGGAGGACGAAGCAGGTGCAAAGAGGCTAGTTGCACAAGACGGAGCCAGTCCCACATCCCACTGGAAAGCCATGCGTGGGCCCTGCCGGCCCAGAGCTATGCCTGCACGTGAGTGTGTAAACATCCCCAGGCCGCAGGTTTCCCGAGCTCCTGTGCCAGCACCGTCCGCAGCAGAGACGGAGGGTCCTTCAGCTCTTGCTCTGCACCCAGCCATTTCCTTCTCCCTGCCGTCCTTCCGCCTGAGAAACCGCTGCTCCCGTGGCTCCGTCCCGCAGGTTGACCCAGGGTTGTTCCCATGCTCTGCACAGCCCTGCTTCCCTCCAGCTTTGCCTGCCCGGGACGACTTGGAGTTCTCCAGATGTCTTCAAAGGCCAGGGTGTAAACGCGGCTCTCTGGGGATGGGCCCGTGACACAGCACCGGGCAGGAAGCTGGTGCCCCGGGTGTGCCTGGCCCTCCCTTTTCTCCCCAGGAAATGGGGCTGCGGCGGCGGGCAGGTAACCCTCCTGTGTGGCTGCTTGGGCGGCCACCACAGTGCTGCAGGGGGCTGGAGGAGTGGCCCTGAGTTGGGGGCTGCAGGTGGAAGGGGTGGGAGGGGGGCTGGGACAGCAGCAGTATGGGGGTGGAGCCGTGGCACCCGAGCGAGGCGCAAGAGGAGCCCAGGCCAAGCACCCTCCGCGAGGATGGAGGGCAGGAAGAGCGGAGGTGTGCGTGCCGGCTGCCTCCCCTTCCACCTGCCGTGGGCACCCACAGTGGACTGTGGCGCTTTCCACGGAGGCTGACTGCCAGCTGGGAATCCCCGGCCCCGTGCCGGGGCCAGAGGATGGGATCCGTATCCCCAGGTTCACCTCCCTGTGCCTGCTGTCCCAGACCCTCCCGCAGGCAGCAGGGTAGGGCCCGGCACAGGGACCTTCCTGCCTCTGTGCCTGGAGCACCCCTCCGTCCCCTGGCCCCTTGGTCCAGCCTGGGAGACTCCGACTTCAGGAGCCAGCCAGCCGAGGTCTTCTGCACTCTGCACCCCCCAGCGTCACCCCAGCTGACGTCCCCATGGTTGTCCCCCAGCACTTCGTTTCCCCACCTTGGCCCCCAGCCTTGAGCTCTTGGTGGGTCCCTGCGTCTACAGCGAGCGCACTAGTCGTGATCGCACTGACCCCCCAGAACCAGTTGCCCCTTGGTGCCGCTGTCGCAAAGGTGGCCGCTGAGGTGGGTAGGTCATTGGCATCACATGAACAGCTAAGAGGGGTTGGAGCAGGGTTGGAGCCCCAGACACGCCCCACGCCTGCAGGCGTCTGAAGCCAGTGCCGGGTCTCCTCCCGTCTGCACCCTGGCACCGAGCACGGGACCGGCACGGGCAGCCACCCAGAGGTAGGGCTGATCACTGTGTTGGAAGCTTCATGCCAGCAGGAGCTCCAAGACCAGCCCCTGAGCCCCAGTGTCACAGCCAGACCCACATATCTGGGGGAACAGCAGCCAGCGGCAGCTGGGAGGCCCCTGGAGCTGGGTCGGTGGGTTACCCTGGGTTACCCGCAAAGTGTAGACTAGCCATGAATGTTCTTTTCTTTTTTTCTCTCCCACGAGTCCCCCTGCCCCCATCAAGCCCTTTAAAGACACAGAGCTCTCGTCTCTCTTCCCCTGACCGCCCCCCCCCAGCATGCCAGGCAAGCGTCCAGGCCACCAGGAGCTCATCTCTCCACAGTCATTGTTGGGACCCAGCCACTTGGGGTGTGGGGGTGGAGGGGCCTCCAATTCCAGCTCTGGGAAAGGCTGAGCCCGTTTTTCCCCCGCAGGGCCCTGCAAGGGGCTCAGTCACTGACACAGGAGGGGCGACTTAGCTCATTCTCTCCTGCCTTAAAAGAAACTGCCACCGAGAGGAAATCCCAGAGCACAGACCCACATGGATGGGCCCGGTGTCATGAGAAAGGTGACCGGGGCGGGAGTTCAGTCCCCTTGAACACCCCAGGTCCGTCCATCCATCCGTGCACCCACAGTCTCGTGCTCGGTGGGATTCACCAGGGTTGGCCGCGTGCCAGGCCTGGGATCGGGTGCCGGCCGCCTTCCCTTGCTGCAGTCCTACGGGGCAGACCCCTCACCCACAACCCATAGGACCAGGAGAGCAGGAAGGGGTTGCCAGGGCCAGCTGCCCGTGGGCAGTGTGGGGTGACCACAGACCCCACACCACTCTGCAAGGAGGAGGGCTGTCCCGTCTCACAGATGAGGAGCCTAGGCCTCAGAGAAGCACTTGCCCAAAACTGGGGTGGCCCAAACCAGGACAGCTATGGGCTGAGCCTGAGGGCGGCTGTGTGAGCTGGGAGGGAGTTCAGGAGCCAGGATGTGGGCTCCCCAGTTTCTCTGCCGTCAGATGCCTTTAGGTGCTCTCTCTTCTTCAGCGACTCGGGACAGCCCAGAGGGACCACTCCCCAGGTCAGGGTCCCACAGCCCCTCACCCCGGGCATAGGTGACTATGAGGTTTGGTTTGGGGCAGCGGTGAGGCCTTGCCTCGGGGGGCACCCCTCGTCTGCCTAGTGTGGTGGGAGGGTGTGGAGCTGAGACGGGCCCCAGAGGTTTGCGTTGGCCACCGTAGAGCGTCCCGGGATGTTAGGGGCCTTGTGACCCAGCTTCTCATTGTGAGGGGCCTTCACCAACCCCAGTGAGGAAAATATGGCTGCCCTGCCTCGCATCTGGGAGCTGCTGACCCCCTGGGGACTTCCCGCCATGCTCAAGCCAACCTTCCAGAAGCCTTGGCAGGGAGGGAGCGAGGGGCATACCCCACTTGAAGGAAGAAAGTCCCGCAGATTCTAGTGCTGGCTTGAATTTTTAAATGTTACTTAAATACATGCAAACCTACAAGCAGCTCTAAGCCCTTACGTGTGGAGGTCTTGCACGGCAGACACAGACGCGCAGGGCAAATGTAACAAGGCGGGAACACCAAGAACGGCATCATCATTCAGTGACGTCCTGCAGAGATGGTCTTGTGTCTTTGCCTCTTGGCAGACACGCCAGTTTCCTGGAGCGCTCTGCCAGTCTGTGCCAAGGGCCCGCTTCTCTGTGCCTCCCCAGAGCCACCGGGAGATGCCTTCCGGCAGCTCAGCATGCTGGAATGACCGCCTCTGTGTCCCTTGGCACACACCTGCCTCCTGGGTTAGGGCCATCGCTGAGCCCATGGCACTTAGGTGCCAGCCTGAGTAAGTGTGCCACCCGGCGCTGAACGGGTGTGTGGGCGAGCCAGGAGCCTGGCAACCCCCTGGGCGAACTCCCAGCCCCCTCCCCACAGGACTCCGGAGAACCTCTTCTTACAGCGCTGCTCCCCCCCCCCACCGGGGTTCAGCTCCATGTGGAGACCGAGTGGACACCGCCCTCCCGGTTCTTTGTCCCCGTGGCTCCAGCCACGAGTGTCACCCCCTGACCCTGACACACGTCCACAGCCACATCTCCACATGGAGTCAGGCAGCACTATGCTGAGCTGTCACGGTGGGTCAGGCTTTAAAATCGACCACACTGGCCCCACCGGGTTGTCTCCGTTGCTTCAAGGACATTGTCCACGGAACCTCTCCTGTGCATAGACCACTCCATCCTGCTGCGAGGCTGAGATCCACCCGTCATCGTGCACAGGACATCAGGAAGCCCAGAGAGGGCCGACGCTGCACGGATGGAGAAGCCAGGCTGGAGTGTGAGCCCGGTGACCACAGGCCTGTGCTCTCCACCACTGTCTGCCCCCAGAGCCCGTCTCAGGGCCCCGTAGCGATCTGTGGGGGACCGCCCGCCTCCCTGCTTCTGACCACGTCCATGTCCGCCCTGTCTCCACCACACCGGCCTCATTTTAGATTTTCAGACGTGCCAGCTTCCCACCTCCTGGCCTTTGCACATGCCATTCCCCCTGCCTGCACCACTATCGCCCCCTCTAACAAACTCCTGTCCCTCCTCCCAGTCTCAGGTTAAATAGTACCACCTTCCCACACCCTCCACGAAAAAAAAAAGTCCTGATCCTTCTACTTTTTTATTTTTCATGTGTAGCACTTCTGTCAGCGTGTGATTACTGTAGGCAGTTACTAGAACAAGCGTCGTGTCTCCCACTGGGGGATGATCCAGGGGACGGTCGCTGTGTCTGTTTGCCCTCTTGTCTCCCCCACTCCGAGCGCAGCGCCTGCTGGGTTGCGGGGGCTCAGGGCATGTAGCTGGAGTGGCTGAAGGGACGGGTGGTTGCCACGTTCCAGGTGAGGTAACCAGGACTGAACTGCCCGGGGCTGCGCTGCTGGCAATGGAAGAGCCGCATTCTCAGGCCCGGGCCTTCTGCTCTCGGGGCCTGGCTTCCAGCCCCTTACGTGTGGCCTCCTGCTTCTCGCTTTGTTCCAGGTTAGGACAGAGCCATGTGGACACGACTCATGCTCTCTCTCCCTCCCTCTCTTTCCTTGCAGACTCTGCGTGTCTCTCCCCACCCCTGCGGCTGCAGCCCTCACTGTCCCAGAGTGGCCCTGACCCCGTCTGCCGCTGCAGGAAGCTCAGCCCGGCCCCGGAGCAGCCCTTGAGGTGGCTGGAAGCCGGCCCCATCGGCTCGGGGAGCAGCAGTCTCGGGGGCTGTTCTGAGCTTCAGATAAGAGGAGAGAAGCTGTCTCGAGTGCCCAGTGTGTCTGCCCAAGGCCTTTTCCGCTTTGCGGTGGTTTGTAGGGGAGAGGAAATTCCAGAGGCGCATGGACCGACCCCAGGACTCCCTCGGCCTCGGGGAGAAGACACATGTGCTGAGCATTGAGATTGCCTGTTTCAGCAAGTCCTGTTCAGAGGCCGGGAGGCCGGGCAGCGGGGAGCCCTGGGTGGGTTGGGGTGGGTGGTACTGGGCGGACTTCGGGTCACGTGGTGCCAACAGCACAGTCTTGGCCTCACCGCCTCCCTGTTGTGATTGTGATGTCAGCCAACAGAGGGTGTCCCGGGCCTCGGGGAAACGGGGTCCACCGGCGCTGAGAGCACAGGTTGCCCAGGAGGAAATCGAGGACACATTGTGTCAGGGGCAGAAACCCATCGGGTGACCTCAGTGGCACCCACAAGGCTTCATTAGCAAATGACACCAAGACCCCCAGCGTTAAAGAGGAAACCCTTGTGGGTCCCTCCCCAGAGTCAGGCCCGTCGTGCCCCGTCACAGCAGGACTTGGGGGCTGCCCATCTCCTCAGAGCCTGCCTCTCCTCAGAGCCCACCCCAAGAGGTGGCAGTGACCCATCTCCTAACAGGACCATACTGGCCCTCAGGATGTGGCCCTGCCCCCAAGCCTAGGAGCAGATAGGAGCTGGCGACCGCAGGGTTACCACAGGGCACCCACTCTAGATCCCGCCAGGCCTGGCCTCCTCAGCATGGAGGACCGCAGCAAGGCCCATGACCCCGGGCCCCCCACCAGCACCAGCTGGCCTCTGGGCCTTCCAGCTGGTCCACTTGCTTCCTGGGCTCCAAAAGGAAGAATGATCCCCAGGAGAACTGCCAATTCGTGGCTCATTTTGTCCACCTCCCAAGTCAGAGGGTCCCTCATCAGTGTATCCCCAATATCTGGGGTTCTGGAGGGGTCAGCTCACACCTAGTATTAGGGTTTGCAGCCCAGCCCTTGCCACCCCCTGGGCACTACTGGTGTGGGGGGGGTGGTCTGGGCCAAACTGGTGGCTTCCCTGGCCGCCTGCCAGCTGCCTGCCATTTGCTCGGTGCTGCTTGGCTGGTTTGGGACTGGGGCGCCTGAGTGGGCTGCATGGTTGATGGGGCCGCAACACAAACCAGTTGCTGTCTGCAATTTCGCCCTGACCCCTCGCAGGACCTCGGTGCCTCCGCTGGCCCTGGGGCGTCTCTTGGGGGGGTCCTCGTTGCTGGGTTTGCCCGCTCATGAGCACCAGCCATAGGCCATCGGCTGCCACTCGGGAAAAAGCTGGAAGCAGAGAGTGCATCTCCAGGTCCCCTTAGAGGCCACAGAGCTTCCATAGCAGAGGCTGGCCTCCTTGGCTCTGGGAGCACAGCCTCAGCCACCCAAAGCCCAGGGCTCTGGTCCCCAGAGATGGCTCGGCCGGGGCAGCGGGGACAGAGGAAGCTGCTCGCCCAGAGGCCTGGGCTCCCAGACGCCCGGGGTGGGACAGGCACACTTGTCACACAGCACCACGGGCCTGCAGTGGTGCTTCCCCCAAGAGTTGTCTTCCTTCTGTTTCTAACGTAATAAAATTGCTGAGAAAAGCCGGGCGTCCCTGGGGGGCTGGGGCCAGTCTTGGGACAGAAGGCGCGGGCAGGCTTGGATTCCGCCCCACCAGGGCCGAAGTCTGCCCCCTGGCGTCTGCCCCTCCGGTGAGTTGGGGGGCGGGGAGACCTCCTCCCCAAGGACCCTGGCACCCAGATGAGATGGCTTCCTTTCCTCAGACTGTCCCAGCAGTGAAGCCTTTGAACTGCCCCTTGCCCCTCGTAGAATCCAGGCTGCTTTCCTGGAAAGCCCCTGCAGGGCCAACTCCGAGTTCAGAGCGCTGCTCTGTGCGGAGCCCAGCTGACACTCATTGTGAACGGAGGAAGGCCAGGAAGGGGGTGTAGCCGCCCCCAGCGGCCAGCACTAGCACCCTGCGGCTTCTGACGCTCCTGTCCCCTGCTGTCCCGTCATGCCCTCCACAGCCAACATAACTCCCAATTCGGGAGCGTGGGCTCGGGGCCGGCAGCCCCGCCTGGCCCCCGCCTCCCGTGTGCTCTGAACCTCCGCGGTGCGCAGGCCCCCAGAATGCAAACTGGCCTGGAACAGTGTGAAGAAGGGGTTCAGAGCTGAAGTAGGGTGGTACAGCTCCTTTGTCATCACTTCGAAGGACCATCGTCTGAATGAGTGGGTCGATCTCGAAGGTGTGATACAGTCGCAGTCTCCAAGCAGAGACGCTCTCCCAGCTCCCTCCACAAACCCCAGGCACAACGCCTCCCGCTGCCCACTCCTGCCCCGCTGCTGGGAGCACAGGCAGGCAGCACCTCCTCGCAGGCCTGGACACTGGCCACCAGGCGTGGGGGCAGCCTAGTAAGCTGCAGAAGCAGCAGGGATGGTAAGTAGGGGTGTATTTGTCCTTACGCAGCCTCGGGGTGAGCATAAGCACGCCAAGGCGGAATAGCTCCCCAGGGTTGGGCCCCAGCCTCCTACCTTATTACTCTGGCAGCTTCCATCTCCTGGCCCAACATGGCCACCCCGTTCCTACCATCTCGTCTGCATTCCAGCCGTTGGGAAGGGGAGAGGACATGCCCCCAAACTTGCACGTGTAACTTGTTCACACTCCCATGTGAGGCCAGACATGCCAGCCCCAACGCCGGACGATCACGGAATAAAGGGGAGGTGGGAACTGAAGGACAAGGAGCAACCCCTGCACTGGCCCGCCTGACCTGGAGTTGAAAGGAGCCTGTCTACACTGGCCTGCTTCCCCTTTTCTGGAGCTGGTTGAATGGGACATTGCAAAGCCGCAGGTCTCTTCAGGAGCCTGGCCCTGTGTGTGCGGCAGCACCGGTGAGGCCCGGCTGTGTGGCCGCCGACCAGCGCTCTGCCCCACTGCCCCCCTGCAGTCCACGCGCAGTGATCCCGGGGGGGGGGCATGCTCGTCCTGGTGAGGAAACAGGCCTAGAGGTTAGAGCCCCCCGCCCGGCAAGGGCTCACGCTGGAGGCAGGAGGCCGCAGTGGCCAGGAGCTGGGGGCGGGTCTGAGCTCCCCTGCGTGTGCGTCTGATGCAACGGCGGCAGGGTTAACGAGGACATGAGGGCCGGTTCTGAGGAGCCCCCGGAGAGCCTTGCCGCGAGGAGAACGGCCGCCGTCGTTGCAGGGCTGGAGGTGGGCAGTGCACCCAGTCACGGGCCAGCTCGCCCCATTCCAGGTTTCTTGGACGCCCCCCAAGGGGCCAGACCGTGCCTGGGATGGGGCTTTGGGAAGCGAGCCCCAGCAGCGGTGGGTAAGAAATCCCTGGGCGCCTTGTCCCAAGGTGGCCCACTGACCTCTTGCAGGTTATAGTTCCCAACAGTCGGGCCACGTTGAGCCTACGGCACCCATGAGGCTTCCTGGGGGCCTGCATTTCCAAGGCCAGGAAGGGGGGCCGATTGTCCCTCCTCCCTGCACCTCAGCCAGTCTGCCTGTGTCCAGAGGCCCTTCCCCGGTGCAGGAGCTGGTGAGGGGCCGGCCCAGACCATCCACCCCAATGGCCTGTGGCCACCATCCCTGCTCAGCACCCAAGGCTGCAAATCCTGGTGGGCAGAGAAGGAGCATTGTAAGCAGCAAGTAATTGTCTTTAACGAGGGGGCTCAGAAAGAGCCTTTGGTGGTTCTGGGTCATCAGTCCATGGGCCTCTGTCCAGTAAGAAACGAACTGCATCGTCCCAGCCCCAGTGGCTCCACCAGCCTCTCCCCTACGGGAGGGGGGCATTCTGGAACACACAGGTGGCCTTGGAGGTGGCCGGCCTCCCCGTGCTTCCCTGCCCCTCCGGCAGCGAGGCCAGAATAGGCCCCACCTGAGCTCCCGGCCTCGGGGCTCGCAGCACCTGCCAGCGTGGGGCCTGCCCAGAGGCAGGTGTGGCCGAGGTCCTTTTCCAGCAGGGTCGCACAGCTGTCCTAGATTCTCCATCACTTTGTGGCCACTTTGGGCTTGGGCTTGGGCAGGCGTTCTTAACCTGGGATTCAGGATCGAATTCAGGGGTCCGTGCCCTTGAATGGGAAAGAATTACACCCTTATTTTCAAGGACCTGTAACTGACAGCGTTTTCTTCACCTGGGAGTGTAGGCAGCCACCCCGCTGGTACCATCGGCGTCCATGACTTTGTTTCTGGATGTTCTCATGATGGTACAGTTGTCACTGTCTTGAAATATCACAAACTCATTGTTGTGTCCAGATTACAGTCATTCTCAGACTGGCCACCAGATCGTGTTACTGATAGGGAAGCGTGGATGTTACGAGACCTATTATAAATTCGGTTTCTAAAATATCTGATGGGTGTCCAGGAACGGTGTCCCCAACTCCTACGTTGAAGTCCTGACCAACCTCCAGTGCCTCGGAATGTGGCCTTTTGGGGAACAGGCGCTTTGCAGAGATAATTAGTTAAGATGAGGTCCTAGCAGAGCAGGCTGGGCCCCTAACCCAACCCGGCCAGTGTCCTTAGAGGGGAAGTGTGGACACAGACACGCACACCGGGGAATGCACGTGGAGACTGGAGCTTTGCTGCACAGGCCAGGGCTCTATCAGGACATGGGAGAGAGGCCCAGGACAGACGCGTCCCTGGTGTGACGAGAGCAGCATCCTGCCTACATCTTGATCCTGGACTTGTCTCCAGGGCTGCGGGGCAACACGCTTCCATGGTTCCAGCCCGGCGGCGGCCCTGTGGTCAACGGATGCAGAGGGTGTCCTCTGCCAGCCGGCGTGTCATAGCTTACGTATTGAACTCAAGGGGAGGGGACATAAAATCGAACCACTCCCCTGGGGAGTCCACAAGCTTCCAGCTGACCAGAGGGGCGGGAGAACTGAAAAGGATAGAAGCCCTGACCTAGGGGGAGCGGAGGGGCACGGGGTCCCGCGCAGACAGGGCACCGCGGCTCTCGCTCTGTGGAGCGTCCCTGATGCTGCAAGGCGGCACGGGACCCCCGGCCCAGCATCCGAGCTGAGCACCGCAACCCCGTGCCTTCCCGGGGTCCCGATCCGGGGAGGGGCAGTGCCCACCCAGCCTCCAGGTTGGCGGATGGGATGGGGCAGGAGTAGGGGTGGAGGGGCTCCCCCGGGGAATCTCGTGGCCCTGCCTCCCTGGCAGGGGGGTTGCCATCTGGCCCCCTAGCCTGGGTCACATGGCTCTGGGGCACCAGCCCCTCTGGCCCAGGCCTCTGAGAGCCACGGTCACCCACGGAGTCTTCCCCAGCCGAGGCCCCGCAGAGCCCCCAGATGGCCGCGGAGAGCTGCTCCTGGGGTTCACTTCCGACCTCCTCCCCGATGACAGGCCAGCCGAGGGCCCCGGGTCGGAGAAGGGCTGCCTGAGCCTGGCATAGCCCTGAACGCTGGGGACATGTTTGTGATGCACGTCCCCAGAGGCCAGGATCCCATTTCCTGGATCCAGATGATGGGGACACTGGGGCCACAAGTCCCTCCCTCTGGTGGCCGGGACAGAGCAGCAGGTGGCATCGTTCTGCACCCCCTGAGGCCCATCCCCCTTCTGTATCTGCACGCCCAAGCCAGGACTTCCTGGCTACCTGTGTAAGAAACGGTTGTAAAACCTGGAGGAAGAGGGGGAGGAGGAAGAGGAGGGAAAGCTGGCGCACACCCAGTTCACTCCTCACCCCTCCAGCTACCCGTCCATCTGACGCCAGGCCTCTCGGGGCTCCGAGCTTCAGCGGCCACGTGTGTAGAGGGGACATCACTGGCCATTTCAGCGGGTCTCTAGGAGAGCTGAACAAGTCAAGGGCACGCGAGTGTCCAGTGCACGAGCTGCTAAGACCACCCTGGCCCCCAGGAAGCGCCCAGCGAGCCTCATCGCCGCGAGCTTCCCCTTGGTGGCACCCCATGGACCTTCCTTGTGCAGAGACCGCACCCCGGCCTGGATCTCGCATCTGTCGAGAAGGCTGGTCACCCCCTCGTGGGGTTCGTCACACAGGCTAATGGTCTGCAGGTGCTCTCCGGGTGGTGGTCCCCCACAGGACGACACCCCATAACTGGTTCATTGAGCCGAATTGGGTCGGACTGCACTGTTCCCGGCCAGTTACTTCATCTAATTTCTGGGGCACCGATTTCGTTGGTGGCTGCCATCCCCCCGGTGGGTGCCGGGGCCCCACGTGCTCTCTTCCCCTCCCTGCTGCCCCGTGAACACCTGAGGCGGCCTCCCAGGCCCCCCCCCCGCCCCCGAGCCAGGGCAGGGAACCGGGAGGAGGGGGAGGGGGCAGCAGGAGGCACTCTGTCACCCCTGTTCCCTGGGGTCAGCTCTGCTGGGACAACAGAGCAGCAGCTCCGGGAGCAAAGCAGGCTCTGACTTCGTGCCGTGGGCCAGCTCAGTTCAAGTGCGTAAGAACTTTAAAAGATAACTCTGCCTTCTGTCCCCTTTGTAGTGGACCCTGGTGCTCTGTGTCACACCCCTGAGCTCCTGCTAGGCCTTGTCACAGACTAGGGACACTAGGTTTGGTCTCCCTTGCTCTCCACCTCCCTGCTTCTCAGGGAAAGAAGTGAGGTTTTTTTTGTTTGTTTGTTTTTGGGGGTTTTGTTTGTTTTAATTTGAGAAAGAGAGTGAGCAGGGGGGAGGAGCAGAGGGAGAGAGACTGTGCTGAGCATGGAGCCCAGTGAGGGGCTTAATTCCACAACCCCGAGATCATGACCTGAGCCAAAACCAAGAGTTGGGTGCTCAGCTCACCTAGCCACCCAGGTGCCCCAAGAAATGAGATTTTAAGATTTTATTTATTTGAGAGCGAGCACAAGCAGGGGGAGCGGCAGAGGGAGAGGGAGAAGCAGACTCCCCTCCGAGCAAGGAGCTGGACGCAGGGCTCGATCCCATGACCCTGGGATCATGATCTGAGCTGAAGGCAGACGCTTCACCGACAGAGCCACCCAGCTGTCCAAGAAATGAGATGGTGACATGAGAGGTGAGACGATACCCCGAGGCCACGCTGCTGAGTTGGGCTATGAGGTTGTGCGCTGACGCAGGGACGGCACGGGGCTCCAGCTCCCTTCTGCTCACCAAGCTGGGCGGCCGCGTGCTGGCTGCGGCTTTTTCTGACCCGCGCTGCGGCTCGCTGTGGGCCAGCGCCGGCCCTGCCTGTGAGTCTGAGCCGTGCTCAGGGCCTTGGACAGCACGCCGGTCCCCTCTAGCTGAGCCTGCGGGGTGCACAGGGCAGGGGGTGCGGATGCACTGGGAGTCAGGCCGGCTGGGGCCCAGATTCCAGCCCTCCTGGGACCCGAACCTGGGGAGCCTCCCTGGGGAAGGTCGCTTTGCTTCCTTGGCAACAAAGGGGGCGGGGCAGATAACATGGGCTGTTGCAGGGCTTAAACTAAGGCCGGTAGATGAAGACATTGCTTCTTCCCACAACGGTCATTTCCTTTGCTCCTATAAGGTGGCAACTGAGTAACGTGTCATGTCAGAAGAAAAATTAGCGAGAAAGACAAAGCACGCCAGATTCCCTGGGGGAGTCACGGGAAAGTCCATTAGAAAGACACATTTCCCTTTTAGCCCTGGCTGCCGGGAAACCCAGGGCCCGCTGCCCATTTCAGCACTGAGGCCACGATCTCTCCCCTCGGGGCACCCACTCTTCCTCCTCCTTCCCCTGGGGTGTCCAGCTCACGAGCCCGCTGTGGGAATCATTAGCGCGATCACAGGACCTCGGCTTCCAGTCGGCAAGTGCACAGAGCCTTGAGAGAGTTGCTTGGCCTTCTTGATGTTGAGACTTTCCTTCCTGGGCAGCTGACTGCATCCAGGAAGAGCGATTCCCTGAGCTGTTGGCAGGGATGGCCCCTCCAGGTCCAGGCCTGTGTCTGTGGCTGGAACAGGAGTGTTCTGGTCTGACACCGCTTTGCACAGTGCACTCCAAGTATCGAGGGGCCGGCCGGTCGCTGGGGGGTGGGGGTGGGGGTAGGTCTTCCCCCAGGACACTGAGGCTGTCCCTTGGTGTGAGCCAGGCTCTCCTGGCCTGTCTGGGCAGGGGTCAGGGCAGGCCACTGAGGAGGGGTTTTTCTCTCCACAGCTTGGTGGCGATGGAGGAAGGACTGGCTTGGCTAATTGGGTTCCACAGTAGACGTTTTCTATACACTAAACAACTTAAGTCCTCATCCCTAAATCTCTTCGAGGCATGTAAATAATATGTCCCAAATCATATACTTTGTACGTATTAAGTTTGTGATACCATTTTAGAGATCAGTTTAAAAATGCAGTTGGAGAGGCGCCTGGGGGGCTCAGTCATTGGGCATCTGCCTTTGGCTCAGGGCGTGATCCCAGGGTCCTGGGATGGAGCCCCGCATCGGGCTCCCTGCTCAGCAGGAAGCCTGCTTCTCCCTCTCCCACTCCCCTTGCTTGTGTTCCCTCTCTGGCTGGCTGTTTCTCTCTCTATCAGATAAATAAATAAAATCTCAAAAAAAAAAAAAACGCAGTTGGAGGAGCACATGACGCTTGATCTCAGGGTTGTGAATTCGAGTCCCACGTTGGTGCAGAGATGACTTAAAAATAAGGTCTTTCTTAAAACGTGAGAGGAAGGGGCGCGTGGGTGGCTCAGTCATTAAGACTTAGGCTCAGGTCATGATCTCAGGGTCCTGGGATCGAGCCCCACATCGGGCTCCCTGCTTAGCGGGGAGTCTGCTTCTCCCTCTCCCTCTGCCCCTCCCTCCTGCTTGTTCTCTCTGTCTCTGATATAAATATATAAAATCTTTTTTAAAAAATGCAAGATGGAGATGAGTGTTCAGAATTATTCTGGGGGGGCCGGGGGGGAACCCCTGGCTGGCTCAGTCAGTGGAGTCTGAGACTCTTGATCTTGGGGTCATGAGTTCAAGCCCTGTGTTGGGTGAACAGCTTACTTAAAAACCAAAACCAAACAGCGGAGCATGTGAAGTTTATTTTAGGGGGACACATGACCAAGAAGTTTGATGACCACTACCAAGGCCTGGCTGACACTGGGCTGGGACTAGGATGTCCCTTTGGGCCTGTGTGAGGGGTGGGGTGGGGGGACACCACCCCCCAAGACCTTGGCCCTGGGTGCCAACCGGGCCAATGAGAGGAGGCAGGAATGCCAGGAATGAGCGCTGGCCAGGGGCTGGTTCCCACGGGCTCCCTGCCAGGCAGAAGCCTGGCCTTCCGATGGTTCCTTCCAGAGGAGGCCAGGCCAGGGAGGGCCAGGCCTGGAAGTCTGTACCACTTCTGGTAGAAAGGGGGACCCTGCACCCCGAAGGCTCAGCTGTCTCACTTCAGATGTCCCTGTCTGGACCACGTTAATGACATTACTGAGCATAAAACTCTGTGTGGCCGTGAAGCATCATCGCTGTTTAATGACTTGGGAAGTTGTTCACAACCTATCACCACGTGGAAAAAAGGAAGGATTGTCCCATTTTGTAAATAAAGTGTGTGTGTCCATAGAGAAGAGATTGGAAGGACATAGAATGTGAGTGGTGTGCCCTTCTAGATGCCCATAGGTGAGTTTTAGAAACAGCTTTATTGGGGTCTAATACATAATAAACTGCACATACTTGTTTTTATTATTTAAAATATTTATTTATTTATTTATTTATTTATGAGACAGAGCGAGAGAGAGAGCGAGAGGGGCAGGGGAAGAAGAGAGAGAATCTCAAGCAGACTCCCTGCTGAGCCTGGAGCCCGACACGGGACTCGATCCCACATCCCCGAGATCATGACCTGAGCCGAAACCAAGAGTCAGACACTTAACCGACTGAGCCACCCAGGGGCCTAAACTGCACACATTTAGAATGTACAGTTTTATGTTTTTTTTTCTTTTTTCCCCACCTTTTAAGTGCACTTCTTACTTCCCCCATCCCTCTTTCACCTCCCCTCTGGTGACCATCAGCTTGTTCTCTATAGTGAAGAGTCTGTTTCTTGGTTTATCTCTTTTTTATTTGATTTATTTGATTTTATATTTGATTTTACTTTCTTTTATTCTATTTATGCAGACTCTATCCCTAATGTGGGGCTCAAACTCACAATCCCAGATCAACGCACGCTCTACTGACTGGGCCAGCCAGGCACCCCGCCCCCAACCTCTTTTTCCTTTGCTCGTGTCTCTTGTTTCTTACATTTTGCATATGAGTGAAATCATATGGTATTTCTCTTTCTTGGACTGGCTTATTTTGCTTAGCATAATACTCCATCAATGTTGTTGCAAACACCAAGATTTCATTCTTTTTTATGGTGGAATAATATTCTATTGTATAGGCAATGCATACATACAAGCACATGCAATGGAATGCACACTCACACACACACACACACACCACATTTTCCCTATCCATTCATCTATGGGTAGACACTTGGGCTGCCGTAATTTGGCTGCTGTAGATACTGCTGCTATAAACAGGGGTGCAGGTATCCCTTTGAATTAGTGTTTTTGTATTTTGTGGGTAAATACCCAGTAGTGCGATTCCTGGGTCATAGGGTAGTTTTTTTTTTTTTTTTAAAGATTTTATTTATTTATTTGACAGATAGAGACAGCCAGCGAGAGAGAAAACACAAGCAGGGGGAGTGGGAGAGTAAGAAGCAGGCTCATAGCAGAGGAGCCTGATGTGGGGCTCGATCCCATAAAGCCGGGATCATGCCCTGAGCCAAAGGGAGACGCCTGACCACTGTGCCACCCAGGCGCCCCTGTATTTTTAACTTTTTGAGGAAACTTCATACTGTTTTCTATGGTGGTTGAACTGATTTACCTTCCCACCAACAGTGTATGAAGGTTTCTTTTTCTCCATCTTTGCCAATACTTGTTATTTTTAGGCTTTTTGATTCTCGCCATTCTGACAGGTGCGAGGCGATCTCTCCCTGTGGTTTCGATTTGCGATTCCCTGATGATGAGTGACATTGAGCATCTTTTCATGTGTCTGTGGGCCATCTGCTCGTCTTCTTTGGAGAAATGTTGATTCAGGTCTTCTGCCCATTTTTTAAATTGGATTATTCGTTTTTTGGGTTGAGCTGTAGCCGTTCTTTATATATTTGGGATGCTAACCCTTTATCGGATGTCATGTGCAAATCTCTTCTCCCATTTCGGATGTTGCCTTTTAGTTTTGTTGATTGTTTCCTTTGCTGTGCGGAAGCTTTTCGTCTTGATGTAGTCCCAAGAGTTTATTTTTGCTTTTGTTTCCCTCACCTGAGGGGACCTATCTAGAAACATTTGCTACAGCCAACGTTGGAGAGATTACTGCCTGTGCTCCCTTCTAGGATTTTTATGGTTTCAGACCTCACGTATAGGTGGTTAATCCATTTTGAGTTGAGGTGTGTGGGTGGTCTAAGAGAGTGGTCCAGTTTCGTTCTTTTGCGTGTTGCTGTCCCTTTTCCCCAACACCATTTATGGAAGAGACTGTCTTTTGCCCATTGGATATTCTTTCCTGCTTTGTCGAAGATTAGTTGACCATACCGTTTTAAACATTTTGATGTACGGATGCACCCAGGAAATGGTCCCAATCACCGTGGTGATATAGCCATCACCCGGGAAAGGTGCCTCATGCCACATTGTCAATATATGTCTATATATATATATTGATATAGAACTCACGTACCATGCAATTCACCCATGGAAGGGTACGATTCACTGGTTTTTAGTGTGCTCACAGCTAATGAGACCAGGACCACAATCAATTTCAGAATCTTTTCATTCCCAGAAGAAACCCCATACCCATTAATAGTCATTCCCCACCCCCTACAAGTGCCCCCGTCCTGGGCACATGGCAGAGGACTCCAAATCCACCAGTACTTTCTGATGAAGCTCTTTCTACCTTCTCCCTTAACTTGGGCAAAAGGCCCTGTAGACAAAGCATCCCATGATAGGGACCGAAACTCCCCCTCAAGGAGTAAGGACTGTCCTGACACCAGCAAGACCCTGTGTGATTGACCCCCAGATAGCAATCGACCTGACCTTCACTGCCCACCGACACGTACCCGCCACCCTTGTCCCACATCCTCCTGATACAAACCTGGAAGTATCTTCAGCCCTTGGGGGACAGTCTTCCCCGTCCTGGCCTCCCTGAGATAAACTCCTTTCCTGTGTCACCGCCACTTGTCCCTCTGCCTTTGGATTCTGTCCACGGCGAGTGGCCACACCTGGTCTGTTTGGGAGCCTGGGAGCCCTGGAGCCCTGTGCTTGTGCACCCCTGCACCCCAGCTCCCCAGTGACCAATCTACTTTCTGTCTGTCTGCATTTGCCGATGCTGGCAGTTCGTACCTGTGGCATAAATAACATGGGCTTCCTTTGTGGCCGGCCTCTGACTTGGCGCAGGGTTTCCAAGCTTCATCCCTGCCGTGTCGGTACTGAGGTCTAACCGTCTGAGCAACTGTCAGAATGTTTTCCAAAGCGGCTGCGTCCTTGCACGTCCCATGAGCCGTGTGCGAGCGTTCTAACTTCTCTATATCTTCACCAATGTGTGTCGTCATCTTCTTTTCTAAAGTGACAGCCCCTAGTGAGTATGACTGGTATCTCATTTTCGGGGTTTTGATTTACCTTCTCTGAGTTAAAGATGTAAGCATTTTTTCACATGTTAATGGGCCATTTATATCCTTTCTTTGGAGAAATGTCTTCAGATGCTTTGCCCACTTTAAAATTTGGTGATTGGGGTGCCTGGGCGGCTCAGTCGGTTGAGTGTCTGCCTTCAGCTTGGGTCATGATCTCGGGGTCCTGGGATCGAGCCCCACATCTGGCTTCCTGCTCAGTGGGGAGTCTGCTTCTCCCTCCCCCTGCTCATGTATGCGCGCTCTCTCTCTCTCTCAGTCTCTCTCTCTCCCTCTCAAATAAAAAAATAAAATCTTTTAAAAAAATAAAATAAAATAAAATTTGGTGATCTGTCTGTGGGCGCCTGGGTGACTCCGTGGGTTAAGCATCCGGCGCCCAGTTTCAGCTCAGGTCCTGATCTCAGAGTCAGGAGATGGAGCCCCGTGTTGGCTCTGCACTCAGTGGGGAGTCTGTTGGGGGACACACTCTCTCTCCCTCTGCCCCTCCCCGCAGCAAGCTGTCCCTCTCCCTCCCTCTCTCTCTCTCAAGCAAGCTCCCAAACACATGGGCCCTTTGGAATTGGTCTCAGAACATTTATTTAGTGGGTGTCTCAGAAGCGGGATTTGCTAAATGGGTCCCCGCTCCCAGAAGCATGTGGTTTGGGAAGAGAAAGAAAGGAGGGATTCCTGGGTGGCCGTGTGGTCACCCCTAGAATGCAGCAGCAGCAGCAGCAGCAGCCGTGTGGCCCCCAGCTGCTAGAGACAAGTTACCAATGGAATTGGTAGGTGAATCCAATCTTGGGGGGCGGGCACTGGATGCCTCAGGCACTGGAAGAAGAAAAGGTATCGTTCCCGTTGGTTCTTGTTACCTGGAACAGCTGCCCCTAAAGGGGGAGGATGCTGGGTCAGGCCCAGATGCGGGAGCAAGCCGGGACTTCAGTGAGTCCGAGCTTCAGCCACGGCCGCAAAGTCACCCCCAAGGGGAAAGTGCATGGGCCAACAGAAAATACCTCTTAGACCCTGAGTCATAGAGAAGGGGGTGAACCCGAGGGTGTCATGGGAGGACTGGTCTCCTTGGCCTCCTGGGAGCCCGTCCTGAAGCAGGAAGTAGCCCGTGCGAGCAGTGTCCGGTGGGGAAGGCTGCGGGGTGGAGAGCAGGCCTGGGCTGATCCAGGAGCCACGGCTCCCTGGGGCGCAAGCACACAGGGCTGTGAGCAATATGGGCACTCAGGACAGTGTTCCCGAGGGAACAGCCAGCCTGGCAGACTGGATCAAAGCCTCGGTAGAGCGGCTTTACCCTGAGAAGGGGGACTGCCATCCCCCATAAATGCGAGCGGAACACACCAATGAAGCCGCTGCTGTGTTTGGGGTGCAAGGCCCGTGGGGCTGCCGTCATGATGCCCAGATAATCCCCCGCACAACGTGCTGCTCCCCAGCTCATGGCAAACACGGCGGGGAAGGGGATCCTTTCATGTGGGCACCTGAAAAACCTGTCAAACCTTATTGTTGCCAAACAGAGAGAAACCGCCCGAAGCCTTATCAGGCTTGCTGGCTCTGCTTCCCCTTGCTTGCAGATGCTGTTGAAAACTTTGGGTTGATTAACATTTTTCTGTCATAAACTTAAGTGACTTTGAGATAGGAGAAAAGGTGGATGTTATTAAAGAGCCCTGTGTTACTCATAAAAGGGAAAAGTTGGAAATACCTAAGTTCCTGAAATGATGTCTCTGTAACACAAAATATTAAGCAATGTTCATAGCAGTGTTCATACCAAAATCTGAAATGAGGTAAGTGGGACACAAGTGTCTATATAGAACATGACCTAATTTTACCAAAAGCAACAAAACCCCCCACATACACAGAAAACACTTGGGATCTTTTTTTTTTGAAGATATATATATAGATATATCTCTATATATCTCTATCTATATATCATATATATATATATATGAATATGACAGAGAGAGAGAGCATAAGCAGAGGGAGCGGCAGGCAGAGGGAGAAGCAGGGAGCCCAACCTGGGACTTGATCCCAGGAACCCGGGATCATGACCTGAGCTGAAGGCAGACAATTCACCCACTGAGCCGTGCAGGCACCCCAGCACTGGGGATCTTAATGAAGTGTTAAAGGATGGTTTATTCTGGGTGATGGGGTTATAGGTGTTTCAAAAAGTTTTTAAAAATAAATCTCAGTACTTCCCCAGGCACCTGGGTGGCTCAGTCAGTTAACGATTCGACTGTTGATTTTGGCTTAGGTCATGATCCCAGGGTCCCACGATTGAGCCCCCGTGTAGGGCTCCAGGCTCAGCTGGGAGTCTGCTTGAGATTCTCTCCCCCCGCCTCTTTTTTAAAATTGCATAACTTTTTTTTATATATATTTTATTTATTTATCTGACAGAGGGACAGCAAGAGAGGGAACACAAGCAGGGGGAGTGGGAGAGGGAGAAGCAGGCCTCCCACTGAGCAGCGAGCCCCATGCAGGGCTAGATTCCAGGACCCTGAAGACACTTAACAACTGAGCCACCCGGAGGCCCCTCTCTCTCCCTCTCTTTAAAAAAAAAAAAAAAACACCTCATATATTCTTAGGGAGTGCGAATTGTAATAATATTACAGTATTACACAACAGACACCACGGACGGGTTAGGGAAGCTGAGTCTCAGAGGCTAACGTCAGCCTGGGGGAGGGGAGGGGGGAGGTGGCCGCGCGAGGGCAGGGGGAGCTACGGCAGGGACCACGATGGCCGGGAAGCTTGAGGGCAAGTCAGCTACAGGCTGGCACCAGCACCTGGGATCCACAGTGGGGCTCGGGACAAGCGGGGTGTGCGGGGGAGCCCTGCGTTCTCCGCCCACCACCGCTCGTTGCTTCTAGAAGCACCTGGATTGTTCCTTCCCGTGGGCACGCTTGCTCTCAGTCGCCCTCACGTTTCCCCCACAGCCTGGCGGCCTCGGGCCCCCAGCAGACAGCTGTGGTGCAGGCCCAGGCGACGCTGGGGCTTCCTTGGGGCGCAGACCGGCTCCAGCTCGGTGCAGCTCCGCAGCAGGGGCTGCTTGGAAACCCCGGGGGAGGGGGCAGTACGTGCACAACGGAGCTGCTTGCGGATCCAGCGTGGGGGTCGTCCAGCCCGCGCCTCCTCGGCCTCAGCTGCGCACAGGCATCACCTGCAAGCCCTGAGCGGTCCCGTGACCCGCCCGCCCCGAAGGCCCCCGTGGGCTCGGCCGCACGTGTGGCCCTGGCGCCCGCCCCCCTCCCCAGGTGATCTCAGGTGCCGCAGGCCCGCCCGCCCGTGCGCTGGCCTTCCCCTTCCCGGACGGGGTGGGCGGCTGGTCCCAGCAGCCCTGGAAGGTGGCGTGCTTCCCATCCCTCATCTCGCAGGGGGAAGAAAGCAGAGCTACGCAGGAGGAGCCCACGCAGCTCTCGACACGGTTCGTAAGGCTCCCGGTACACAGCCCAAGTGCCATAGAGAGTTACTTGCAGAAGGAGAGGGACCCGCTTTGCAGAGTGGACGGGACCTCGCTGCTCCAAGGGGGTGGGATATGGGAGCTCCTTCCGGCCCTTGTCCTTCGGTTTTCCTGCCCCCCCCCCTCCGCCTGCTCTGAGGTGCAGGGGAGGCAGGGTGCCCCGGGGCGGGGGCAGGGGGTCCTGGAACTTAGTATGCGTTTGAGACTCTGCCTCATTAAATCTGGGTTTGGCTCAGGGAGATGTGTTTTAACAAGCAGCCCAGATCATTTGAATGCAGGAGATTCAAAGACTGTACTTTGCGCTTTTGGGTTTTTTTTTAAAAAAGATTTGTTTATTCATTTTTAGAGAGAGTGAGCAGGGGGAGGGGCAGAGGGAGAGAATTTTTTTTAAATTTTATTTATTTGAGCGCACACAAGCAGGGGGAGAGGGAGAAGCAGACTCCCCGCTGAGCAGGGGGCCGATATGGGGCTCGCTCCCAGGACCCCTGGGATCAGAGCCTGAACTGAAGGCAGACGCTTAACCCCCTGAGCCACCCAGGCGGCCCATGGAGAGAATTTTTAACGCAGACTGCCCACTACGTGAGGAGCCCTGTGCGAGGGTTGGTCCCACAACCCTGAGGTGGTGAAATGAGCCGAAACCAAGAGTCGGTGCTCAACCGACTGAGCCAACCAGGCGCCCCCCACCCCCCCAAGACTACTTCGAACGCTGGTCTAAGGGCAAACCATGGGTTTACAGGTCACCAGGTGTGGGTTTGACGCCGGCTGTCGCTGAGCTATTTTCCTGATTCCCTGAGCCTTGGAGTAATCAACCGCAAGTGGGGAGACTCAGGCCCCCTTCAGGGTGCCAGGTTCGGTGGGATCATGGAGATCTGCGGGTTTAGCCAGTGAGTGCACCCTGCTCTGCCGGGCCCCCTGTGGGGAGCTCATCCCGAGGAGACGGAACAGTGACGAGCTTTCTTTGACCCGGATGGTCTGAAACCATTCCGGAACCCTGAAATTGCAGTAAAAGCTCACCCCTGGCTGGGGGTCCTTAAGGGTGCACCTAGCAGCGTTTCTCAAGACCCACGCCTTCATCGTTCGGTCCCTTTGGCCAAGCAGGAAGAGAGGACAATTACGTCTCTTACGAAGGGGTAGGTGCCATCATCCCCATTTTCCAGATGGACACCGTAGCTCAGAGAGGATAGCGTGTTGCCCCAGGACGCAGGACTGGGGCACCAGGGTGGGAACTTCCGTCTGTTTCCAGACCCCAGCCTTTGGCCGCCCAGCCTGCCTTCCCAGGAGCTGCTCTCACTCCCAGTGGGAGATGGTGAGAGCCCCCTGGGCTCCCTGGTCCTGGGGTGGGGGTGGGGGGAGTGGTCTGGCCTACTTTGGGCTACAGGGCCTAGTGGGGTTGGGGCTCAGCTGCTTTGTAGGGGAGGGGGCTGAGTGGCCACCCCAGGACCTGGGAGCAGGACTCTGGATGATCTAACTGGGGTCTCCCAGCAGGGAGAGCTGCCCCCGAAACCACTGGCACTGAGGGCTGCCCTCCAGACTCCACTCTGTTGGCAGACAAGGGGTGGCCCCTACCTGTTTAGGCCCCAGGACACACTGCCTGTCCTTATTCCCAGCACCCCAGCCTTGGAATGAGGGTGTCAACAAGGTGACCTTCAGCCCAGCCTTGGGAGCAGGGGACAGGGCTCAGCCTTACATTCTAGGCTGGCAAGCTGGGGGGAGGGGCCAGCCCATGGAAGTGCAGACCGGAGGGTTTCAGGTGTAAGGCACATGGGAAAGGGGCTGGGTTTTCCTTGGGTGTCAGGGAAGGCTTCCTGGAGGAGGAGGAGACAATTCAGCCAAGCAAGGGTGTTGTGAACCAGGCAGAGGCCTACAGACAAGGCACTCTTAGTGGAGCCCTGTGCTGGTGCTGGGACCAGGCGGATGGAGAAGACCTGTCAGCCCTCAGGGACCCTCCTGTCCGGGGTGAGTTAGGGGCTCCCAACTAGCAGACGCCAGGTGCAGAGACTCATGCATTAGGTCCAGGACCAAGGGTTCAGCTTTCCTCATCAAATCCTCATAGCAAATCTGCAAGTTAGCTATCAGTCCCTTCTGAAAGGGGAAAGGGAGATACTTTAAATAACTTTTTGGAGATTGGTCTCTCCAGTCTTTGTCCACAGCCCCCTCCAAATGGAGCGGGGCCCTCGCTTGGCCCACTCCTGAGCTCCCCACCGTCCAGGCTCCTGCTGAGAGCATTGTCTCCGATGCCCAGAGTCCTGCAGAGAGGAGGCCAGGCTGGGAAGGAGCAAGGTTGTCCCGGCAACCGCCAGCTGCAACCCCCCCGGGCTGGGGGCGGGGTGGGCAGTGAGGGACCCTCAGAGGGAAGGGGTGACTGGAGGCTGTGTTTGAGGAGGCATTTAGAGCCAGCCCTGCCCCAGTCGGTTCTCCCCCGGAGGCCCTCCTGGGTCCCTCTCCCCTCCGCCGCTATCCTGAGGGTCCACAACCATTCTGTGGGAAGAAGGCTAGTGTCGCAAAGGAGCCTGGGTGTTGAGGGGGGAGTAGCCTGAATTTGGGTGGGTGGCACTGTTCAGAGCTGTGTCCTGCAGGTGATTACCATGTGAAAGGAGGCATGGGGTTCTGGGAGGCAGCCAAGCCCTGACTGCCCCCCCCCCCCCGCGACAGCTGTCAGGCCCCCACAAGAGGGGCCAGGGTCCTCCCTCTGGGTGGTCTGAGGCCCCTGAAGAAGTGGGGGCAATTTGAAGGAAAAGAGAATCTCAGAACCCAAGAACAGGAGGTGTGGGGAGGGAGGCTGGGGGTGCTGCTTGCTAAGGCTACGCCAGGGGTGAGGGGACAGCCCCCGAGAGTGAAGGGAGTTCCCTGTCCGATTTCTGATGCTCTCCAGCTCAGCCCAGCCCCGTTCTGCCTGTTACTGCCTCTGAGAAAACAAGACCCATGCCCTGCATTTCTCCTCTCCCCTGCCAGCTCTTTTCTGGAGTTTTCTTCCTGTGTTTCTGGCTCAGAGCTTTGCCCTGTTGCATCAGGTCCCTCGCTGCAGGCCCCTCCCAGGGCAGTAGGTGGCTGGCCGGCCAGCCCCGTGTCCCGGGCTCTCCCTCGGGTGGGGACCTCCCCCCCCGCCAGGTGGTGCTGTTGCTAAGCGGGGGGCACAGCGCGGCCCCCAGAGCAGCCGGAGACCGGGCAGCCCTGCTGGACGGCTGCCCCGTATCCTTGGAGCCCTGAGCGCTCGGTGCCTCCACTGTGCTGGAATGAATGAACCTCCTCACTCCTCTGGCCTCCCAGACAGAGCCCGTCGTGGCTCAGACCCAGCTGCGGGGAGCGGAGGGGGAGGCCATGGGAACCGCTGCCCCCTCTGCCGAGGGCGTCTGGGTGTGGGGCCCGGGGTGACGGTGACAGCCTGTGACCGCGAGCGGATGGGCCGGCCGGGGCTGCACGGGCTTGTGGGGAGGCAGCTCTGGCCAGGCCCACAGAAGTCTCTTCCGACTCATGTGCGCGCTTCCAGAAGGGCAGCCCCCGGGCGATCCAGCAGGACCCGCTCCCTGTGTCTGTCGGGAGGGGAGTGGCAGTCTGGACCCCAGGTGGCTGCGCCCACAGTCTTTGCAGGACACCGTGTGGGGTGATGCCCAGCGTCCAGCAGGGGCTTTCCAGGGGCAGCGGCCGAGACTCTGAGAAGCAGGCAGCCAGCAGCTTGCGAAGCAGGCACTGCTGCCCCGGGCAGCCTCGGCCTGTGACTTCGGCAGCTTCCCCCGCGCCCCTCTGGTCGGAGGCCAGACACTGAAGATCCCCGTGCAGTGGGATGCAAATGGGCTTTCTCCTCCCGAAGTAGTTTGGCTTATTTTTTATTATTTTTGCCATAAATGATTTAAAAGTTGTTAAATTCCAGTGTAGTTCACGTACAGGGCTCTATTAGCTTCAGGTGGCACAATACAGTGATTCAACACGTCCACACTTACTCAGTGCTCATCAGGACAGCCGTGCTCTTCATCCCCTTCCTCTTTCCCCCACCCAGGTCCCCGCTGGGAACCACCGTTTGTTCTCTGTAGCTTAGACTCAGTTTTTCGGTTTGCTTCTTTTTCTTGCTTTGTTTCTTAAATTCCACATCTGAGTGAAATCCTATGGTATTTGTCTTTTTCTGATTGACTTATTTCCCTTAGCATGATACTCCCTAGCTCCGTCCCTGTTGTTGCAGTTGGCAAGATTTCACTCTTTTTTAGGGCTGTATAATATTCGTGTGTGTGTGTGTGTGTGTGTGTGTGTGTGTGGCACGCACGCGTTAGGGGCTTGGGGTTTTATTCTTTTTCTAGCTCCTTTAGGCATAAGGTTAGGTGGTTTGAGATTTTTCTTGCTTCCTGAGTTAGGCTTGTTTTGCTATAAATTTCCCTCATAGAAGTGCTTTTGCTGTATCCCAAAGGTTTTAGAGCATTACTGTGTTATATATATATCAATAACACACACCATTTTTCTTTAAGTAAGCTTCTATGCCCAGTGTGGGGCTTGAACTCACAACTCTGAGATTAGAGTTGCATGTACTACTGACTGAGCCAGCTGGTAGCCCCCACACCACATCTTCTTGATCCGTTCATCTATCCGTGGACACGAGGGCTGCTTCCCTATTTTGGCCAATGTGCATAATTCTGCTATAAACATTGGGGTGCCTGTATCCTTTCAAATGAGCAATTTTGTATTCTCTGGGTAAATATCCCACAGTGTGATCCCCGGACTGTAGGATATCTGTGTTCTTAATGTTGTGAGCAAACTCCATACGGTTTTCCTCAGGGGCTGCACCAGTTTGCATTCCCACCAGCCGAGCGTGAGGGCTCCTTTTTCTCCCCAGCCTTGCCAACACCTCTTGTTTTCTCGTGTTTTTTATGGTAGCCATTCTGACAGGTGTGATGTCGCATGTAGTTTTGATCTGTATTTCCCTGGTGATGAGTGATGTTGAGCATTTCTTTTTTAGCTTCTTTCATGTATCTGTTGGCCTTCCGTATGTCTTCTTTGGGAAAACGTCGATTCATGTCGTCTGCCCATTTTTAAATGGATTGTGTTTTGTTGTTGCTTTGTTTTTTTGGTGTTAAGTTGTAGGAGGTCTTCATATATTTTGGGTACTAACCCTTTATTGGATATGTCATTCGCAAACATCCTCTCCCATTCTCTAGGTGGCCTTTTAGTTTTCTTGATTGTTTCCTTTGCTCTGTAGAAACTTTTCATTTTGATGTAGTCCCAAGAGTTTATTTTTGCTTTTTGTTCCCCCTAACTCAGGAGACATCTAGAAAAACGTTGCTATGGCTGAAGTCAGAGAAATCACTGCTGGGCTCTCTTCTAGGATTTTTATGGTTTCAGGTCTTACTATTAGGTCCTTAATCCATTTTGAGTGTTTTTGGGTATGGTGTAAGAAAATGGTCCAGTTTCAATGTTTTGCATGTGGCTGTCCAGTTTTCCCAGCACAGTTTGTTGAAGAAAAGGTCTTTTTCCCGTTGGATATTCTTGTCTCCTTTTAATCCAAAGATTAATTGACCATAAAATCATGGGCTTGTTTGGGGGCTTTCCATTCTGTTCCATTGATTTATGTGTCTATTTTTGTGCCAGTATCCTGTTTTGATTACTAGAGCTTTATAGTGTAACTTGAAATTTGGAATCATACCTCCAGCTTTTTCTTTTTCAAGATTGCTTTTGCTATCAGGGGTCTTTCGTGGTTCCATACAAATTGTGGGATTGTTTGTTCTAGTTCTGTGAAAACTGCTGTTAGTATTGTGATAGGGATTGCATTGAATCTGTATTTTGCTTTGGATGGTATGGACATTTTAGCAGTATTTCTTCTTCCAATCCATGCATGGAATATCCATTTGTTTGTGTAATCTCAATTTCCTTCATCAATGTTTTATAATTTTCATTATATTCTTTTTGGTACAGTCATAAATGGGATTATTTTCTTAGTTTGTCTTTCTGTGGTTTCGTTAGTGTGAAGAAATGCAACAGATTTCTGCACATTGATTTAGTATCCTATGACTTTACTGAATTCATTTATCCGTTCTAGTAGATTTTTGGGTGGAGTCTTTTTGGGTTTTCTATATAGAGCACCATGTCCTCTGCAAATAGTGAAAGTTTTACTTCTTCCTGATCAATTTGGATGCCTTTTGTTCCTTTCTTGTCTGATTGCTGTGGTTATGACTCCCAGTACTGTGTTGAATAAAAGTGTTAAGGGTGGACATCCTTGATTTGTTCCTGTCCCGAGGGGAAAAGCTCTGTGGGTTTTCATATATGGCCTTTATTATGCTGAGGTATGTGTTCCCTTTAAATCTACTTTGCTGAGGGTGTTTTTTTTTTTTTAAGATTTTTTTATTTTAAAGTAATCTCGACACCCAACATGGGGCTTGAACTCACAACCTTGTGATCCAGAGTCTCATGCTCTGCTAGCTGAGCCAGCCAGGAGCCCCTGCCGAAGTCTCTTGTCATGAATGGATGTTGTACTTCGTCAAATACTTTTTCTGTGTCTATTGAAATGATCATATGGTTTTTATCCTTTCTTATATTGATGTGACGTATCACGTTGATTGCTCTACAAATATTGAACCACCCTTGCATCCAGGGAATAAATCCCACTTGGTTATGATGAATGACTTTTTTAGTGTATTGTTGGATTTGGTTTGCTGATATTTTGTTGAGGATTTTTGCCTCTATTTTCATCACAGATATTGACCTGTAGTTCTCTTTTTTTGTGGTGTCGTTTTTTTGTTTGTTTGTTTTTTGTTTTTTTGTAGTGTCTTTATCTGGTTTTAGTATCAGGGTAGTGCTAGCCTCACAGAATGGATCTGGAAGCCTTCCTTCTATTTTGGGGGATAGTTTGAGAACAATAGGTATTAACTCTTCTTTAAATTTTTGGTAGAATTCACCTGTGAAGACATCTGGTCCTGGACTTTTGTTTGTTGGGAGTTTTTTATCTTTAAGATTTTATTTATTGAGAGAGCGCAACAGAGAGCACAAGCAGGGGGAGGGGCAGAGGGAGAAAGACAGCATTTCAAGCAGGCTCCACGCTGAGTGTGGAGCTTGATGCGGGGCTCAAGCCCATGACCCTGAGATCACGCCCTGAGCCAAAATCAAGAGTGGGATGCTCAGCTGACGGAGCCCCCGCCCCGGTGCCCCCTATTGGGTGTTTTTTGATTATTGATTCACCTTTATTGCTGGTAATTGGTCTGTTCAAATTTTCTAATTCTTCCTGATTGAGTTTTGGGAGGTTATGTTTCTAGGAGTTCACCTGTTTTTCCCCCCTCCTAGTTTGTCCAATTTGTTGGCATATAGTTTTTCATAATATTCTCTTAAGTTGTTTCTATTTCTGTGGTGGTGGTTGTTACTTCTCTTCTTTCATTTGTGATTGTGTTTGAGTCCTTTCTCTCTCTCTCCCTAATGATTCTGGCCAGAAGTTTATCTCTTTCGTTGATCTTTTTGAAGAACCAGCTCCTGGTTACACTGATCTGTTGTTTTTTGCTTTTTTTTAGTTTCTATTATTTATTTCTGCTAAGCTTTATTATTTCCTTTCTTTTGCTGCTGGTTTGGGGTTTTATTTGTTGTTTTCTAGCTCCTTCAGGTCTAAGTTTAGGTTGTCTTAGATTTTTCTTGCTTCTTGAGGTTGGCCTGTATTGCTATGAACTTCCCTCTTAGAACTGCTTTTGCTGCTTCCAAGAGGTTTTGGAATGTTGTGTTTTCACCTTCATTTGTCTCCATGGATATTTTGGTTTCCTCCTTGATTTTCTTGGCTGACCCATGCAGTGTTTAGTAGCGTGTTATTTAACCTCCCTGTAGTTGTGGTCTTTCCAGATTTTTTTCCCCCTGATTTCTTGTTTCATAGCATTGTGGTCAGAAAAGATGTATGGTATGACTTTGATCTTTTTGAATTTGTTGAGGCTGGTTTTGTGGACTAATGTGTGAATTATTCTGGAGAATGTTCCATGTGCACTTGAAAAGAATGTGTATTTGGCTGTTTTAGTATGGAGTGTTCTGAATATATCTGTTAAATCCATCGTTGTCCAGTGTGTTATTCAAAGCCATGGTTTCCTTGTTTATTTTGTTTGGGTGATCTGTCCATTGATGTAAATGGGGTGTTAAAGTCCCTACTATTATTGTAATACTGTCAATCATGCCATTTATGTTTGTTATTAACGGTTTCATGCATTTGGGTACATCCATGTTGTGTGAATAAATATTTACCATTGTTATATCATCTTGTTGGATTGTCTCCTTCTTTGTTATTAGACACTTTCTTTTAAAGTCTATTTTAAAAAAGTGTGTTTTGTCCAATGTAAGTATTACTACTCTGGCTTTCTTTTGACATCTATTTGCTTGAGAAATGTTTCTCCATCCCCTCACTTTCAGTCTGCAGATGTCTTTAGGTCTGAAATGAGTCTCTTGTAGGCAGCATATAGACAGACGGGTCTTGTTTTCTGTTTTCCCCTACTGTCACCCTATGTCTTTTGGAGCATTTAGTCCATTTATAGTCAAAGGACTTATTGATAGAGTTGTATTTATTGCCATTTTGTTACTTGTTTTGTGGTCGTTTTTGTATTTTATCTCTGATCCTGTCTTCTCTTGCTCTCTCATGGATTGCCGATTTTGTTTAGTGATATGCTTGGATTCCTTTCTCTTTATTCTTTGCACTCTATTGGTGGTTTTTTTTTTTTTTTTTAAAGATTCTGTTGGTGGTTTTTGATTCTTGGTTACCATGAGCTTTGAATCTTTTGCATGTAGCTGTCTGTATTATGCTGATGGTCCCTTAAGTTTGAACCCATTCTTCTCTCCTCCCATGTTTTAGGTATATGGTGTCAAATTTTGCATCTTTTTTATTTTGTCAGTCCCTTGACTGATTTTTACAAACGTATTTATTCTTACTGCTTTTGTGCTTCCTATTTTTCTTACCCCTACTTATCTTTCTTTTCCATTTAAAGAGCTCTCTTTAATATTTTTTGTAGGGCTGGTTTAGTGGTTGTGAACTACTTTAGTTTTTTTTTTTAATAATTTTTTTATTATGTTAGTCACCACACAGTACATCCCTAGTTTNTGTTAATCACCATACAGTACATCCCCAGATTCCGATGTAAAGTTCCATGATTCATTACTTGTGTATAACACCCAGTGCACCATGCAATATGTGCCCTCCTTAATACCTGTCACCAGCCTATCCCATTCCCCCACCCCCACCCCTCTGAAGCCCTCAGCTTGTTTCCCAGAGTCCATAGTCTCTCATGGTTCATTCCCCTTTCTGTCTACCCGCCTTCATTCTTCCCTTTCTTCTCCTACTGATCTTCCAACTTCTTATGTTCCATAAGNTGTTCCATAGATGAGAGAAATCATATGATAATTGTCTTTCTCTGCTTGACTTATTTCACTTAGCATTATCTCCTCCAGTGCCGTCCATGTTGCAGCAAATGTTGAGAATTCGTTCTTTCTGATAGCTGAGTAATATTCCATTGTATATATGGACCACAGCTTCTTAATCCAGTCATCTGTTGAAGGGCATCTCGGCTCCTTCCATGATTTGGCTATTGTGGACAATGCAGCTATGAACATTGGGGTGCATATGGCCCTTCTCTTTACTACGTCTGTATCTTTGGGGTAAACACCCAGTAGTGCAATGGCTGGATCATAGGGTAGCTCAATTTTTAACTTTTTAAGGGACCTCCACACTGTTTTCCAAAGTAGCTTTACCAACTTGCATTCCCACCAACAATGTAGGAGGGATCCCCTTTCTCCACATCCTCTCCAACAATTGTTGTTTCTTGCCTTGTCTATCTTTGCCATTCTAACTGGCGTAAGGTGGTATCTCAGTGTGGTTTTGATTTGAATTTCCCTGATGGCTAATGATTTTGAACATTTTTTCATGTGTCTGTTAGCCATTTGTATGTCTTCATTGGAAAAGTGTCTGTTCATATCTTCTGCCCATTTTATGATTTGTTTATTTGTTTCTCGTGTATTGAGTTTGAGAAGTTCTTTGTAGATCTTGGATACCAGTCCTTTATCTGTGGTGTCCTTTGCAAATATATTCTCCCATTCCGTGGGCTGTCTCTTAGTTTTTTTGACTGTTTCCTTGGCTGTGCAGAAGCTCTTTATCCTGATAAAGTCCCATAAGTTCATTTTATCTTTTATTTCTCTTGCCTTTGGAGATGTGTCGTGAAAAAGGTTGCTCTGGCCGATGTCATAGAAGTTGTTGCCTATGTTCTCCTCTAGAATTTTGATGGATTCCTGTCTCACATTGAGGTCTTTCATCCATTTGGAGTTTATTTTTGTGTATGGTGTGAGAGAGTGGTCAAGTTTCATTCTTTTGCATGTAGCTGTCCAATTTTCCCAGCACCATTTATTGAAGAGACTGTCTTTTTTCCACCGGATGTTTTTTCCTGCTTTATCAAAGATTAGTTGCCCAAAGAGCCGAGGGTCCATTTCTGGGTTCTCTATTCTGTTCCATTGGTCGATGTGTCTGTTTTTGTGCCAGTACCATGCTGTCTTTGTGATCACAGCTTTGTAGTACAGCTCGAAATCCGGCATTGTGATGCCCCCAGCTTTGTTTTTCCTTTTCAACAGTTCCTTGGAGATTCGGGGCCTTTTCTGGTTCCATACAAATTTAAGGACTATTTGTTCCAGTTCTTTGAAAAATGTCCTCGGTATTTTGATCGGGATAGCATTGAAAGTGTAGATTGCTCTGGGTAGTATGGACATTTTAACTATGTTAATTCTTCCAATCCATGAGCATGGAATATTTTTCCATCTTTTTATGTCTTCCTCAATATCTTTCAAGAGTGATTTGTAGTTTCTAGAATATAGATCCTTTACGTCTCTGGTTAAGTTAATTCCAAGATAATACGCAACTAATGAATCATCAAACTTTATATCAAATACCAGGGTTGTACGGTATGGTGAATAACATAATATAATAAAAATATTATTATGAAAAAAAAGTTAATTCCAAGATAATNACGTATGGTTTTTGGTGTTATTGTAAATGGGATGGATTCCCTAATTTCTCTTTCTTCAGTCTCGTTATTCGTGTATAGAAATGCAACTGATTTCTGGGCATTGATTTTGTATCCTGCCACCTTACTGAATTGTTCTATAACTTCTAATAGTTTGGGAGTGGATTCCTTTGGGTTTTCCATATAGAGTATCATGTCATCTGCAAAGAGAGACAGTTTGACTTCTTCTTTGCCGATTTGGATACCTTTGATCCCTTTTTGTCTTCTGATTGCTGTTGCAAGGACTTCTAGTACTATGTTGAATAATAGTGGCGAGAGTGGGCATCCTTGTCGTGTTCCTGATCTTAAGGGAAAGGCTTCCAGCTTTTCCCCCATTGAGAATGATATTTGCTGTAGGCTTTCATAGATGGTTTTTATGAAATTGAGGAATGTACCCTCTATCCCTACACTCTGAAGTCTTTTAATCAGGAAAGGATGCTGTATTTTGTCCAGTGTTTTTTCTGCATCTGTTGAGAGGATCATATGGTTCTTGACTCTTTTCTTGTTGATATGATGTATCATGCTGATCGATTTGCAAATATTGAACCACCCTTGCCACTTGGTCATGATGGGTAATCNTGCGAGTGTTGAACCATGCTTGCATCCCAGGTATGAATCCCACTTGGTCATGATGGATAATCCTTTTAATGTACTGTTGGATTCTATTAGCAAGGATCTTGTTGAGGATTTTGGCATCCATATTCATTAGAGAAATCGGTCTGTAATTCTCCTTTTTGAGGGGGTCTTTGCCTGGTTTGGGGATCAAGGTAATACTGGCCTCATAGAATGAGTTTGGTAGTTTTCCTTCTGTTTCTATTTTTTTAAAAGATTTTATTTATTTGACAGAGAGAGACAGCCAGCGAGAGAGGGAACACAAACGGGGGGAGTGGGAGAGGAAGAAACAGGCTCCCAGCATAGGAGCCTGATGTGGGGCTCGATCCCAGAATGCCGGGATCACGCCCTGAGCTGAAGGCAGATGCTCAATGACTGAGCCATCCAGCCGCCCCAATTCTGTTTCTGTTTTTTTGAAACAGCTTCAGGGGAATAGGTATTATTTCCTCTTTGAATGTTTGGTAGAATTCCCCGGGGAATCTGTCAGGCCCTGGACTCTTGTTTTTCGGGAGGTTTTTGATCACTGCTTCAATCTCTTCATAATTACTTNAATCTATTTCTTCCTGTTTCAGTCTTGGTAGTTTATAGGTTTCCAGGAAAGCATCCATTTCTTCCAGGTTGTTTAATTTATTGGCATAAAGCTGTTGATAAAAGTTTCTAATGATCCTTCCTATTTCATTGGTGTTGGTTGTGACCTCTCCCTTTTCATTCATAATTTTATTGATTTGGGTCCTTTCTCTATTCTTTTGAGTTAATCTTGCCAGTGGCTTATCGATCTTATTTATTCTTTCAAAGAACAAGCTTCTAGTTCTGTTGATCTGCTCTACTGTGCTCCTGGTTTCTAATTCATTGATTTCTGCTATAATCTTGGTCAACTGCTTCCTCGTGCGTGGATTAGGCCTGTTCTTCTGTTGCTGTTCCAGCTTCTTGAGGTGAGAATATAAAAACTGCATTTTAGATTTTTCTGTTCTTTTGAGTGAGGCTTGGATGGCTATGTATTTTCCCCTTAGGACTGCCTTTGCAGTGTCCCATAGGTTTTGGATCATTGTGTTTTCATTCTCGTTGGTCTCCATAAATTGTTTAAATTGATTTTTGATTTCCTGGTTTGTCCAATCATTCTTGAGCAGGATGGTTCTTAGTTTCCAAGTGTTTGAGTTTCTTCCAAATTTTTCCTTGTGGTTGAGTTCCAATTTCAAAGCATTCTGGTCTGAGAATATGCAGGGAATAATTTCAGTCTTTTGGTATCAGTTGAGACCTGTTTTGTGACCCAGCATATGGTCATTCTGGAGAACATTCCATGTGCATTTGAATAGAATGAGTATTCTTTTGTTCTGGGGTGTAGTGTTCTATATATATCTATGAGGTCCATCTGGTCTAGTATGGCATTCAAAGCTCTTGTTTCTTTGTTGATTTTCTGCTTAGGTGATCTGTCTATTGCTGATAGTGGAGTGTTGAGGTCCCTTACTATTAACGTATTTTTGTCTATATGTCTCTTTATTCTGGTTAAGATTTGGCTTGTGTGTCTTGCTGCTCCCCTGTTGGGGGTGTAGATATTTATAACTGTCATATCCACTTGTTGGATACATCCTTTAAGAATGATATAATGTCCTTCTGTATCCCTACAGTCTTTAGTTTAAAATCTAATCTGTCTGAAATGAGAATTGTTACCCCAGCTTTCTTTTGAGGTCCCTTGGCATGAAAGATGGTTTTCCATCCCTTCACTTTCAGTCTGGATGTATCTTTAGGTTCAAGATGAGTCTCTTGTACACAGCAAATGGATGGGTCATGTCTTTTTATCCAATCTGCAACCCTGTGGCATCTTATGGGAGTATTTAGGCCATTCACATTGAGAGTGATTATTGAGAGATACGATTTTAATGATGTCATGTTGCCTGTAAAGTCTTTGTTTCTATAGATTGTAAATTTCTGTTCTGTATCACTCTTGGGGCCTTTTTACTTTTATAGAACCCCCCTTAATATCTTCTGTAGGGCTGGTTTCATGGTTACGAATTTGGTCAGTTTCTGCCGATCCTGGAAGGTCCTTATCTCTCCATCAATTCTGAATGACAGCCTTGCTGGATAAAGGATCCTTGGCTGCATGTTTTTCTCGGATAGAGCTTTAAAAATATCCTGCCAACCTTTCCTCTCATTCCAGGTCTGTGTAGACAGGTCTGACGTTATTCTGATATTTTTGCCACTGTACGTGAGAAATTTCTTTGCCCTGGCCACTTTCAATACTGTATCCTTGGATCTAATATTTGCGAATTGTACTATGACGTGACGTGGCGTAGGCTTGTCATGGTTGACCTTGGGAGGGGTCCTCTCTGCCTCTTGGACATGAATGCTTGTTTCCTTTGCTAGATTAGGGAAGTTTTCAGCTACAATTTGTTCAAATATCTCTTCTAGACCTCTCTCCACCCCCTTGGGGATGCCGATGATTCTGACATTGGAACGTTTCATTGAGTCAGTAATCTCCCGTAACCTACATTCCTGAGTGTGGATTTTTTTGAGTCCAGATTCTATTCTCGCTTTCTCTTCTACTAACCCATCCTCC
>NC_048226.1:9305087-9513797 GCF_002007445.2 Ailuropoda melanoleuca
TGCCGATGATTCTGACATTGGAACATTTCATTGAGTCAGTAATCTCCCGTAACCTACATTCTTGTGCGTGGATTTTTTTAAGTCCAGATTCCAGTTTAGCTTTCTCTTCTACTAACCCATCCTCCAATTCGCTGATACGTTCTTCTGCCTCATTCACCCTGGCCGTCAGAGCCTCTAGTTTTGACTGCGTTTGGCTCATAGAATATTTAATTTCTGCCAGGTTCACTCTCATTTCTGCCCTTAGAAATTCTATATTCTCATTAACATTTTCGTTAATACTTTTTTCAAGTCTACACATCATCTTGACCATTGTTACTCTGAATTCTATTTCTGATAATGTGGTTACATCCATATCCATTAGTTCTGTGGCAGAGGCCACAGACTCATTATCTTTTCTTTGCTGGGGGGGACTTCTCCTTCTCGTCATTCTGATGAGGAGAGGCTGCAGGGTTGTCCAGAGCCCAAATTATTGACCAGGACCCAGGCTGTGCCCATTGTTTTATAGGGATCTTAGGGATGTGGGCTTCTTGATTTTTTTCAGACTGCCTTCTGGGGGAGGGGCCAGCTGTGCCGATACCCAGGCAACCCTGTTTGGGTAGAGTCTCCGTGTCCCCTGCGAGGGGGGATGGGGATGGGCACACCGTGAGCCAGTATTTCTGGGCTTTTGTTCTCTGGTGGCTTTCCCTGGCGGTTTGCTGTGCCTCTTCTGAGAGTCAGAGCAGCAGTAGCCGAATCTGCCTCTGTCTCAGAACAGAGGGATCGTGGACCGTTCTCCCCTGATGTTCTGGCCACTTTAACTCTGTTTCTGTCAGTGCTGCTCAACCCTGTGGTGTCCCGGGATGTGCGCCCCACGGCCGGCGTCCCAGCCCTCACTTCCAGGGCCGGCGCGTCTCTGTCCTTTGTGTTTCTAACACCGCCAGCCGCCCCCGCGCTCTGGATCTTCGTTTCAGTGTGGTTCGCGCGCACTCCTAGCTCCAGTTTTCAGACTGGTGATGCGCGCTCCCGGCTCACGTTCTCAGTCTGCTGTCTTGCGGGTGCAGGTCCGTGAGTCCGCCCGCTCCCCTGTGCAGGTGGCTACCGCTTCCTGGCGCCCGAACACGGCAGCCCCCTCCCCCTTCTGTTTATCTTCTGATATCTGTGTGCGGATTCACGGCTCCCTACTTCGTACCTCAATACTCAGCACTGGAGATGCTCATTTGTAGAGATCCAGATGTATCTTCCTGCATCTCAGGCTGATTCCATGGGTGTTCAGGATGCTCTGGTACCTATTCATCTCGACTCAGGGGGTACCTATTCATCTCGACCCAGCTGAAAAAGGGGACCCCTACTCCTCTGCTATCTTTTCCCTCCTCTGAACTACTTTAGTTTTTGTCTGAGAAACTCTGTTTCCTTCATTTCAGATGATAGCCTTGCTGGATAGAATGTTCTTGACTGCAGGTGGTTTTCCTTCAGTGGTTTGAATATTTCATTCCACTCCTTTCTGGTCCTTCAGTGTTTCTGCTGAAAAATCAGCTGATAGCCTAATGGGGTTTCCATTGTATGTAATTGCTTTCTTTTGTTGGTTTAAAAATTCTGTCTTGGTATTATCACTGTTTTTTGCCATTTTAATTACTCTGTTTTCATGTAGCCCTCCTTTGGTCGATTTTGTTGGGCCTCTCTCTGCCTCCTGGATCTGGATTTGTTTCCTTCCCCAGATTTGAGAAGTTTTCAGTTATTATTTTTCTTTTCTTTTTTTTTAAGATTTTATTTATTTATTTGACAGAGACAGCAAGAGAGGGAACACAAGCAAGGAGAGTGTGAGAGGGAGAAGCAGGCTTCCCACAGAGCAGGGAGCCCGATGTGGGGCTCGATCCCAAGACCCTGGGATCACAACCTGAGCCAAAGGCAGACGCTTAATTGCTGAGCCACCCAGGCGCCCCTCAGTTATTATTTCTTTAGTAAATTTTCTGCCCCCTTTTCTCTGTCTTCTCCTTCTGGGACCCCTATAATGTGAATGCTATTATGCTTGATAATATCACTGAGTTCCTTAAGTCAATTTTCACTTCTTATGTATTTTCTTCTCTCACCTGCCTAGCTTGGTTGCTTCCCACTACTCTATCCTCCAGGTCACTGATCTGTTCGTCTGCTTCCTCTTAGTTTATTTATTCCATCTACTGTAGTTTTAATTTCATTTATTATTTTTCATCTCTGATTGGTTCTTTTTTATATTTTCTCTCTCTCTGCTAAGGGCCTCAGTGAGGTCCTCCACTCTCAAGTCCAGTGAGTATTTTCATGATTACTTGAAAATCTTTGTTAGGCATATTACTTACTTCCATTTCACTTAGGTCTCTTGATGTGATTTTTGTCCTTGTCACATATTCCTCTGCCTCGTCATTTTGTCTCTGTGTCTGTTTCTGTGTTAGGAAAGTAACCTACATCTCCTACTCTTGAAAGTAGTGGCCTTATGAGGAAGAGGTCCTGTGGTGCCCACAGTATAGAACCTGGACGCTTCAAGGGTGTCTTTTTTTTTTTTTTTAAAAGATTGATTGATTATTCAGAGAGCACAAGCAGGGGGAGAGGCAGAAGGAGAGGGAGAGATAGAATCTCAAGCCGACTCAGCAGTGGGTGTGGAGCCTCATGTGGGGCTCAGTCTCATGACCCCGAGACCCTGACCTGAGCTGAAATCGAGAGTGGAATGCTCAACCGACTAAGCCCCCCAGGTGCCCCTCGAGGGGGGTCTGTGTGTGTTGCATGCAGCCTACTTCTGTGGCTGAGCCTCTTCTCTCCAGTTCAGTCACCTGCAGTGGCTCTTTGCCCCGTGGTGGGCAGGGTTTGGTCCCTGTACTGTTAGTGGGCCAGTGTGGGGGGCCTTGGGCTGGAGCTGAGTCAGACCAGACGTTTGCCAGAGATGTAGTATCAGAAACTACAGGGCACTTTTCCTGTGTCGTTGCTGAGGCGGCTTTGTTGTTGGGTGGGGCCCGTAGTCAGACCAGATGTCCGTCCCCAGGCCACTGCTGGGGCTGCAGTCTGACGGCTGTGTACGGTTGTCTTTCCCTCTCCCTGGGGCGGGAGTCTCTTTGGAACGGTGCTGGCTCAGGTCAGGGCTGCCTGCACACTGTGGCTTGTGGCACTGCTTTGGATGGGCTCCTGCCGAGAGTGTGTCAGCAGGTGTGGATCTACAAAGTGTGCTGGGCAGGACGTGCAGCATTAGCAAGGTCTGTGTGCCAGTCCTTTGCGGGAGGGGACCAGGCTGGCCAGGTTGGAGGGGGCGGATCCACAAAGTGCACGGGGATAAGACATGAAGTGTTGGCAAGGTTCTCGAGGTCTTCTGGGGGAGGGGACCCGCAGTGCCGGGACTGAGGGCAGGCCTGGCTGGAGGGGGCGGATCTGCCAAAGTGCAGGGAGTGGGGTGGGGCGTTAGCAAGTTGGGTAGTGGAGATCAGCTCCCTGGTTCCTGCGGGTAGCGGCTGGGTGTGGATGCTGAGGGGCAGAGGAGGGAAATGGCATCGGCCAGCTCCTTTGTTCCTGGAGGAGTCTCCCGGTGAGCTCTGCCCCTCCTGCACGTGCTCTGATATTAGTAAATAACTCTCCCTCCTGTCCCCGGTGGTTTTCAAACTGTGGTTTCTACACTCTATCTATCTCCCTGGGCTGTTTGTCGTGCTGACTCCTTAAGGGTGGGCACTCAGCTTCCTATTGCCCTCCAGACGCCCAGAACCAAGCCAGCTGATTTTTAAGGTTCCAGGTTTTAAGTCCCACTGGTAGTAAGAACCTGTGAAATTCAGCCCTTCTGGGTTTCAAAGTAAAATGTCATGGGGATTCGTCCTCCCTGTGCAGGCTCCCCAGTGCGATGGTCTGTTTCTGTCCCCGCTTCTGCCCGTGGATGGCTGGGTTCTGTTTAGCTCCCCACAGTGTCTCTCCCTTTCTTCCCCTCTGATATGGCCTTATTTCTGCAGTTCGTTGTGGAGTCTGTCTTTGGCTTGTTTACACTGATGTGTTGTCTAGTCGTGTCTGTGGGATGAGGTGAGCTTAGGGTCCTCCTATTCCACCACTGTCCCCCCAAAGTCCCCTTCCTGGGGGGAGTCATCTGGGGGTGGAAAAAGTTGTCAAAGGAAGGCAAACTAACATTAATTCTTTTTTACAGAGAATCTAGAGCAAAGGAGGCTTTTACTGCACTGATTTGACTGGAAATAGTTTTGATTCCAGGCACAAGTCCCATGACTTTAGGGCTGGCCAGTCACCCCCCAGTTTTGCATCTGGGCCCCAGGAAAATGTCTCCAAGGAGCCGCTGAGTGCTTACAGACGGTTCCTGACTCCTGTTCCCAGAGGTACATTAGAAACAGAAGTTCTCTTTGGGGAGAGGGCTCTTCTTGGAGTGGGGGGTATCCCTTTATCAGGAGCCCAGAGTATCCTGGGACGCTGTCCAGGAAGCCCATGGGGACAGAATACAACATGGCACAATTGAGACGTAGAGGACATTTATTTTTTGAATTGGTGGAGGAGACTTTACAAGTAGAATCTGAAGCCAATAACTAGAAAGGAAGATAAATAAAATACAAAGCCAGTATGTTGTGGCAAAATCCCAGAAAACACACTGAAAAAAATTTTTTACAGTTTAAAACTGCTTTACTTTATACATAATTACAAATTAATATACAGCATCTGGGTTTTAACCCTTTATTTAAAAGAATCTAGCACAGAAATGTTCGTCTAGCATGTGAAACAACAAAAGCAGAGGTATAAGGTGTACGGTAATCGCCCTCCTGCAGTCTGGGCGTCCCCGCGCCCCCAGTGGGTAAGGAGCACAGAAAACCACAGGCTGAACCGTGACCGTGGGCAAGCTGACCAGGCGGGCCCCTGTCGGGTGGCTGCAAAGGCTGGAGAGCTCAAGCTGGGTGAGTATCTGGGGTGAAGAGGCCGGGTGGGGGGGCAGTGCCCTCTGCTTTGTGGCAGCGAGGAGCCCCCAGCACAGGCCGGGCTCAGCCAGGTGTGTGGAGCAGGGCGTCGTGATCTGGGGCTGGAGGACGTTGGCCAGCTGGGTTTGCCCGGCTTTCGACCTTAGTGAGATGGAGAACTAATTCAAGGCCTGTCAATCTTCTGACAAATTAAATTAGATGAGTACAAGGAAAGAAGCCTTTGTTTTTCCCTTCCTTTTTTTTTTTTTTTTTTAAACTTTTATGGCAGCATTAAAATACTTTTTCACTTTAAAACCTGGCCAGCAGGCTGTAGACTCCAAGGCTCTGGTTAACTAGGAATGTTAGGCTACACTGGAAGAAAAATGAAGACGCAAACCACAACAAACTCTTTGCCCTCCTCTCTGTCTCCACGTGTCAGTGAGTCCAGAGCGCCGGGCTGGGACCTGGGCCCAGCACCACGGGCATGTGTGTGTCTAGCTGAAGGTGGGCGGGCAAGGCGCACGTCTCTCAATCACTGCCATCTAACCCACAGGGCTAGTTCTGGGCTTCCACAGTCCAAGGGCGTCCAAGCCTCGGGGTGGGGGTCAAGCCCCTCTGGCAGAGTCTGAGGTCGCCTCCAAGCCACCCTGTGTACGGCCACTGAGGCCCACTCACCAGAACAGTGTCTCCAACCCCCTTCCAGGGCTCGGCTGGCCTGGGCACAACTGGTCACCATCAACACTGGAGTGGCCTGCAGCGCCCCACTCCGGGCAAATACCAAAATCCTTGGGAAGAAAGAACTGGCTGTGGGAAAGCCATCTTCGGGACCAAGCAATGAGATATCAAATACTTCTATGAACAGCAACTTCTGGATCAAGTCCTGCCCTCCAAGGTATGGTTCTGCTCTTCACTTAAAGTGGGGCCTGCACACCCGCACCCCCATACCTGCCCCCTCCCAGGAAAGGTACAACAAACCCCAAGGGTCTTGAAAATTTGTGCTTACTGCTACTAGGGCCCGGGGAGAGAATAAGGGAGAACATTCTCTCAGACAACTTTAGTGGTGCTACCCTGAGACATTAAGAGGGAGAAAGGTAAGAGTCGTACCCTTTACAAAAAAAAAAAAAAAAATCTTGATAAGTATTTCTTCCCCACAGGTCGCTCTTGTGGGGTAGAGAATGGAATGTTGGCAAAGAATGAATTACGGCAACTTGCATGTTTTTAACCCTCTCTGTTTTCAAAGAAGAAAACAGTTCACAAAGCTGATTGTCTCAAAAATGAAGCCAACAGATGAGAGCATTTAAAGTGCACGTCACCCAACTGGGATGACAACTTCTGAGATGATATAATTTTTGAGATAGAACTTTTGAGCCTCCTTCCAGGAACGTCACTAGACTCTGGCTGGTGTCTCTATCTGTCCCCCAAAACTTAACCACAACCTCAGGCATCTGTTTTCTTAAGCTTGCTGGAGGACACAACAGGGAACTGCCTCGGGGTCCCCCTGGCAGACAAGCCCTTCTCACAGGAAAAGAGCCCAGATGGGGCTTTAGACTCCAGAACCAGAGTGGTTCTCAAGGCCACAAGCACAAGCAGCAACAATCCAGGTAGTTCTCCAAGCGCGACAAAGAAGTCCCCCGGAGTTCAGTCTCCCGGGGCGGGGCAGGAGGGTGAGAGGGTGGGCAGAGCAAGACGTGTCAAAGCACGGCTCTTAATAAGCAGTTGTCTCTGTGCATAGCAGACTCGATTTTGGATGAAGGTGGGGTGGAGGCAGGAGGCTACTTTCCAAGTCTGATTCTCCACTTGTCCAACCAGAACCTGATAGAGCGAAGTGACTGGGGGGTGGGTACAGGTGAAGCCTCCATTTAAAATTTAAACACCACCACCACCACCACCACCAAAGCAACTGAAACATCATAGTGAGCTGGGAGTAAAGGACACTTTCAAACGGCCATCAAGCTGGGCAGCGGCGGACAGAAACTCGGGGTCCACAGCACTTCCTGTTGCGAGCTCAGGGAACAGGGCGGCCTGGCCTGCATTGACACCGAGGAAGAAGGATACGGGCTTCCTTCTCCGGTGCCATTCCCTCCAGCAGCCCACATCTAGCTGGACGGCAAGCCCCAGAAGGGAACTCGAGTTGGTGACAAGAACAGGCATCTGGGCTCCATGTGCATCTGAGGAAATCCCCGGCAGACATGGCTCGGGGCCGGATGGACTGAGGCAAGGAAGTAACCTTTCTTTTCACTGTTTAGGGTCTGGGGGCGGGGTACAACATGGTTCAAACGATGACTAGCTTAGTTGGTTTTGTTCTTAAAGTCTGTTTCTGAAGGCTAAGAAATCTCCATGACCGAAAGAGGTGAACGTGACTCACAGATGGTTAAGTTTCTCGACCCTCAAGCAAGGAAGAAGACATTCCTTGATCAAAGAATGAGATGGGGGTGAGAGGAGGGAAGGAAATGGATTCCCCTTCCCCAACCTTTAATTTTCCTTTGGGCCCTCAAGGCCCTTTGACAGACACCGCGGAGTGAACAGCGCTGATGGCTGCTCACTTTCTGCACTGATCAGAGAGTTGAAACCGTTTTAAAAGACACACACACACACAAAATAAATAAATCTAAGCTAAAAATTTTAAAGCAGACCTCTTTCAAATAAACTGAAAGATAAATATCTCCACCTGCAAGGCCAGCTTGCAATTCATCAACAAGCACCAAGTTTTTTTTTTGTTTTTTTTAAAGTATGTTTGAAGACCCATGCTCCTGAGGAGCAAAAAGCAGGCATGGAAGGGCACACTGAAAGCAGACTTGTCCAGGGTCCAGCAGGGAGATGGGGCCTCAGAGGAACTTCACGAACCATCCTGCTCCTGGCAGCTGGTGACAAGCCTCAAGCAAATACCGTCACCCACAGTGCAGGGAAGAAGAGAAACCAGGCTGCAACTGTGGCGTCTTCAAGGGGTGGAGGACAGTAACAACAGACCTTTAGATTTGAAAAACGTTTTAGGAAATCAATTTCTGCCTTGGCCTCTGGATACAGAATGAGCATTTCCCCGGCCACGCCTGGGCCAGCTACCTCTCGGGCCGTACTGGTATAAAAATGACGATGGAGGGGCCCAACACCTTCACCTGAACCCTAGCGCAGGGGTGGGGACAACCTCACTGCTGGAGCAGCAGCTTCCCCTGGGATGGTACCAGGAGGCTGTGGGTCAGTGACAACCAAAAAGTGTCACAATGCAGGAGTGAGGACGAGGAGACTTCTCTACTTCATCTGTGCCCAGAGTACGTGGGCAAACATCTTGGAAAGCCAGTTTATGATTTCTTTGGATTTCATGTTAAAATCAGATTTTTTTAAACGACCACCAAAATCAAGGTGGTACAGATCATATATATGTGTGTGTGTGCATATATATACGTATATATACATATTATATATATACATATATACATATGTGTGTGTGTATATATATATATATATATATATATAATGCCTTTTAAGCACATCATGCCTTCTGTCACTGGTTTTCACAAATGTTTGCCATCCCTTCTAAAATGAAATGAGAAATATATGCAGAAAGAGGTGAGGTGTGCACGGGGTAGGGGAACAGGAAAACCGCCTTGGAGGACTAGGGGGTGACGCGCCAAGCGCCCGAGTGCTCCCAGCACAGGGCCGGGGAGCACTCCTGCGCCAAGCTGACCAGGCCTCTGCTGCAGACAGCGCCTAACTCTGGCACGCCCCATGTGTATATGCAGACGGGTAACTATGTACACAGACCAAGTCCAAACTATCTGCTGTTTGTTGCTTGTGTCCCTCAAAAAAAGGCAGGTAGAATTTCAGACCTTATTTGGAAACTTCTTTCAGCCGTTACAGATTCCTGACATGTCTGAAACCATCGCCTGGACTTGTAAGGCCACTACTTTCAGTGTAACATTCTCAGTAGGGCCGGGCCCAAGCCGGGAGCCGTGGGCAGCCGCCTCCCAACCCAGGTCTCCTGCCCCACCCTGACATTTGAGACCATCTGTTCCTCTGGTCCAGGACCTGGGGCAGCTCCGGTGTCCAAGGTAAGAGACCACACCCAGAAACAGCAGGAGAGGTGGGGCTGGTAACCACGGGCCAAGACAGGAGGCAGTGGCCAGGGCAGAGGGCAGGGTCAGCAGAAGATCTCTTCACCCTCTGCGGGCACTTCTGACATGGGGCCGTCTAGCAAAGGGGAAACCAAGGAGAAAGAACTTCAGAAAAAACTGCTCATTGAACTCCCTTCCTTTCCTCCTCAACCCCAGTCTTCTGAGATGCAGACACTGGCCTAGTGGGCAATCCACCCACCCTCCCAGCCACTGGGGCTCCCTGACTGGTCCCCTCGCTGTCCACTGGTCCCTTTAACTTGACAAAGCACTAGACTTCCTATTCCCAAACAGGCCCGGAGATAGAAACTGCTCTTTGAGCTCCCAGGGAGATGGGAGGGCGCAATCCTCACGAGGACGACAGAGGGAGGACCTAGGAGAAAGGGCTGCACAAACTGGAAGCCTCGGCTAGTGGGATTTAATCACAAGCTTGGTGCGGGCAGGCACATTTGTTGGTCTCTCTGAGCTTGGCATCACCTCCTTCACACAGCCACTTGCAGGATTAATCAGATCTTGGGAAATGTGCACCAAGTACTAGTTACACTGACGACTGGACTAGACCTACAGAAAAGCAGGAAAGACTTCAGTCTTCAGTGAGGTGAGTTTCAGTCCCTCAACTGGGTAACATGCCCCAAAACCGAGACCTGCACTCTCTCCATGGCACCTGCGTGCACACAGAGGGAGTCTGAAATGCCCAGAGTCAGTGTTCTTAGTGGAGACCCGGCAGTCGTCCGCAGGTAGAGCAAGCGGGCTTGGTGAGACGGCGGTGCAGCTTTGACACAGCCGAAGGGCCCCCTCTGTTTAAGCCTCCCCACCCCTCAGGATCCAGGAGCAACATGGCCGTAGGGAGACCTGGCATAGGTCACTCACCACCGGGCTGAGAGCGGCTGCCTTTGTTCTTCTTCTTTTTCTCCTTCTTATCCTTTGGCTTAGCTAACCCAAACAGGCGGGTGGAGGCGGAGGTGGGCACGGGGGTCTGGCTCTGACCCTCTGGTACTTTGTTTGTCTGGCTGGTGGAACTCAGTATGTGAAAAGGCCCCTTATCTTTGTGTGTCCGAGAGATGCTGTTCCTTTTTGGGGACACAGAGAGTTCTGAGTCCAGGGATCCTGATTTGGCTATGGGAGGTACAGATGGCAAGGGGGACTCCTCAGGATTTGGAAGGAAGGACGGGATCCTCAGCAGCTTGGCGTGTTGATGGGACACCTGCACATGGTCAAAATAAGAGGTTCTAAGTCAGGGGCTGGCGGCATCCCCGGTGCCTGCTCACTACATGCTGGCTGAAGTCAATGGGGAGGGGGTGTCAGCCCGGTGTGTACCCACTTGCTTGGAGGCCACGACACCTGCTGTAAAAGGATTCAGGACTTAACTAGCTCCCCCCCACTAGTACCTGGGAAAGTGCTACAAATATCACTTTTGATACCATTACTATTTGTATTACCTGTACTTAACGTCAGCACCATAAAGAATTAGTGGTACCTTGGATGAACTCAGAAAAGAACACCCATTCCCTGATGAGACAGGAGAGCTGCTTATGTGAACAGGGCTGTGGAGTATTATTTCAGGGCCAAGGGATTGTGGGAACCTGTCAGGTCAGAGGGTGGTGGGGAGTTGGAGGTGAAAGGGAAGATAGGAGCATGTCTGGTCCATGTGGCCCCTGTGCAGGGGTGGGGAGGGGGCGGAATCCACCCTTACATCTCGAAACCCAAGGCAAAGCCCGGCGCTGCTCCCGCCATACACCCGAGCACCCCCCGGGGGGAAGGTGAACTGCACCCCGTCTGGAAGATGCTACTTGAATTTCCTCCCCGAGCCCCAGGTCAGTCAAACACAGGCGGGTGGGCCATGGGTATCTGTGTTCCCCAATGCCCACGGAGGCTCCCTGACTTAAGCTTGGGGTCCCTGTGCTCCAAACCGAGGGGCTTTCCGCCCCACCTGGGTTCCGCGAGGCCCCCCTGCCTGCACCGTCCCTGCGCCCCCGCCTCCCCGCACCTGACAGGCGTCGTGCTCTGCCTGCCTCTGGCTGAGTCGCTCGGCGTCCCGCCGCAGCTGCTCCTGCTCGCGTTCCAGCTGCTTCTGGGCGGCGCGCAGCCTCTCCAGGTCGCACTGGTAGGCGCCCTTCTTGAGCTGCAGCTCGTCGCGCTCGTGCTCCAGGTCCTGCTGGCCGCGCCGCACGTCCTGCTCGCGCTGTGCCAGCCGTGCCTCGCGCTCCTGCAGCACCCTCTCGCGGGCCTCCCACTCGCGCTCGCGCCGCCGCTTCTCCTCCAGGTGCTGCGCCTGCTGCTTCTGCAGGTTGGCCAGGTCCTGGCGCTGCTTCTCCAGGCTGCGCTGCTTCTCCTGCTCCACCAGGGAGCTGGGGCGCGACGAGCTCCGCGTGAGCGCGCGCTCCGCCAGCAGCAGCTTCTGGTCCTCGATGTAGCTGTCCTGCTGCAGCACCACGCCCTGCGGGGGGACACGCGGAGGGGGGAGGTGCGACCGGTCCTGCCCCGCCACGGGGTGGGGGGCACCGGGCACGGGACAGACCACAGCGCTCCACTCTAACCTTGGAGTCAAGTGCCCGCCCCTGGGAGCACTTAGCCCATAGGACTGTCAACTGTGCGGAGACCCAGAATCTTGTTACATTTGGTCACACGCTGTTGACACTGCCCAGGCTGGGGGTGTGTGTGTTCTGGAGGTGGGAGGAAGTAGGAATTGGATCCGTTACAGCTTTGAGAGAGGAAGTGGGCAGAATTAAAGGATAATTCCCAGAAAGTGCTAAACAGCATTTCTGTGGGGGAGGACTTCCCTATCCACATACTACACAGAGATAAGGAAACTTAAGTCATGCTAAATAAAGCACCTAAACCATGTTAGCACTTTACCGGCTCTGGCCTGAGGTTACCAGCAGCACCTAAACATAGTCTACCATCATCAGTTATTCATCAATTCCGTCTTCTCATCATGACAGCCAGCCTGGTCTTGACTGAGGGCCCCACTTTACCCACAAGCAGCCTAGACCTCAAAGATCCAGGCCCACACTACCCTTACAGGTTCTCTTAAAACAAGTGAAGGGATGACGGAGAAAGGCCTGTACCTGCAGCGTGCTGAGGAGTTCATGGAGGTGAACGACACTCTGGACAACCTGCTGCGAAAGGAAGCAATGGAAACGTCACGTCAGGACGGAGTCTCAGGACCCACCACACCGTGTCCTGTCTTGAGCGTAACCCCCTAAACACACAGCAAGGGGCCTGGATCTGAAGGGAATGTTTCCAGACTGAAAGCACCTTTAAGAAGAATAAGCAGGTACAACAGATGGCCGAGAGATACAAAACAGGATCCAGCGCAGGCGGCCATCGACACGCATTAGAGACAGGACAGAGCCCCAACTCCAAAACGACGTGCACACCGGTGTAACAGAACAGAAAGCCCAGAGCAAGTCACAGGAATTCAGTATGGAAGTAGCATTCCTAAATCAACGGGGAAGGAAAGGAGGTCCCACAAATTGCTCTGAGAAAATGGGCGGAAGCTTCAGGAAAAATTAAACTGGGATCCTGGCTCACACAAACAGATTAAAAAAAAAAAACCATAAGAGAGTTGTAAGAAAAAATGAGACTGTCTCTTCTGATCGTGAAACACAGAAGGCTTTTCGAAGAAGCAAGACAACAACAGATGCACCTTCCCCTGTCACTGTGTGAAATGTAAAATAGAAAATCCAGGGACACTTTGAACAAGCCAAAGGAAAAACCCCTTCACTTAAAAAAAGGCTCCTGTGGGTCAATGAGAAACGAATACCCTAGGAAGAAAAAGGGCAACACAAACCAGCAATTTGCAAAAGAACTACAAATGGCCAACTATACATATGACCTATTAAAAATGGCTCACCTTCATTTGACATCAAAGACGAAAAATAAAATACCACTTGCACTTATGAAACCAAGAACACATCAGTTAAAAACGGATCATTCCCAATGCTGGTGAAAGCAAGAATGGCCTTGTGTGGAGGGAAGGGGTGCACGCCGCACCCACTTCTTTCTAGAGCACAGCAGCGCCGCACAGAGCTGTTCTCGCTGCATCAAATTCCACGTGAAAACCTAGAGGAAGAATGAGCTACACCACGGCACATGACAGAACAACATGGAGCCGTGAAAGAGCATGCTTGTGCACGCAGGTCTGGGGAAATGCTGCCAACGTGTTACAAGAAAAAAGGACACGAAGCTCCAGGGAGTACAGATATAAATGATATAAAACTATTTTTTTTACTATTCACACTCACAAACTTAGATGCATAAATATATGTTGTGTAGAAGAAAAGTCTGGAAATATAAACACCAAACATTTAACAGTAGTTATTTCTCAGTGGTGGGATTATTTTCCTTTTGGACATTTTTCAAACTTTCTACCATGACCACATATTCCTTTTATAATACAGTTGACCCATGAGCAATGTAGGGGTTGGGATGCCAATTCCCCCGCACAGTAGAAAATCCATGTATAATTTCTGACTTTCCAAAAACTTTACAAATAGCCTGTTGACCTGAAGTCTTACCCATAACACAGTCCATTAACACATTTTTATGTTATATGTATTATACACTGCATTCCTACAAAAGTAGGCTAGAAAAAAGAATGCTACTAAAAATCGTAACATTTATAGTACTGCACTATATTTATCGAAAAAAACTTGCATATTAAATAGACCTGTGTTATTCAAACCCATGTTATTCAAGGATCAACTGTACTTAGGACAAAACTCAAAAAAAATTATCAGGCTTAACTCTTCTGAGAAAACACTTTTTACTCCTCTTTTCAGTTTATTCTCACCAAAGACCAGCGGACTGTGGCTGGGCGTTCGCAGTGTGTCATCTGCGCTGGAATGCCTGAAAAGCCCTGGTCTGGTACTTTCTTACCTGACCCTTGTCACGAAATACAGGGGAAAAAGTCATCGAACAGAAAAGTAAGGGCAAAATTTCATTCGAGCAGCAGATAGAGCAACAGTCTGAAAGTTTATTTCGTTTAAGGAAAACACACGGAGGGGGCTGCCTTCAGAACGCCATGCCAACCAACAAAAAATACCCCTACCCCTCTGTGTCTTAGGGGGGAGCAGGGGAAAGTTCCAATTTAAAAATTTAAAACAAAGCTCCTCAGGGACTTAAGATACTATGTTAAAAGCCAGAAGAAACACAAGAGCATCCGAGAGGGACGCCCCACAGAGCCTCTGTCACGCATCTAAGTACACACACTTGGCCGCTCTGAGCCATGCAAGTTGGGAGAGGGTGGTGGCCTGGGGAACAGGATTTGGCGGCAAGGAGCGGGGACGCGAGTGGGAGAGGCGCAGTGCCCCGGTGGGGTCAGCAGAACTGAAAGGAGGAAGGGGAGGGAGACCCCCTCGGAGCCTGCTCTCCAATGAGAGGGACACCAAGGCTGCTTTCAGAGTGACGCACAGCGAGTGAAAAGCGGTGCTCAAAGCAGAAAACACAACTTGAGTCCTCGCAGAATGGGATATTACTACGCAGAGGGACCCACAAGTTGAACTGCCACGGTCCACACTTGGGGCTTTTGGCACCAGGCAAGCAGGCGTGGTAATGCGTGTTCCCAGAAAGCAAGAGGCCTGTTTCTCAAGGACAGAGAAGCCAAGGCCCTCTGAGTAGGCCACGGTCTGGCGCAATTCCAGGACCATGCCCCGGTGGGGGGGCAGAGAAACAGCCAAGGTCAGGAAAGTGGCGACCCCACCGCTAAGTGTACAGATCGAAGCCAGGAGTCAGCTTGTTCGTGACAGCAAAACACATCATTGCCAGCAATTATGACAATATCCTATGCTTACACATAGCTCATAATGCCCTTACCTCACTGTTTCTTTTAAGCATAAATACCAGGTTAGCATTTCCACCCTATAAAACAAAAACATGCATTAAAAAAAAAAAAAAAAAAAAAGATCCTGAGGCAAAAATAATATTCAACGTGTGTCTCAATTACACGCGGGCTTCCCATTTTCGTTCTTTCCCACCACAGCCTCCCACCGCAGGGTAACGAAGGTTTGAGGCTGGACTCAACTGAGCCCCTAGAGAGTGCAGACTGGTGTGGGCCACTGACCCAAAGCTCTCGATGCCGGGGCCGTGGGGGAGTGAGGAGAGTGAGCGCGGGGTTCTGAGCCCGAGGCCTAACAGCCGGGAACACGGGACTCTTTAACTGTAGGGTTTGCTTCCAAATGTGCTTTCCTCTTGAAGCAGGAAATGACAGCAAGTCAGGCAACCAGAACAAGACCCGAGGGGACTAACTGCAAAGATGATGGATGTAGAGGTTTTAGAGAAATACCTTTTTCAGACCACCGTCCGATTCGGTTCTCCTCAGATCTTGGCCGTCCTCTCCCTCTTCCTTTTCACCTCCTGGAACAAAGTAGTTGTTTGTTTTTTTTAAGTTGTGGAACAGATTAGCCAAGAAAAAAATACAATATATATAGCTTCGGGATATGGTATTCCTGCGTCTTATTAATGCCAAAAAGGGGAAAGTCACCTGGGGGCAGCTAAGTGATTATTAAGAATTTTATGGCCGCAGAAGAATTGCAAGCAGAAAGGAAAAACGAGAATTATTACTCCTTTGGCCACAGCTTAGCTGAGATCCCAGGAAACTGTTTTTATTACTCAAAATCAACGTGACACCGATAGAGGTTCTTGAGTGTTTTAGGAGCTCGCTACTCGACGAGCTTTCACTACCACTTTTACGGACTGAATGGGACAGAGGAGACGCAGCTACCAGACGGTGAGCTCATTTCTGGTTGTGCGTGGTAGTCAACGATCACCTACAGAAGTATGGGTTCTAAATCATTTACTTCGTTTTAAAGTAAGCTCTAGGCCCAATGTGGGGCTTGAACTCATGACCCTGAGATCAAGAGTTGCATGTACTACGGACTAAGCCAGCCAGGGGCCCCTAAATCATTTACCTTTTGAAGCATTCATCTGATGGCTGTCAAATCCTCCAAAGGTCTCTGCTCTCCGGGGCAAGGAAACAGGACCAACCATGCCTTCTTGCTCAACAGGGCTACTGACAGCCTGCCCAAGCGGGCCTCCCAGGCTTCCACTCACCAAACCTTGAAGGATCTCCACTGGGAAAAAAGGAAACATGCAATAATGACATTTCGTCTTCCACTAAGAAAAAGAAAATCTCGTAATGCACAAGATGTACAGGGAACATGATCAGAAAATTCCAGAGTGACTAGGTGACTTCCTTTGCTCAGAGAAAGTTCTCAGCTCAGGATATGTGTTGTAGCTGGATTCTACTGGGAATTCACAGATGAAGCCTTCAGCCTTATTTACACAAGGTCTAGGAAATTCGAAAGGGCACGGGGAAGCCAGAGTAATTTACTGGAAGGGGCATGGCCTTCTAGAGTCAGACCCAAAGTAGCCAAAAAGAATTCCCTGGGAAGTAAGATGGGCCAATTTCAGAGCAGTGCTAAAGCCGGCAGGGCTTTTCCCACTGCCACAGTGAGTTCAAGGGATCAGAGTAGTCTAAGGATTGGAATTCTCAAATCTGACCAGTGAGGCTTCTTTTCTAGAGCAGTGTCCCACAGAAAGGAGAAAGTGCTAAAAGTGGAATAAAATTTGAGCTGGAGAGGAGCAATAGAGGAGGTCCAGATGGAATGAAGGAAGGAAAAAGAGGCAGGGAATCTCATAAAATAAGCCATCGTATTTTTAAAAAACCACTCCACGTAAACAATCAGAGTCCTTTGAAGTGAGAAAAGCTATCTGAACCCAAAAACTGAGGTAACTTACTTCATGTAAAAATGAGCAAGTGGGAAACATCCAAGTCAACCCCACACAATGCTAAGTAAAAAGAGAGCGAGAGAAAGAACAAGGGGCACGACTCCTCTTGTAGGGTAACAGCACCTCAGAGAGATGTGTCCAAGAAGTGGATGGGCTACTTACTGCAAGGAGAGGACACGGCCATGGAGGAACCCAGGGCAGAATCGGGAAACACAGAGACGCCAAGAAGTGGAAACAAAGAGAAATGATCATTTTAGAGAGGAAAACTAGATCATAAGAGCAAAATAAACCCAACAGAAAATGACTTACCAGAGGGTGGAAGGAAGAATACTGAAACATGAAAAAGATGGAGATACACAAAGCGTGAAGAGAACAATGCCTATGGAGGATAGGCAGAGGGGGTCCAGCATGTGGGTAACGGGAGTTCTTGAAGAAGAGACTCAAAACAAGGGCAGGGGAAAAATACTAAAAGCTGTAATTTAAGAACACTTTTCTGAAATCAGAACACTCTGAAACCACATCAAATTAGAACACTGTGACCCTGGTAACACCAACCCAGAAAAACCCCAACACTAAGGCATATACTAGTAAAACTACCTGGATTTTGAAAAAGTAGCTCTGGGCGCCTAGGCAGAAAGCATGGGACTTACAAGGGGAGAACTGAAATTATGATCACATTCTGACAGCAGTGCTTTACGCCAGAAAAAAAGAGAACATTTAAGAGCAATTAGGATACCCGAGGGAAGAAAATGTGAACCAAGGATTTCATATCATATGGAGCAGACTTTCGAGCTTTACACGGCACAAATTATCACCAGTGTGCAAGGACACACGGTGCAGCGTTCCCGAGACATCTACTAAAGGATGAGCTCCAGACATGCAAAACGACAAACAACGTAATGCAAACCCCAGCAGCAATGACCACCCCTACTGCCCAGATTGTGGTCATCATCTCTGACTAAAAGAAACAAGAGCTCCTTAGAGAAAGGACTCTAGACTGGGCAGAAATCAAGGTGAATCTAGAACACCTTAATATACCAAAGAGCAATGAAGCTCTCCGAAACTGCTGGGGTCATGTCAGAAGCACCTGGAAGCCAAACACAGAGGCGCTGGTTGGCAAACAGAGGACATTCTGAATGTTTAGGACAGTGAAAACCATCGAACAGGTATAAATTCATGAGTCTGTAATAATATCTAAAAAGTAAGGGTCACCTTTAGAGGATGACCACAGGCAATTCACTGTCCTGATAATTGGTAAATAAAGGAGAAAACACCCAGTATTTATTCTTTTACCTTCCTTTTCCTGCATGTTACAAAGAAGGAGACAGCTAGCTATCTTGTGCCTCTGATAAAGGAGCCCAACACTCCCAGAACACAGCTTACCACAGGGATCGAACCTGAGTAATTAAGCCTCTGAATCCAGCTGCAAATCTGAAGGAACTAGCAGACAGAAGAACAGAACCCCTGTGTGAACAAAAGCTGGACTCTGAGAGACACTTTAGGTCAAAAAGCTCAGACTCTTTAAAGATAAATTATGTGGAAAAGAAAGGGATGGTGGGGAGGCCTGGAAATTAGGGATCTGAAAAGGCCTATGAAAAAACACAAGCAAGACTGACTATAGTGTCTACAAATAGGCCCCCGGGCCATAGAACTGCATGGAAACGTGTAAGTCACAGTACCTGTTCCTTTCTGGAAGGAAGGAGGGAGGGAGGGAGCTTGGATGGGGACAGAACGTGTGGAAGGGCTGTGGGGTCTGGCCACATTTTATTTCTTGACCTGAGTACTGGTTACAAGAATGTTCCCCTTGTAATAATTTACTAAACAAAATATTTGTTTTGAGTTGTTTTCTTTATCTGTATTTTATTTTACAATAGAAAAGTAAAATTTGGTAGGTAATGTTAGTGCATAAAAGCACTTTGGGAAGAGATTAAGAGGGGCAATTACCCTCATTTATTGCACTTTTCATTAAAGGTCCTCCTTTGAGAGCCTCTTCTGTGTTGGAGCGGAAGAGGATTCTAGAGCTGTGAGTTGGGGAGCAGTCCTCCAGCAAGGGGGTGCTGCACTCAGTCATGTCTCGGAAAATCATCTCCTTCTCTTCCAGTAAGAGGAGGATCTGCTGGTCCTTCTGTTGAAGTTGCTCTGCAGAATGGAGAAAAGATCTGGTAACTTGACCTGTGTTAAGAGACGACCAGGACACGAGTGCCATCTTGTGGTCACTGGTGGGACAACAGACAACACAGCTCCACTCCCAACCTCCTTTTTCACTGCAATGGCAACTTCCATCCAGCGTCTTTCTAGGCAAAATCACAATTTCTGACATAACGAACCTGAATTTTGTTCCCACTCTCCTACCTCCTGTTTCTCAACCCACTCTTGTCTGCATCTGCTCTTTCCAAGGCTACCCTTCATTACTGATCCAATGAAGCCTGGGTTTCATTCATCTTCTCCAGCATGGATGATTCCCTTTTTTTTTTTTTTTTTTTTAAGATTTAAGATTTCTATCTATCTATCTATCTGGACAGTGCGTGAGCAGGGGGAGGGGCAGAGGGAGAGAAAGAATCTCCAGCTGAATCTGCACTGAGCATGGAGCCTGACACGGGACTTGATCTCATGACCCTGAGATCATGACCTGAGCTGAAATCAAGAGTCGGACAATTAACCGACTGAGCCACCCAGGCGCCCCACCTTTCTCCTTTTAAACCGCCCCCCCCGCCGTTCACTTGGATGATACCACTGGTTCTCTTCCTGACATGTGCAATGGAGTAATACCTGGGCTTGCTCTCAGCTCCATCCTGGGCAGCCCCCTACACCTCACACAAGTCCTTCTGGGGATACTCCCTCCCCTGGCTTCAGTGACTTCCCATGTGCTGGTAACTCACGCATAGCAGCCTGAATCCTGCCCACTTTTCTGAGCGCCAGGTCAAGAGTTCCACCAGCCCATGGCTAGCTCTACTGAGATGCCTCGTCCTTGGCTTGTCAGAGAGCTCTTTTCTCCATTCTTGCCGTCCCCCTCCTCCCTCTGGCGTGTGATCCCTTCCTCAGCCAACATCACCTTCATCCTTCAGCTGGGCCACTCTGAGGATCTGGGAGGGCTTCTGTCTCCCTGCTCCACCCTGCCGTCCACACTCACCCCTCTCCCATGAGCCTCCCAGTCGGGCTTTCCACTCCCAGTGGCTCCCCCACTCCCTCAAGCAATTCGCCCACTGCCTTCAATGCCAACCGAGACAATTTAGGTTGAAATTTTGCGACAAAAACTATCAGTCCCTTGTTGCTGCTCTTCCAGCTAAATCCCCCATTTCTTGGCCGTGACTCCCATAGACATCGCACACACTCAAGTCCTCTTTCACTTCCCCTAACTGCTCCTCTTGTCTGGTGCAGTAACTGCTTTAGACTCACTCATGTGTCAGCTTCACGGGCAGGATTAGGTCCCGCATCCTTTATAGGAGCCTGTGGTCTAGTCCCATCATTTCCGTACGTCTTCCTTGCTCACGGGGGCTCCCTGACAGCAGGGATGCTGCTTTAGGAATCTCTGCAGCCCCAGCACTTAGCATGCCTGGCCGGGGGCTTCATGCATGTGAAGAGAAGGAAGTTTTCATCCCTGCCATACCAATCAGGGGGCCAATAAATCAGGTGTAACTCTGGCTTCAGCCTAAATCTGCGTCCCCACCCCCCACCCCCCAAACACAGTGTTATTGCTTTGTCCAGCTTAAAGGACTAACCAAACTCCTCGGGTGCTTACGTTTATTTCACTCTGGGCCTTATTTCTGCCCAAAGCACGGTCTTTACTTCAGAACGTCCGATAAGCACGGGCAAAGAGAGGGGAGCATCGGCCCTGCTCTTTAGACGGCAGGGGAGCAGAATCCTCCACCACGCTCACATATGCAACCCTGGACCACAAGGCCTTTGTGGGCCTCAGCTTTCTCTTCTGCACAACGGGGACTGGCATACATGTCTTGCAGGGGTGTTGACAAGACTACCCGGAACAGCAGGGACTCAGTAAACAGATGTCAAGCATAATTGGTGAGTACACCTCCCCCAGAACCACCTCATAACTCATGGTGGACACACAGCGCGGTGGCAGGGGTAACTGATAAAAACAGATTAACTGGAAAATTCTTTTCCTCAAGTACTTTTCTCTCTGTCTGAATCTCAAATATGACCGTGAGTTTTAGCAAATTCTTCGTGACAAAGTACAAAGAATGTCACCAGGGTCCCAGAACAGAGAAAGTGAGAAGAGAGAATCAATATCCCCTTGATGTATATCAGACACCTTCTGACGGCCGTTTTATGGGACCTGGGACCCATGTCAGCTTCGGTAGCTCTTTCATTAAAAGCCGTTCACCTCCGTTTGGAAGTGGCTGCTGGGACAGCTCTGGAGCCGAGGGGCCGCTCGTAGTCCCCACACCTGTACGCCACAGACAAGGTCCCAGATGCTTCTGGCAGCCTTACCTTTCAGTTCTCGGGCTTTGGTGTCCAGCATCCTCTTTTCTTCCTCATTCTCACTAGGAATTCCTTCATCTTCATCTCTGTTCCTAAAACCAAAACCAAACAAAATGAACCAACAGCCCCCACGATGTCGGTGGCTCTGGTCACTGCCGCCTCTAGGACAGAATCACAGAGGCCACGATGGGCCCTGGCGTTTCACTCACAGGGTGTTGATCGTGTCCTGGATGATGTGAATCCAGCTGTTCCGCTCCTCTTTGGAGCTGGCGTGCACCTCCACCATCTCTGGGTCCCTGATCCCCATGCTGATTAGGAACAAACCTTTCTCCTCATGTGCTACTTCCCTGACAATCAGCTTCTTTAGCGAGATCACTGTTGATTTCTGGTCCTGGAAAAAGGGGAGAGGGTCGATGTAAGAAAGGCATACGATACTCTCTCAAGAACCACTCTGATCTAAGGTAAGACCAGATGTATGATCTCACTTATGTGTGGAAGCTAAAAAAAGAAAAACAGAAACAAAAACAAAAAACTCCACACCAAACTCACAGAAAAAGAGACCAGACTTGTGGTTACCAGATGTGGAGGGGTAGAGAGGGGGAATGAGATGGGGAGAGTGGCCAAAAGGTACAAACTTCCGGCTATGAGAGAAGGAAGCTCCAGCAATGCAACGTGAACAGGACTATGGCTAACTCTGCGGTACGGTGCACAGGAAAGGTGCCGAGGGAGCAAGGCCATTCTCAGGGTTCTCATCCCAACAACTATTTTCATTTCTCCCTTCTTTATATTTTATCTACATGAGATGATAACTGTGATCATCATTTAATAATATTTGTAAATCGAACCATCATTCTAGTACACCTTAGATGGTGATACAGGTCAATTACTTCTCAGTAAGACGGGACAAAAGCATACGGTTTAAAAACAACAGTAGACTTAAGATAAAGAGAAGTATCTTGTTATTTCATCTACACTTTAGCAAACAGAAAAAGGTTTCCGAAAAAGAAATGGTAATTTATATCTACAGAGTTTCCAGACGTGGTTTCTACACAGTGAACCCGTCTAGGTTCCTTTGTGACTCTGGCTGGGAACATTATAAATTAGCATGATTTACGGGGCATAACATGCAAGAAATACTCCAGTGACACATCTCTTTACATCAAATGTCCAAGGCTCTCAAAGGAACTGTGAGGGAAGAGAAAAATGATGTTTTTGGGGGGGGTGGAAAATTGCAAGCGTATCTGAGAAATTACTCAGAGGGATCTGTCCTGAGCCAAGTAATTTTGAGAGGGTGGGAGAGCAAAAATCCAGTGTTTGGACTCCATACTCATGCTAGCTGTTTCGAATACTATTCATTACAAACAGAAGAGACTGACAGTTCAGCTTACCAGTGACGCAAAGACGTATTTCTGGTCTTTTTCTTGAAGGAACACTAAAATGTCCGTAAGCAGAACTGCTTGAACCTCTATAAAGTGGGGAAGGAGAGAAAGGACAAGGATTACTTAACAGTGAAGCCAGTTAGAGGCCAATGCAGCAATGCAGCCCACAGGGCACAGCAGGATGGGAGAGTACTCTCCACTCCTCCAAGGAGATGGGTTTACATTTCTGCAGGACCCACGGCGAGACATTGCATTTTTAAATGGTAGCTATCACCAAAGCTAGAGTACTCTGTCCTGGAAAGATAGATCCCATAAGGCGAGACCTGAAGGAAAAAAATACTTTAAGAATAAAGCTGGGAAGGACTTTAACAGATCGTAACTAGCAAACAAATACTCAGGTCATAATACTCCTTGACTTCTAGCAGAGAAAGACAATTATCATATGATTTCTCTCATCTATGGAACATAAGAACTAGGATGATCGGTAGGGGAAGAAAGGGATAAAGAAAAGGGGGGTAATCAGAAGGGGGAATGAAACATGAGAGACTATGGACTATGAGAAACAAACTGAAGACTTCAGAGGGGAGGGGGTGGGGGAAGGGGATAGACTGGTGATGGGTAGTAAGGAGGGCACGTATTGCATGGTGCACTGGGTGTTATACGCAACTAATGAAGCATCAAACTTTACATCGGAATCTGGGGATGTACTGTATGGTGATTAACATAATATAATAAAATAAAATTTAAAAAAAAATAATACTCCTTGACTTCTGATCCTAACACTGGGAGAGGCGTGGGAGAGCAGACCAGAGAGCTGCCAACAGGTGATGTGTAGAAATACCTCTGTTTAATGAAAGGCAGACTCCCCGCACCTGCAGGAGGACAGAATGGCTCCACAACGCCCCCTCATGTCACAAGTACGTGGGAACACAATGGTTCGTCCCCCAGCTCCAAGAGACCCTAGTCAGCCTCAACCTCTCTCTACCACGGATGCGGCCTGCTGTTCCTCTCAACTCAAAACAGAACAAAAGCCAGAGTGAGATCTCTTACTTGGATCTAGTGATCCAGACAATGCCACATCCTCTCGCTCTGTTGGAGAACACGCAGCGGCATTTTCTAGTACCCCCTTAAAGTCTGGCATCTGCAGGGATCCAACAGGCCAGGCCCCCTGTGTCATCTTCCCCTACAACTCCTCGGGAAAAGAATGGAGCTGACGTATGCAGCCCCCCGCAGGTGGCCTTCTCTACTGCTTCTGCCCCAGCTGGAAGCCCCTCTCTGTGTAGTTCACCACACGGCCACGAAGGGAACAAAGCTGACTCCTAGGGAGGTAGAGCTTCCAGCCTAGACCAACCAGGCTGTGGACTGCTATTAGTTTTGGCAAGTTTCTTAAAGTTTACTTTCAAATAATTCGGGTGTCTGCCAAAACAGAAAAAAAAAGTTCCAAAACACAAGTTCCAACTTCGCTGGATGCTGAGGCTTCTGTGATCAGTGTCAGCGGATCAGAGAACAAGCCTGTCCCTTTCAAGGGGTGCCCAGTGCAGTACTGGCTGTTCCCGGCACGAGCTCGCCTGAGGGGAAAAGGGCTCCACACCGACCCCTATCGCCACAGGAGGCCCTTCAGGCCAGACCGCCTGTCCTGCTGCCACCGGCTGACCGCAGCTTCATGCCCACGGCTGGCATCCATCAGTCGTTACTTTGGGAACAAATAAACAAGTCGCTGCTAGCAGGAAAGAACCAAGTGCTGGCTCCAGGCAGCGGCAGCTCTAGGACATTCAGGGCCTTGCAAGAAGAGGCACGCATTTCTCAAGTGCCTGGCCGGCTATCCCGAAGCTGGTCCCGCCGCGGCAGTGCGGGCAGAGTCCTGATCCGGGCTCCTTGGAGCATCGGAGGACTGGGGCTGGGAGCGGGGGGAGCCTCAGGGATGACCTAGTTCACATTCACCATGGAGCAGAGAGACATATCTGCTGGAGGCAGGAAGGGATCGTTCTTTTCTCTGAAAGGCTCCTGTCCCTCCTTTTTATCCTATAGCAACTCAGGGCTGGTGCGCTTGCCCTGACTCCCTGCAGCAGGGGTGCTTCTGTCTCTGTCGCCAGCCTCTCCCCACTCTTGCTTGCTGCTCCCTCGCTGCCTCCACTGTCATGCTAGAAAACAAGCTAATGTATCCCTTCCCTGCTGAAAACCCTCTATCTGGAACCCATTCTTTGCCCACTGCAATCAACAGCGTCAGCTGTTCACGTCTCCATCTGGACTAGGCCCCTCTCTGCCCGTGTCCCCAGCCCTCCTCACCACCGTCTCGGCTGCCTGAGAGCCGGCTGCACCTGCCCTTCCTCCTTCACGGCTCACTCAATGCCGCTCCTCACTGCCTCCCCCAGTGCTCAGTTAGTCAGCCCCCAGCAGACTGTGGAGCAAGCACCCCTGCACAGCCCTCTTCATTTGGAGCCCAACTTCTAGGCAGGGTCAGCTTCATTCACCTTTGAGGCCCACTGATTGCCTAGGACGTCTTTACTGTTTGGTCGGAGCACGGTGAGACGCTAAAGACCCCAGGGCACTGGCTGACAGCAGCTGCCTACAGTGCCCCTGACACACGGGAGACGAGAGAGGCCTCGATTTCATCCCCAGTCTCGGTTTTATGTCAATAGGGGTGATGGCACAGGGCCAGCCTGCCGTGTGCACGCAGCTCAGAGGGGCCGGGGCGGGCATGCTCAGGGCTGCTGCTGAAGCCAGAACTGTCAGGCCTAGAGAATATGGGTTCGATGACAAGATTCATTAAAAAAAAAAAAAAAAAGATCAGATGTACAGATGAATTAACAAACCTCATAGTAACTTCCTTAACTTGATGTAGCTTATCCTTTAAAAGAAAAAATTAAAACCAATTGGAAAATTAGTATCTTTTGATTCTCTTGCTTAGAGGAAGATACAAGAGATGAATATCATCAAGTTTAATAATCTATCTAGTTGGCGCAAGTTAAGTATACATTTCCTCTAAGGTCTTGGGAGCTGAAAAGCCCTCTACCATCTCTCTCCAGAACAAGCGATGTGTTTTTAATGTCATAGACTCAGAATTGCTACATGATGGGGCTTCCCCTCGTTGCAATTGTTCCCAGAGACCCCAACCCCAAATGTGTTGCCCATTTCTATAGGGGAATACACCTTCCTTAATAAGCCTGAGTTTTTGTAGTAATCTTACACTTGGCTTTTTTTTGCCTTTTTAAGCTGTTTTATGAACTTCACAATATAGTACGAGCATCTCGTCACAAGAGACACACGGCACCAGAAGGGTTACAACGGTACACTGAGAACACTAAGTTCAGGAGCCATGTGTGTCTCCCTATGAGCTTGAGGGAAAACATCTGGATTCAAGGCCTAGGCCACACTTGTCAGGACGGCCATGGTGAGGAGGGTCAGTGCTAAGTGCCCGCAGATGACGACTGAACTGCTTTTCCTTCCCGTCTCCCTTCCTCCCGAGCCTTTCCCCACGCTCCCCTCTCAGCCCTGCCTGTGGCTCTCTCTCTGAGCTCAGACATGCGTCCCAGCTATACCGCAGGATGGGACGGCTGCCGACTGACTGGAGGCACAGGAGACAGTCACCAGCTTCCAGGGCAGGGCCAACTGCTCTCGGTTATTAGCAACTTGCTCCTTTTCAACCTTTCTTTCGTCTTCCTGGCTGGCATGAGATTTGTTACTGCTTATTCTCTTTGGACACCACTGCTCCTGGGCTTGTCCTTGTGGTCTCTCACTCCTCCCGAATCGCGACACGAGTGCCACGCTACAACACTCAGACCTGCACACCAGCTCCCCCTCCGCCGCCTACTCTCTGGGGCCGCCTGTGGCCTGCTTGCCCTCGGGGCCACTGGGAGCAGGTGCCGAGAAGGGCCACCTGGCTTTGCTTTGAAAATATATTTTTTCCCCCAATTTCCCTACCTGCATCATTCCCTTATTATCTTACTGGGGGACTTTATGACCTCGTAATTTATCTCAACCTCGTCCTTTCTGATACAAAATTAAGAATAATTAAAAGACTGTTGCCCCCTGTGTGATGTGCGGATGTGGGCTCCCCAGGAAAAACCCGGCGGTGTATTTCTAACAAAAACATCTGACTTTTGCTTGCTCTTCTCCGGTACATGCGTGGACGCAGACAGAAGGCGGGCCTTACCTTTCAGCCTTCCTGCTGCGTTCTTCAGAAACACACCCCCATCCCGCACAAGCTTCTTCCTCTTCAAATCCTCCTTTGCAAACATCTGGCCACTCTTCATCCTCATGATCGACTTGCTATCTGTCTTTGTATAAATCTCATTGAGACGCACCTTCTTTTCATAACTTGCCACTTTGCTGTCCACAGCGCCAATCACATCCTTCACCAGGCTCAGGGACTGAGCCAGGTCTTCCTGCTCCACTTCATTGTCTTGGGAGGAAGGAATAAGCCTGTTTTTAATGGGTCCTTTCAGACAAGGAGGGGGAAACCTACTTCCTCACTCCACACCGTCATTTTCCCTCTGGCGACAGGCTGGTAGTGTGTCTGACAGAGTGAAGCCAACACACCAAAGGTCCCGTGCCAATCCCTGTCGTAAGGTCAATTCTAGATAAAATTAGATGTTTTCACTGATAGACACAACACACAATTCCACGCCGCGTCCTGAAGTAAAAGGACCTAACAATTTCAAGGAGGGAGAGGAGCAACAATTCTTTAACTTATGTCTTTGTTTTACCTCACCTTTAATGGAACTGCCTAGGAGCAGGGTTAGCCAAGAGAGAGGAACTCGTAAGTCCTGGCAAAGTGAGAAAAAGCAGCAGGTCTAGCACTTATAGAAAGAACTAGGGGGAAGCACCACCCAGTCTCATGGTAAGGGAAGCTGCCCAGGTTGCAGAATCTGGAGGGAGTCTGTAAGTGGTTCCTTCCCTTCCTGCTACATTCACCCTAAGACTGGTGATGCAGCATTTCAAGTTTTCACTTAAGAAAACGGTTTTTAAGGCAAAATACAGGATCTCTTATAGACCTGCAAGAGCATGAAGGAGCTCTTCCTTGGGGCCTCTTGTGCTGCTGGACACATGGGAAACAGTCCACTGGCAGACACGACTGGGTGAGGAGAGAGGCTCACCTTTGGTACACTGCAGTATTCTCTGGAATAAAACCGGGTATTTGGTGATCCGCTGGGTCACCAGCAATATGCACTCCGGGATTCCCAGCCTCCTCACGACGGCACTGCTCATCTTCTTCTGCAAAGGACAGAACCGATTATCAGGAGCTACTCAAGGAAGGTTCTGGCTCAACTAAGAGCGACAGTGCCCCGGACAATGGTGGGGATTTCCATATTTCACACCCATACCTTCACGAAGGCCTGGAACCGCTTATCCTTGGTATAAATGTCTTTAAAGTAGTTCACAGACTGGTTGTGCTGCCCACAAAACTTGCCGTATGTTTTCTTTAAGCGCTCTGCATTCTCCCCTGAAAACTGCGGAGAAAAGAGGATAGAAGTTAAGTTGGAGCTCAGGCTGCTGAAATTTTACCACCATTTTGTATACAGTTTCCAGTCTATTTGTAAAACCCAAGAATGCTTCCCCAAGAATTCCCCCCAAAGATTTAAATGGTGCAGCAGCTTTGAAAAACAGTCTGGCAGTTCCTCTGAGAGCTACACAGTTCCTGTGTGCAGCTGAGGCATTTCGCTCCGAGGCATAAAACCTACTCCACACGAAAACTTGGCTATGAAAGTTCACGGCCGCCGTGTTCACAAGTGCCCCCAAGTGGAAAGAAACCAAATGTCCATCAAAGGATAAATACAATGTGACAAATACATAGGAGGACCATCATTCAGCCATAAAAAGGTATAGACTATAGATACACATTACAGTATTGATGAACCTTGAGAGCATTATTCTACATGAAAAAAGCCAACTGCAAAGGTCTATGTGTTATTTTGTCCCCTTTACATAACAAGTCTAGAATAGACAAACACAGAGACAAGAGTAGATTAGTGGACACCCAAAGGAGGGGCAGTCGGGGGGGGGCAGGGTGATAAAGATGCTCTAGAATTTACTGTGATGATGGTCGTACCACTCCGTGAATATAAACCACTGAGCTGTACATTTTTTTTTTTTGAGCTGTATACTTTCAATGGGTGCGTTAGATGGCATATTAATTTACTCCATTAAACACGTTCCATATATTGTAAAAAACCACCACAGAAATATCTATGTGTTGTGCACTTAAGTAATTCAAAATGTGTTCCGATTTCCATTTGTCATGAACATGGTGGTAAAGCAAGGAGGCTCACTGAAGTCTTCCTGTGGGATAGTCTTAATCTAAACTTGGTAAGTTATAAAGGCAGCAGAAACAGCTGCTACTACCCAGGGGTCAGCTTACCTCACCTACCTCAGACCAGCTGCTCTAACAGCTCTCTGCGTGGCCTTCACTCATTCCTAAAACATGGGTAACCTCAACGGCTCATCTGAAGATATGTTCACTTTGGGGTAAACCAATGAATCTCTCCGTATGGGGTCCACAGGATCATGCTAATAAGCATCACTTTCCAGTGTACTAAAAACCTCTGAGGGCAACCCAAATTGATCCTTATCAAAAAACGTAAAAAAAGGTCCAGGGCAGCTAGCTTTTCCTTTTCCCCTTTACCAAAGGGGAAGCTAAGCAGAGTATTAGGTCCTCCACTCCCATCACGAAGCAAGTGCTCTGAAAGGATGATTCTAGAACGGGCACACAGAACCAACAGATGGACTCCATGGAGGCTGAGATAGGACTCCTACCATCAAAGATCTTACTAGAGGATTTGCACTGGTACAGTGAACCACAGACAACACGAGCCAAGGTCAGATGAGGCACCTGTGCAGGTCTGATGGCAGAGAGGTGCGGGAAATGTTGGGAGGGGATGTTTGGGGAAGAAAGGTCCTCACTTGCAGAGCTGACCGCTCCCACTTCGAGGCCCTATTTGTGGCAGACAGCTGCGTTCCAGCGTGGGAACTGCATGTGTATTTACCTCCTACCATGCCTACGTTTACTTGGGGACACAGGGTCCATGAGGCACGGGTTGATGCTGTGTCTGCCTTTGTGGTTCCAGCTGGGATTCAGATGCCCAGTAAATAAGTGAGACAGGAACGAATGAATGCACTAATGAATTAATGAGGCGAGGGGTATGCACTGAAGAATATAAGGGAAGGACAACACTTCCAGGTCTCGGGCCAATGTCCCAGCAATACAGCCTCTGCTTTTACACCGAGGCAGAGACCTGCTGGGGAAGAAGAACTAGTCAGCTTTGCTGTGCCCCTCAGCTGGTAAGGTTAAACTCGCAACGCTTTTTTCAAAATAACTTCTGGCCCAACTGTTTTTGGAGTAGGGCTGAAACCATACCACACCCCTGATGAAAACATCAGCAAGATCTATTTTATGAATAGATAGTTTCTTAAATTCAATTTTCTATGCTCCATTGGTTTTCAGATAAACAAGTTCCTTCTGATCTGAAGCACAGGGGGACGCTGAGATTCCAACACACAGCTTTTGATTTCTTAAACTACCCTGTTTCTGATGACGGTCTGGATGCTGAGAAAGGAAAATGGGCTTTTACTGAGTATCTACCATATATGCTAGGTACTTTATGTATACATTCCTTTTAATTTTAAAAAATGGTATTAAGAGAGAAAATCTGTCCTCATTTACAGAAAAGGAAACTTGACGCTCAGAGGGATTCAATAACTTGCCTAAGCTGACAAAGACAATGAATAGTACAGCCAGGATGTGAACGAGTGGCTGCTGAACCCCGAAGCTTCCCTTTGCACCCTGTTTTGTGGGGAAGATCCTTCCCACTGCTCACCTGATTTACAAGCACATCTCCCATCCTCTTGATGAGAAAGTTCTTTTCACTTTTATCCACCAGAGATTCCTTCTTCCGTTCCAGGATCTTCTGAAAGAACTGGCTATGGATACCGATCAGCTCGTCCAAGCAGGGGAAGAGCTTCTCCACTGTCTGCTGTTCGAAGAGCAGCTCGGTCATCATGCCCCGGCTGTACACATCGCTCATGATCTTCAGCGTCCGGATGTGGTGCAACTCTGTCTGCATCAACTCTGAAGGAGGACAAAGTTTAGCGGTCAGGAATGTTCCTTTAAAGGACTCTCTTTCAAAGGTCATCCGCTGCCATTAAGAGCCCATTTGAGTCTTAAAGCTGTTTAGAGCACAATTTAAACTTAAAAACTGGTCAACAGCTCTCTTTCCCCTAAAGTGCTCTCATCTTATTCCTCTATTTCACGTGCCCTAACACTGTTTACTGACAGCATACTGGAGTCCATCACTCTTAAATGGTGGTTTCCCAAGTGGGCTTTGTTGAATTCAGAGCCTTTCACAATTTGCTGTGTCCCATTTCCTAGAAATGACTCATGCTTGGTTTCCAGTGTAACTGAGGAATCGAACTGAAGCATCACAAGAGATCTCTTTCTAGGGCAGCTACGTAAATAAGCACTCATATTCAATAAAATGTTCAATAAAATTAAAGGAAATAAAGAGGAAAGGATAGAAATAAGATCATGTTTCCAGACCTCCAAGTTTTTAAAGAAAATCTCTGACCTGCTATACCCTTGAAAATTGGCCTTCCATGGTCCAGTGACTCCCCTGATAAAAAATGCTGCACAACACAAACCAAGTATTAGCACGGCAAATGGAGAGTCTCACCATAAATCACTTCTTGCCGTTTGACCACATCTTTCTTTTGCTGTTTCAGAAACTTGCTGTCCACTAAGCGGCTCCAGGACTCGGCTTCTAGTTGTTTGGATTCCATCTCGAAGTCCCCCATTAGCTGTCCTTCATTCATGTCTGTACCTACTCCTCAAAATATCAAAAGATCAGGATCAGAATCCAGGGTCTGTGAGCTCTAGGAAGCCTAACTGGACCCTCCTCGGGTGACAACTTCGTAAGACACAAACATGGCACTGACACAGGCAATATTCCTAGAATGCAAAGTCTAGTACCAGAAAGAATCATTTCCTGTTTGGGGTGACACACTCCATGACTCTGGATGAGAGTGATAAATATCACATAAATCAAATGTGACTGAGATTCAGGATTCCTATGTGAATAATGAATTGAAAAGTACCTGGTAACTTGACTTGTTGAAGACAGCAGGCTTACGACCTGCCCAGAGAGCTACAACTGACAGTGTACCGAAAGTCTAGGCAAAGGACAAGTGTGTGTACTAGAGAGTGACCACAGGAAAGTCAATGACATCCCTCAATGGACAATTGCCTAATAACTGGATAGGTCTGATTACCAATTCATTATAAAGCGTTTGATGATTTAAAGGCAGGTTAGAGAACCTTCACAGGAGTAAGGAAGAGGCAGGGACTATTATTCCATTAACACTTATATTCAGGGAACGGCGCCCAGTCTCCAAAGATGCATAAGACACAGGCCATAGTTTCCTCTTACCCTCATCAGTTAGTGATTCTGTTGACTCATTGACCTTGCTGATTTTATTTAGTGAGTCTGTTGAATGAGACAGGAATTTCCAGGTGTTTGATATGTTCTCGTCATTGCCAACTCTGGGGACAAAAAGAAGCACCTACCGTCAAACACATTTTGATAAACCATGGTCTGCATTCTCAAATAAGTACCTGAAAAACTCTAAAATGACAGCTGGCTCTAAGTACCAAACGATGGAAGACAAACTACTTCCGTCAGGTACCCAGCAACATACAACACAAACTATTAATGAAGGTCAGAAGCATCTAACATCACTGCGAACTTGAACTTCTTGAGCCTTCCTTTTTTTTTTTTTTAATGATAGGTAACAAGGCAAACGTTCTTCCCTTAAACTGTATACACATTACATAAGAAATTTCTCCATTTTAAACTCACTGTGTAACCACTAACTTTACCTCCTTATTCTCTAAATAACCAAGCACCTCTAATAAACTGTATTCCCTGGACTTTCTCAAACCCAACCCACCAGCTAGCAGGATAGGCCCCCAATAAATGTTTGTGGTAGGACACAAAAGCAAGCCAGAGTCACTTAAAACTTTATATTTTATTTAAAGACTAGCTTTTTAAAGTCATAATGCAAATTTTGAAACTGTAACAACTCTGAAAGGAAGGCCTTTGAATAATGACAATACAAAGACAAAACAAAATAAAAATACCTGAAACATTTTTTTCTTAACAAGAAAACACTAGCCAGCACAGAGGTTAGGACGTACAGAGAAAAAATTTGCATCCTTTAGTTAAGAATTTTGCTCCAGCCTAGGTTAAGAGAGATGGAAGAGATGTTTTGAGTCCTACATTTGAGATGACTTCTTTACTTGATGGGAAAGCAGGAGTCTTATTACCCAAAACAGCCAGCAACATCATAATCAGCCCTGTGCTAGCCATGTGACAGCTGAGGCCTGAGCAGTCAGGGGACACAGCAACTTTTGCAGGGACCACAAAAGGAATTTAGTACAAATAGTGGGGAGCTAACAGTTGTAACTGGCCCATTATTCATTCCATGGAACTGACTTGAGAATCAAGATGCAGGCACAGGAAAGAGATTTATAAAAAGCAGCAGAAACACTAGGTTCACCTGACCAACAGAAAAGTGTAGTATCTGAAAATGTAAGTGGTTACAAACAAAAATCAGAAATAAGTCATTCCCTCCTCCCCCCCATTTTCACTTCTTATTTTGATCTAAAAACCATCCTTTTTTAATTCGGGATCCTTAAAAGCGAGCCTGACCAAGCACGAGGCATAGGACAACATGGCTGACGACAGTGTTTAAAGGGGATCCTTGCTACATAAAGGCAGGCACTACAGTGCATCAAAATGCAATCCCCATTCTCCATGTCTGTAACACCCGCTCGTGCGCCAAGTCATTATTTTATACATTTTTCCTAATGAAAAGAATCTTTTCATCAAATGACACGGTTATGAAGCTCCTGTCACCTAGATGTCAACTGTGCTATCTTTAAACCCCCACTTACCCAGCAATGTTCTGTATGGAGACACTTTTGGAGAGTGAGATGCTCTGCTGGGACCGTCTGTTGGCAAACATGGGAATGGCAGTGGCTTCATCCGCCAGGAGGACTGCAGATCGAGGACGCTCCTTGGGTTGTGAGGCTGTAAAGGAAGAGAGGACACTGACTGAACCACATATCCAAGCTCATGAGTAGTGACTCATATGACAGATGTCAAATAGAAGCAAATTTCTTTAAAACAGACTTGTCCTGGGAGCGTAAGTGGGTACAGAAATTCTACAGAGGACAATCTGGCAATATCTACTGCAACTGCAAATGCCTATATCCTTTGATCCAGTAATTCCATTTTAGGATAGATTTATTCTACCCCCCCCTTTTTTAAATGTAATCTCCGCTCCCAACATGGGGCTTGAACTATAAGATATGTCTGCCTTTGGGTCGGGTCATGGTCCCGGGGTCCTGGGATCGGGCCCCGCATGAGGCTCCCTGCTCAGAGGGGAGCCTGCTTCTCCCTCTGCCCCTCCCCCGCTTTTGCTGTCAAATAAATAAAAATCTTTAAAGTAAATTAAAAAAAACTTGAAGAAGATAAATATGAAACTAAGAAGAGTAGTTAGCTGTGGGGTAGCAAGAAGATTAGGCAATGGGGATAAAGAATCATGGGATAAGAGTATATTTAAACACAAAAAATAACTCAAAGTAAAATAAAATTGGAAGAATTTTAAGGATAAAAGAAACCAGAGATAACAGGGCCCAGTGTTCTTCACGAGTGCCTATCCAGCCACATGTAAGGTGCTTGTGAGATATGCAAACTCCCAGCTCTTCTCATCCCTTGGGGGTGGGACCCGGGAGTCCACACATTTTATGATCCCCAAGTGATTCTTCCGTACCTTGTTTGAGAACGCAGATTTTGACCAATTCCTTTAATTTACAGCTAGGGAAAATGCAACACTTAAATGTCACACAGCTAAGCTGTTCTCATACTGTGCAGGTCTCCTGAACATGACCAGAGAGGAAACTGAAGCTCTAATTTTATGCTTAAGTGGTCACACTGGCATTTGGCTAACAAATTATTTTTCCTTGGTAACTGAGCTCGTGCCCCAGACACGAGCTGCATGATTTCTCTATCCCTGGGAGTGTCAAGAGCTGGAGGAAATAAGACAGGGGCAGCTGTTACGACATTCATGGTATTGCAGGATGTTTCTGACTTAATAAAAATTAATAAAACCATTAATTTCCAATTCAAATTCTATTTAGAGGAAGGTGATACAATAAGACACCAGAAACACGCTACACTAGCATATGACCAGACCCTTCCTGCAGGAAGCACATGAAAAGCATAAGAGTGGGCTCTGCCCCAACAGGGAATGGGCGCAACGGTAGAGAAGGGATGTGCTGGTGTCCACGAGCCTGGGGCACATCTTCCATGTTTCAGGAGGAAGTCAGTGAGCAGATAAAATCCGACGGAGGAAGGGATGCTGGTTCTTGAAGAACGGTAAGGATGTGGGTAGGTCGGAAGGAAAAGAGGACATTGTGAGGAGGAGAGCGTATGAATGAAGGCAGAAGTAATCATGCAGTACAACACAAGCAGAAGAGAACAAAGGAGGAGAGAGGATGTATACAGAGAGTCAGCAGAGAAGGCTGGAGAAGCAGAATGAAGTCATGCTATGCAGAACCCTGAAAGTGTGGGGCGCCTGGGTGGCACAGCGGTTAAGTGTCTGCCTTTAACTCAGGGCGTGATCCCAGCATTGTGGGATCGAGCCCCACGTCAGGCTCCTCCGCTGTGAGCCTGCTTCTTCCTCTCCCATTCCCCTGCTTGTGTTCCCTCTCTCACTGGCTGTCAAATAAACAAATAAAATCTTTAAAAAAAAAGAAAAAAAAGAAAAAAAAAGAACCTGAAAGTGATGAAGAACAACTCTGTTTGTTTGTTTTTTTAAAATTTTTTAAGTAACCTCCACACCCAATGTGGGGCTCGAGCTCACAACCCCGAGATCAAGAGTCACACTGACTGAGCCAGCCAGGCGTCCCAAGAACAACTTTGTTTGTAAAGGACAGAACAGGGGGGTGAAAATAACAGCTTTCCCTTATTTGAAACCAATCCCTACTCCACTCAGGGAAGTGACGTTAATATCTCTGAGCCTCAGTTTCCCTATTTGTGGCGATGATGACAGCAGCCAAAGCTAACACTTAAGGAGGCCTACTCTTAGGTTCTCTACGAGTATGATCTCATTTAAACCTGACAACCACCCACTGAAACTGTTACCAGCCGTTCACAGAGGAGGAAAATGAAGTACAGAGTGGGGATGTAGTAAATGTCCAAGGTCACACGGCTACTGAGTGGCAGGGCTGGGACTCAAACCCATACGACTTGAATCCACAATCCGTACTCTTCACCACCATACTGCGCCAGGGGATGTAAAACAGGAGTGAGAAAACTTGTGGGGCCAGAGGTAACACACATACCTGACATATAGAAGGTATTTTTAAAAAAAGGGAAGATGTTTAGCTGATGTGAAAGAAAACAGATTCCTGAAACAAGGGATAACCTCCCAGAAAAAAAGTTTAAGGAAGATTAGACTGGTAAAAGGTGTTGGAATGGATTGGATCACTGATTAAGGTGGGTGTTGGTCTGGTGAAACCTCTCCAATAGTAATCCACATGCAAAGATTGATAATAAGCAGGCTTAATCCACCTAGAGGGAATTCACATGCTTCTGGAAGAACTCAGAGCAACAGGTGGGGGCAGTGGTTCTCAAGCTTGAGTGTGCATCAGACTCACCTAGAGGATCTATTCAAGCACAGAACACTGGGCTCCACCTCTGGGGTTTCTGATTTAGTAGGTCTCAGTAGGGCCCAAGAATGCATACTTTCTATTGATCCAGAAACTACACTTGAAAAACACTGCCTTAGGGTAAGTCCCACACGGGTTCCTGTAGAGCCAATTAAGATGACATTCAGTACCGCATTATTTATGGTGGCAGTTGGAAACGACTTAGATATCCATCTTTGGGGGAACTGATAATTAAATTATGGAACAGGTTTATGAAAGAAAACCACACAGCAGTCTGGAACAACAGCTTATACATAAACACATGCATAGATCTTAAAGTGACAGACTGAGAAAAGAGCAGGACGAAAAAACCTAAGTCATATCTAATACAAATTCAACACACAAAACAATAAAAGATATTTTCAGACACAGACATCTGTGTAAAGACAGAGCAGATCAGAAAGGTAGATGTTAACTCACTGTAGAGGGCGCTATAGAGGGGGAAGGAAGGAGGTAGCTTGCACACAGACAGTACCGTGTGAATAGGATGCTGTAATTTACTGAATTTTGTGTACCACTTGAAGTCCTTGGGGAAAAAAGAGAACTATCTACTTAATTTCACAGTTCATAAAATAAGAAGTTTATTTTTTTTTAATTTTTAAAAAGGATTTTATTTATTCATTTGAGAGAGAGGTAGAGAGAGAGAGTGAGAAAGCGCACATGCATGCACAGAGGGAGGAGAAGAGGGAGAAGCCGACTCCCTGATGAGTAGGGAGCCTCATGCGGGGCCCGATCTCAGAACCCTGAGATCATGACCCGAGCCAAAGGCAGACACTTAACTGACAGAGCACCCAGGCGCCCCTAAACTAAAAAGTTTAATCAGCAAGATCTCATTTTCTTTGTGCAACTGTGAGGTGCTAAAAACAAGTGTAATTGTCAACCCATGGAAGAGGAATTTGGAGGTGCATGAGATCACCTGCTTAAACACACAGACACAGGGCTGCCTTTCAAGCGAACACATGCACTATTCTAGAAGCCTTCCACAGGAGTTTAGTGGTAGAACATAAGGCTTTTGATCAATCATCTGCAGCCTCCTCTAACCTACCACAAAATACTCAAATCTTGATTAATTATAACAGATGAATATTACAAAAGTGTGTTTAAGTTCTGAACCAGAAGGGCTGGAAGAGAGGAGGGCTGAGTGACTTACGCTTGCTTCTCATGATGACTGTGGGCAGTGAAGACGTGTCCTGTGCCTGAAGGCTCCCTCTGGGCTGCTGAAGGAGAAAGGAAATAAATAAATACACGAGGACCGCGCCCACAATTTCTCTTCTGTCAGGTCTCAAGAAGCCCAGAGCAGGGAGAGAGCTCCAGCTTGGCTCCAGGATGATGGCGCTCAGCATCCCACCAGCACCCCCCACGGGCTCTCCTTCACACCTGCCAAGCACCAGGACCCCGAAAAGGCTGCTTCTCCTGCCTGGAATGCCCTTCGCCCTTACGCCCCAGGGTATCCCTCGATTTCAAGACCATCTGAGCACCACCTCCTGGGTTGAGCCACCCATCGCCTTCTTTCTTCTCCTCACCCAAGGCAGTGCCTGGCAGCCCCTGAGAATCCTGCACAGACCCCCACATCATTTCCCCCCCATTTATGGTCACGGTCTGGCTGCCACCCTCCCCACTAGAATGCCGGGTCCTGAAGAGTGGCATCTGTGCCTTTTTCATCCCTGTTTCCGCAATGACTAGCGTTATTCAGGTCCTAAATAGGTCCTTCGGTAAAGTACGAATTTCAGTTCAGACTTTTGTTGTAGCACGTGACACAAACACTGTGCGTGAGAAATTACAGACTGAACCAATTACTCTGAGATAAATCATCAGTGGACACAGGTTACTTCCAATTTAAAAATGGAACTCCCCCAAAGGCTGTGTTCTCTTATAGGGGAGATGCTTCATCTCTGTCACCAGCCTTCTACAGAACCTAGTACGTTCCCAAGAATGCTAAGTCCTGTCATATCACAAACGCAGTGCCCATGGGATCAGGCAGGCAACAAGCGAAGGAGGCAAGGTGGGGGGTGGGGGAGGGAACCCGCACATCCTGTCAAGGAGGCGGCAGCCACTCAGCCCCCGTGGATGACCACTGCCCATCCCTCTCCCCAACATTTAGGGACCTCGACCGTCCGATTCCATGCTGGATGCGTGGGATCTATCTATGGTTCCAACGCTCCTGACTTCAGACTGCGTGGCAAGTTCGGTGCTTACATGGTAGTGGGAAGAAGCAAAATACACGTACTAAGTAAATACAGGCTGTTAAATAGCAACTCTGAAAAGTGCTATGGAGAACAGGAAAAACAGCCAGGTGAAAACCAGGAACGCCAGGTAAGAGGAAATAACCAGGGTTGTGAGATCTCCCAATTTTTTAAGGAGAAACTAGAAATCCAAATTGATATGAAATGTGATTTTTCAAAATAACTGCATTAACAACAAAAAATACTTCAAGAGCCTAACAAAATTTATGTCCATGGGCTGGTAAGATCCGAGTACAGAAGTGTATCATTTTTACACTAGTTCAGACTCGCAGCCTCTGTGTCATCTGGGAACCTAGCAGAAATGCAAGTTCCTGGGCCCCACCCCAGAGTGTGCAACTTGGGGAGAGGGGCGCAAGTCCCTGAGGTGACTCTGATGCACACCCTTTCCAGTGTGAGGCTGCCGCACTAGGTAAGTGTGTGCTCACTGATGGAGCACACGGCGCGTTCGGCATCGTGTAGATGCAGCTGGACAGTGCTCTCCTGACAAGGACAGAAGGACATTTCTTCATGGGTGACTGGAACACTGAAAACCACGGAGGCTACCTTGAAGGCGGGTGCCCAAACCCACTCTCTTTAAGGGCCGCCTGTAAGCGGTGCCCATTACTACACAGGGCGCATTCCCAGAGCAGACCCTTTCACACCCCTCCCCCGCTCCCCCCTCCTCCTAGTCCTGTGTCACGTGACTACAGCCAACTGCTTCGTGCCCTGTGTACACAAGTGCTGGGGGCAGGCCACGTCAAGCTCTCCCCCTCCCCAGCTCCCCACCAGTTCAAAGCCCCCGAATGCCACCAGCTGCCCTCAGGGTGGCCACGAGGAAGTGGGGTGTGTGAACGGCAGGGCAGGCCTGCAGACGTGGTTCAGAACAAACCCACTTCAACAGAGAGACGCTAGACACACAGAGAAACGTGTATTTAACACGGAGTTCTGAAAGCATTTTGTTTTCCAAAAGCCACAGATTCCCAAGTGTGTTAATTAAGAAGAGACTCGGTCGCTTTAGAGAAGAATTCTCATTTGGTTGTTTTGGTCTGTGTTGGTACCAAATGATTACAATAAACAAAAACCCCAACCAGGACTCTCCCCACCCCGAGAAGTGTCTTACCTTCATTTTGACCTTAGCACAGGACGCCAGACTTTCTCTACAGCCTTTGTGGACAAAAGCACTGCAACCTGAAAAGCAAGCAAAGCCCAAGGTGACTTCGACCAAGCAGAGACCTTAGACTCTGACTTCCTGCGGCCACAGCAGCCTGTGGCTTCCCGACTGAAGTCACTCGCATGTCCGAATGTGGCTCTCACTGGGATTACAGACTGCAGTCCCCTTCCAGAAAGCAGGCGTGTGATGTCATGGGGAGGAGGAGAAATGAGAGCAGATGTGATTTCTGATTAACGGAAATGAGAAGTCTGGAGCTTCTCAGGCAGGAAGCCGAGAGGCTACCAAGCAAAACGAAAAGTAAAAGTGTCTGCCGTCAACATGTGAAGTCGAAGTCACCAACGAATCCCCAAATAGGGCCCCTTGCCAGGACTTGGGAAACCTGTAGGGCTGTGTCAAAGGCAGAGTGTGAATCTCAGAGTCCTGTTTATGTCCTTCTGCTTGGGATCTTAACCACCCGAGCTTTCTACCACCCAGCCGGAGTCCAGAGACGCCAAAGAAAGGTCATCAGAGCCACCCCAGGCACGTCTGGGAATCCTGACTCAGGATAAAGTGGGAGACTTCCTGAAAGATGGAGGGGAGACCACATCTGCCAAGGACACGAACCTCAACCCTTATTTCTTACTCTCTTGGCTCCAAAGCCACTGATGTAAAAACCCGGCCCTCTGTGCCTCAGAAGGGCTGTTGTCAGCTCTTACTACTGCTATGAAGTCATAAAACAGAACTGTGCCAGGAGGCCAGAGGGGAAGCAGAAACAAATAAAAGATCTGTCTGTGGGGACACCCAGTGACGAAAGCCTCTCCAGGGGCAGGGTCCCTGAGAAAATCAACCAGACACTATTCAACAAACAGCACCACAGGCCCTGCCCGCGTCAACTCCCTCATTGTGGGCCGAGAGGCTCTCCTGGCACATATGTATGGATGGGGGGAGAGGGGAGCCATGCTGGGGAGGACAGGGCACTAGAGTAGAGACTGCCAAAACCCCAGGTCCCAGAGGCCTCCTCCCACAGGCCCTTCCTAACAGCTCCTTCCGCAATGTCTACTTGGTTCACGGCTAATACCACCTGTCCCGCTGCACTGTGATGGTCTTAGGGTTTTCTCCACCACAGTGTGCTTCATCTACTGCTCAATCTTTACGTCTCTCTCGCACAGTGCCTGTATTCAAATGTCTAGTTTAGACCCTGCCAGGTCTCTTTTATCCAAAGGCCAAGGGCCCTGATACAACATTGACTATAAAATGTGAGACGCCAACTTACTAACACTGATAGGAGCACAGGAAGAACCGCTACGCAATCACATCTGATCTAGGTCCTGGTTCTGGCAGTTAGCGTGACCCACGCAAGTCTTTCCTTAGGGCCTCGGTTTCCCCACCTAGTAAATGAGAGGAGGGCCCACACCCCCCAGCCCACAAGTTCCTTCAGGCTGTGATTCCGTAAGACTCTTCCCACCTCTTAAGAAAGGGATAATTTCTCAAAGTAAATCCCACTGGACTGTCCCACAAGGTTCATGCAGCTGAAGATTCCGCACCATCTGAATTATCACCAGGGGAGCCCCAGCCACCCAGCAGGTCATGGTCAGGGAAGGGCCTTGACTGGAGAAGTCCTGACAGAGGCCACCATGCAGGAGGCTACCAGGAGCAAGTCTGCTTTTGTCAGCAGGATGGCCCACAGTCGGAACTGGTCTGCAGTCCTGAGGATGGTGTGAGGCTTTGTTCCAGGCCTTCCACTCCTAGGCCTGCCTCTGCCCCCATCTAGCTAACCTCGTCTGGCTCCAGCCCACATGACAGTCACTGTCTGGCCACCTTTCCATTGTTAACAAACACGAAGAGACATCCAAGTTTCTTTATCAATGGCAGGATGAGGTGAGGCTCTGCTGGGAAAGGCTCACGTCAACATCGACAAGAGGAAAAATCTGGAAGGTTTTAACTTAGTCAAAACTCTGTTCTTGCCCCCACTGTGTCCTTCTCCAGAAGCAGAGGGCAAGGGAGTGATTTGGATGCCATGTTCCTTGTCATTTCTCCCCTCCGTGGTCATGTCCATGTACGGCGTGAGCTGCTCTTGAAGTTGGCAGTAAGAGAGAGGTTATGTACCACTGAACAGAAACGCTGGGGTTTCTCAGCAATGTCCCTTTCTGGGCATAGGGAGGCCTTTGCAGAAAGAGACCCCTGGGGAGTGACTCATTCTAATCAGTAAAAGTAAACATTTTGAGGATGTTTCTCTAAAGAACCGGAAACCACTGGCTCTCATTAATTTGCCCAGTTCTCTATGACTTGAAAATAAGGATCAATTTTGATAAAGAGGTCACTGTTCTACTACTGAGAGGAAAAGCAGAACCACAAGTAGAAATCCATGTAACTCCTGAGATGCCAACGTGGCTATGCCCTTCTTCGCATCATGCAACGTAACTCCCATTCCAGGATCTAGACCCCAGCGAAGCTTGGCTGAAGACTTCATGCCTCTCCAGCCAACAGTCTTCTACAAAGGGCCAAAGAGGCAATAGGTGGGCTGGACCATATGTCTTTATTGATTTGTATTTAACATTTTTTTTGCCTCTCACCTCCCAGAAACTCTTCAGTGGCTCCCCATCATCTTTAGGATAAAGCTCAAATTTCTCACAGGCTTGATATGGCCTGCTATGCATTAAACTTCCAGTCCTCACCACATCTGGTCACACTTGTGAGCCCTGAGCAAATGGTCTTTTGTGCTTGTGTCCCTTCCTCTGATGAGTCGGTAGGACTCACCTCGATGAAGTCCTGACTCACCCATGGAAGAAAAGACTCCCCCACCCCTGCATTTCTGGAATTCCATGCCTGCCTCCATCACGGTACTGCACTGTACTGGCCACTCTGTTCCACTGGACAGAAAACTCCTTGAGGGAGTCTCACTTTGTCTTTTATAATTTTTATATCCCTATCCCCAGTTCCTGGCCCACAGTAAGCACTAGATGTCTGAAGAGCAGGAGAGGTGGGCGGGTGAGCTCCAAGCTGCTGGACCCACAGCAAGAAACACCAGCCAGTAGTCAAGACAAATTCCTACAGTCATTTTCCAGTAAGACAGATGCATTCCCACATCTGCACACTACCCTTACTCTGGGTGCCTGCCATGCGATGCCCGGGAGTATGGAGATGCCTTGTTCCAAGGGCCTCGGTGACCCATCTTCTCTCTCATGCACAGGCTTCAGAGCTCCCCTTGCCACCTTTCCTATGTCTTTCACAAATCCCTGCTTAGCTAAGTGTTTCAAATACCTCTTCTTTAATCCCATTCCTCCTTCTCCTCCTCTCAGAGTCTTGCTTAGGAGAACCTCTCGTTTGCTCCCTTCTACTTGAAAAAATACGCTTTAAAACGTGGGAGATAAACATATGAGGAAAACTAATGAATCCACATCATGGACAAGGAAAACCACACATTTTGAAATGAAATTAAATGTACTGTCACACACAATCACAGTATCTCGAAAGTGTTAAGGACTTGTCATGAAATAAGAAAAAGACAAAGAATGGCCATTCACAAGAGAAAACGGTGCCTGATCTCTCTCTAGAAATCAGAGAAAGGCAAACCAAAACAAGAGAAATACCATGTCATGTCCAACCAGGTTGGATAAAATAAAACTCTGCCACTTCTAGGTATTGGTGAAGAAATGGTGATGTGGGAATTCTCAGCATCTGCTGACCTAGAAGGACCTAGACGTTGGTACCTCCACTTTGGACAGTAATTTGGCAACATGTAGTTAAGTTGACAAGGTGGCCACTTTATGACCTAGCAATTCCCTTGGTGTACAGGGACGTTCCCTGTAGCCCTGCTTATAACAGCGAGAAACCGGAAATGACCCAAATGACTTAGTAGTGGGACAGATTTGATATACTCATAAAATGGAATACCATTTAAGAGTCAGAAGTCAATGGTCTAGGTTGATCAGTTTCAATACTCTGGATCCCCCAGATTTAATGTTAAGGAGAATAAAGCAAATTACAGAATGAGATATGGTACCATTTATGTAAACTAAACACAAAAAAATTAAATGTTTACGTGGAGATAAAATTACAAAATACAGACTACATAAACACTGAATTCATGATAGTGCTTGTCCTTGGGGAGGGAAGACGAGGATTAGGCAGAGAAATACAGGGGGATTCAATTGTAACGTTTATTTCTTCAAAACTGAAAAATAATCTGAAGCAATATAACAAAATGTTACTACTCTCTCATGTTGAGTGGTAAGTACATAGCTTTGTTACATTATTGATGTACTAATTCGTACTAGTATTTAAAAACCAAAACCCCAGTGTATCACATTCTAACATCCTCCAAAGTTCCTTGATTTCTTTATAAACATTTCCTTATCCTTTAAAAAAGTCAATCACAGTTGTGATAAATTAAAAACAACTTTTCAATCAGCCTTTCTTGTCTTCTATTCCAATTATAAAAGTGCATTTTCTTCTCTGCTTTAATGAAAATCAATAATGTTTTTGGCATCTATGGGCAACAGAGGAGGTGGGATTTGCCTGAGAACCTGCCACTAATTTTGATCTACGAGAGACCAGTCAGTGCACTGGGACAGGACCTGTCTCCGAAGTCCATTCTGTCTGTGCCCTTTCCCCCATCCGTTCTACCACCACAGAATTCAGCAAAGGTGATTTGAGGAGGCGGTGCCATCACTTTTAAACAGACTTCAGTAACATTCAAGCTTTCAGGCCAGTGTTTGAATTTAAAAGATAACTCCAACTGAATCACACACACAGGTATAATAATAAATGTACTTCTAAAAAACAACTTTTCATACAAATTCACTTTCTTAGTTAGTTGAGACAGGTCCCCAAACCTCTAACCCAGCTGAAATTTTAATGTGCTCTGTAATAGGGACACAAGTCTCAGTGAGAAGTAATTCGCGTGGATGTCTGCCTACCATTCTCAAGTACGTACTTGAGAAACACTCAGCTTATTACCAAGTTGTCCCAGACTCTGTTTGCAGCCCCAGTTTTAGTGGCGTGTGGGGGTGGTTTAGAAACACTGGCCCCACTGACATCAGCCAGAGTCACGAGGTTAAAACCTTATTCTGGGTTCTGGAACACAGACAATGACCAAGAACAGAAGAACTGAAGACAAATCTAATACACTGTGTCAAGCTCTCTGCCACAAACCATACCGTGTTGTTAGGGAGATCAAAGAATTATTTGGCCTTTTATTTATTTAAAAGAAAAAGATTTCCTAATGTAAGCAACATGCTTTCATTTTTCAAAGCTATTCAAAAAGGTCTCAGCACAGTGGTTTATGAGAACAGAGCCGGCTCCTAATTGGATTCCTCTGAATTTAAACACAAACGGCTCAGCCTTCAACAACTTTTTTTTTTTTCCACTACAAGGAGGCATCAAACAAAAGAATATGAAGGAAAACCCACATAACTGGGAAATATCATCTATCTGTTACCTTTTTTTTTTTTTTTAACCTCTGCCACCAACCGCCACAGATCTGTGGTGAGCTGTTATACACTTACTACATGTTGTTTCCCTTTCTGCAGGAAAACAAAAAACAACTGGTTAGAAACTCCGAAACTCTGCTTTATAGAAGGGTAAGAGCAACGGCCTTGCCGAATGGAACTGGAATCACAGGACTGCTCAGGTACAAGGACTGCTACGAAAGGGAGGAGTCACCTTCTTGAGTTGAATTCTGAAGCGAGGGAACCTCCCACCCTGAGTCACTGACCATCCTTAGGGAAGACGCTAGGAGTCCTCCCTAGCAGAGGCACATCTGAGCAGCAAAACTGATCTGGAGAAAATTCTCTGATCCTTCTCAAGGAACAGGCAACAGGCTGAAGGGTTACCTTGAAGGACAGAAAGGTGCAACTGCTTCCTATCATTTCAACCCAGAAACTAAAACTAAAACAAACAACAATGAAAACAATAACAACAAACCAGTTCGTAAAAGCAATTTAGAAATACATGCTCCAAAATTCCTCCTGCAACTTTTTTTGTTTAAAATCTCTGGGGAGTACAAAACATTGTGGTCTCGACTGATAGAGCTTATTAGCTACAAGGCACGTAAAAATGTTCTTTGTAGCTGGTGTAATAACCACAGAGCTGATGCACAGAACAAGAGGAAAGCCACAGAAAAGAGCCCCATCATCTTAGCTGAAGTGCTCATGAAACAAGCCCTGCTAAGGGCTCCTAAGAAGCCGGGTAAACAAAATGCAACAAAACAGAAGTGCCCTGCTCGAGTAAGAACCAACTTCACTGGTGAGGCCCTTCTTTTACCTCCCTTTTCCCCAAACACAAATGTCTTTTCTTGAATCAATTACGTGTATCTTACTCTCACATATAAGCAATGAACTCTACACATCAGAAAACACCATCTAGAGAGCTGCTTTCCCAGATAAAATCCAAAGCAAAATCCAACCATCACGAACATTCTGAACACTCTTCTGTTTCCTTAGATTGCAGCTGATCTGCTTGTTTATTTTTTTTTTTTAAAGATTTTATTTATTTATTCGACAGAGATAGAGACAGCCAGCGAGAGGGAACACAGGCAGGGGGAGTGGGAGAGGAAGAAGCAGGCTCACAGCGGAGGAGCCTGATGTGGGGCTCGATCCCACAACGCCGGGATCACGCCCTGAGCCAAAGGCAGACGCTCAACCGCTGTGCCACCCAGGCGCCCCTGTTTATTTTTTTAATCAAGAGAAACAACCTACCACAAAAGTACTCAGAAGCTGCTAACACAACACAAAACAAATCAACAATAATCNTCAACAATAATTTCACGATCATCTTACATCTGTTTAAAGCAAATAAAACAGAACCACTGACAAGATCTGAAACCCAAACATAACGAATTCCTTACTCTGAAGGATTCCACCACACATTCCAAATTATTTGTGGCAGCTGGAAAGAACAGCTGATTTTGCAAGGGAAGCTTTACATAGCCGAAGAAATAAGAATTGGAAAGACACTCTTTCCTTTCCCCATTAAAACGACCTAATCCTAAAACAAGAGTCAAATTATGGCTGAGAAAAAAAGACCTGCCAGTTTTCTCCTAAATTCAAGTACTTCGAAGCAGCCTGGCAGGGGGCTTTAGTCTTGGCTTTGGTGGTTTGTTTCCTCCTGCCCCCCAGCAGGCTGCAAAGAAACTATACGGAGGCTTCGCTCCTTGCTGCTTCCAGCATCTGTGACCAGGACCATTTCCACGCAAGCCCACATACAGGGATTCAAGCTTTCATCCGGGATTATGACGGACTTCAGACTGGTCCATGAGTATTCCAGTGGAGTCAAGAGATGTTGATGGGTTTTAAAATGCTCTATCCTGTTGAATGGCTTAGTATATGTGTGCAGAGGGGTACAGTTAAGGGACTAAATGAATTTGGGAGACTGGTGCCCGTCAGTATGAGCCGCCATCATCCATTAGTACGATGCGCTATGTGGCTAATCTTCCCAAACCACGACTCAAACCTCACTGAGCAGGCGCTTGGGTGTGAGGCTCCCGGAGTCACCCACGGAGGGTCATGTTAAACTGAAAAGGAAAGCTAACCAGGAGGGTAAGTGACTGACTGGAGGGATGCTACATTTCCTGAGTCTCCTGGGAAGATCCTGAACATGGGAGGGGATGCAGAAAAGGGAAAAAAAAGATTCTGAATCCCCAAATTACTCATATTTTCCACTTCCTGCTAAGATAACAGATGGTGCTTCACACACATAAACATTCATTGTAGGCTCTGTTCTTCAGGAAGCGGCAGAGAATCAGCCGATTGCTTTTGCTCCTTTGGGAAAATGACTACACATTGTTCCTTTGCTTTCAAGCCTTGATTTTTTTTTTTTTATTAGTGGCAGGCTGCACACTGTCATACACACATCATAATGCCACCACCAAATGCTGAGCCTATTTCAACACTCCCCCAGAGCAGAGTGCGAAGCTGTGGGGGGAAAGGGAGCGAGCTCTGAAGTTTCTGAGGTGGGGTGGTATGCAAATTAAACAGGGATTTTTGAGCCATACGTGCAGATGCGGTAACAATCAGGCCCTATCAAACTGCTCTTTTTTGTTGTCTGATTCTTTCAGTTTAAACTTCAAAAATATTCTTTTCCCTTACTTTTTGCAGGGCAGGGAGAACTAACATAACTTGTGACATTTTCACTAGATCAAGCTATTGCCATAAAATCAAAGAACCCCTGACCGAGGATGTTCTGATACTCCCGTCCCCTGACAGACCCTCCAAACAGAAAAGACTCTAGTAATGACACACGGGACTCCGTGAAGTGATCTGCTTCCAGAAGAAACAGTTAAGCCAAATAGTTCAATCCGGAAAAGTTCCATCCAATTATAAACACTGTTAGCATAAAACGAGTAGCCAATCTGGTATTTTATTGGTTTTCTCTAAAAAGTCTTGACTGAAATATTGTTATATTACGGGCCATCAAATATGTAAAATATTTAGGATGGGTTTTTGAGTTACAATTTTAACATTTACTTTTTAAGTCAGTAAATGAAAACAATGAAGTTGCTTTAATGGATCTACAAATCAGAAATCAGAGGTGCCTAGGACAGTTGCAATTCATGTAACTACCTCGGCATCTAATTTACTCCTGTATTTTCTTTTGTGTACACAATATAGAGGATATCTCTCCATTCACACAGATGAGTCGGTTCCAAATATCAGTTTAAAAAATGGCTTTCTGGGGCACCTGGGTGGCACAGCGGTTAAGCGTCTGCCTTCAGCTCAGGGCATGATCCCGGCGTTATGGGATCGAGCCCCACATCAGGCTCTTCCGCTATGAGCCTGCTTCTTCCTCTCCCACTCCCCCTGCCTGTGTTCCCTCTCTCGCTGGCTGTCTCTATCTCTGTCGAATAAATAAATAAAATCTTTAAAAAAAAAAAAAGGCTTTCTTTGCAATCACATTATATTCTTCAATTAGAGATAGAAGGAAACATGCAAACAAGTAGGTAGGCTAATAGCTGAAGTTAATATGCTGATGTGAAAACCTGGTTTTATTTTTGAGCATGTGTTCCCCTGCTCAAATTAGTTTAAACTAATTATATTAATTAGTTCTTTTTAAACATATATATTTTTTAAAATACGTAGACCTTCCAAAACAGTTCCATGAAAAACATTCTGAAAACCAGTGCTCTATCAAACTATTTAATTACTACACAGACTTGTGGCTGAAAACTTAAGTCCATGAGTCTCAAACCTCCTACATTTAGTTTTTCCTTGTCAGGACCAGAACCCACACAAGTGATTCTTCATGGGTTCCTCTGGTATCCTTGGGCCACAGAAGTTTCCAAGAGGTATCCCAGATCCCCTTCTCCAGGGGAAATCCTAGTACACACTACACCAACAGTGTGAGCAGTTCCACAGTCTAGGAAGACTGGCTATGCTTCCGCATGAAGGGAGCCCAGCAAAAGAGAAGTTCCATTTACGTTTAACACGAAGAGGTATCGAGAAAACAAAAAAGGGCTCACAATGCCTGTGGTTAAAAGAAGTGCATTCTCCTACATGACAGGAGATATTTTTGCTATCTGACAAATCAATCCCATGCCAGCTGTAGGTTTAATTCTGAGTCATTATAGTCTAAAGTAAGCTAAGAATTAATATAGCCAAGGAAGGTAAAATTCAACTGTTTTAACCTAGAAAGAATGTGTATATATAAAAAATCAATGGCAGCAGAAGATAAAACATTTACTGAACACAGACTAGACCACCTTTTCCAATCTGAATTTAAACTGAAAAGCTGTCTGGAGCCAGTCATGGCAGGAGTCATCCTTCTACATAACCATAAACCAAGGGTTCTCACTCTTCCTTACAGCACAAAGGAAAAGATTCTTTGGGTCTTCAAAAGAGATATTCCATCTCTTTAGTCCCTAACTCTTCTGATACTATTTCACATCACATTTCAGTACTGAGACTTTGCAGAATCAACTACGTTGCTTCTTACTCAAGCTGGTGCCCTCAGTAACAGTCTCGAGTCTTCCGTCAAGCTGATTGTTTTCTGGTATCATTTTGCTCTTTGTCCATTAAGTTCTTGAATCAAATATCAACATATTTTGCTCTTTCATCAGAGACCAGTTGACAACCAGAAAAACCTTTAAAGTTATCAGTGATCCAAGGTTTACATTTCATTTTTGCTCATACCAACAATATGTAAGTACAGTCTTAAAAGACTCAAGCAAGACAGGAGAATAAAATAAAAACTTAAGTCTCCCTGATCTCTCATCTCTTAAAATCGCTAATAGTTGGGGTATGTCCATTTAAATATTCTTGCATATTTATATAAACAATGACTGTTCTTTTGTTTTCTGTAAATTTGAATCATATATACAGTTCTACTTACTGCCTTTTCAACTTATCAAAGTGTCTTGGAGATCTGTGTGTGTCTGCAGAGCTATCCAGGGGCTGTTGAACTGTGGTCCGTGGGCTGAATTCAGCCCATATCCATGATATGAATAGAGCTTCACAGAATACAGCCACATTAGCTTTTTACATCTCGTCTTGGGCTGCTCCCGTGCTCCCGGAGCAGAGTCAAGAAGCCACAACAGAGACCTGCAAAGCCTAACACACTTCTGCCAGTTCCTCCACAGAACAGCTGGCTGACCCTTGGTCTATTCTTTTTAGTATCAGGTCCAAATTCCATCTAATGAATATACAATATTTTACTGATGGTTATTTATTTAGTTCCTTTAAATTCTTCCACGTCATGAATAATGCTGCAATAAGTAGGTACCAAGGTTTATACTTTGAGACTCTTCTCTAAAGTCGCTGTGTAAGCAGCTTGAGAAACGTGCCTCTCGTTATTCCAACCACTGGAAAAAAAGGACAATTATGTAATGTGACGGAAGTGCTAAATATGGCTACAATGGCAAACACATTACAATATATAAATACATCAAATTAATGTGTTTGCACACCTTACATTTACACAATGTTATATGTCAAATATTTCCAACTGGAAAAGAAAAGGTGCCCGGCACATGCTGCCCCTCAGTAAGTATTTCCTGACCGATGGCTTCTAAATGAACCACAATACCAAACACACTGCTTTGCAGAGGTAACTGTTCCTTGTTGAAGAACTTCATTTAAGATAAGGAACTCAAGTGCATAATTACTGACAGTTAAATGTAAAAAATAAAGTCAGTCTGCAGTCATAAGAGTTCCTAGAATATTCACCCAGCTCTCCCTTTCCTAAAGAAGGTGACAGAGCGGAAGTCATTTTCCTCCTTCGTAAACAAACAGAAATCACAACAGTCCAGCGATGGTGCAGAACCCTCATGTGTCTGAAAAATCTCCATGAAGATCCTTCCAGTGCTATTTTTATTCCTGAAATTTTATTCAGTTATTTCTCAAATCTACCACTTAGCTGTTCTTCCATTAGAAATCCTATTTATTTTAACCTCTTAATAATCCTCAACATCTTCCCCTGTCATTGCATTTGCTTAACTTCCTCATGGTGGTTGACTTCCTTCTGTGGTGTCTGTGTATTTTTTTTTTTAATTTATTTGAGAGAGAGAGAGAGAGAGAGAGAGAAAGTGCACATGCGTGCGTGTGCAAGTGCTGGGAGGGGTAAAGGGGAAGGGAGAGAGAGAATCCCAAGCAGGCTCCGTGCCCAGCACAGAGCCTCACATGGGACTCGATCCCACGACCCCGAGATCGTGACCTGAGCTGAAATCAAGGGTCAGATGTTCAAACGACTGAGTCACCCAGGCGCCCATGTAGTTTTAATTGTGAGCTCAGTTTCAGCTTTTAGGGCCTCTTTCCTCCCGTGGGAACCTCTAGCTAGCCTGCGGTGCACGTCTGTATTTGTTTCAGCTGAGGTTCCTTAGGGTTTTATCATACTCATACTGGGATTTCATTCAACCGCTTGTGAAAATTTCCTAGTTTGGGGTATGGATGGTGTGAATTTGGACCCCAGGTCCATCTATGATGCAGAATTCTCACTCGGAGTCCTGGGAGAAGGCACGTTTCCCTGCTGCTTCTGAAGGGCCAGTGGGTGGAGTTTTCCTAGGTCGTGCAGCATGGATGCTGCAGTCTCTAAAGCTCTTGGTTTTACCCAGGGGTCACAGGTCCTGCGGCCACACATCCTGTGCCCTACTAAGGGGGAGGCTCTTTAGTGCTCTGATTCTGAGTTCCTTCAGGGATTCTCCTTTCTGCAGGCTCCGTTATGTATTCGTTGTTGTTGGTTTTTTTTTAATATATTGCACTGCATATTTTTGTCTTATAGCAGAAAGCAGGTGTTCAGTCTGCTCCACGATGAAGTTCTTTGATACCAATTTCATACTGTCCAATCAAGAAATATGAGGTCTTTCTGTTTTTCTCTGAGACCAGTGCTCCTCAAATGGGAGAACAGCACTTTGCAGGACAGATACACAAAGTGATTCTTTGGGATACAGGAGGAAGATTTTACAGCTTTCATTTATATTGACTTAGAAGAGAAACAGTTAATATGCAGAAGATATGCTGGTGCCTCACTAAGCCCTTGATGTTGGGCAGTTTCACCTGAGACACGCTAGAGGTTTCTCTTCATTCACTTACTTCAGCATGCTGTGATGAACAGAAATTTACAGGTGTTCAATGAAGTGAGCTTATGGATTACATTTAGTTCCAACTAAAATAAAATGAAAAAGTAGCTTACACAAATTCCTGCAAAGAAACCACTGACCTAAGATAATATTATTAAGAGTAATAAACAGCAAACAAGAAAATGGCAAATCTGACTTCTCTTATTCCTATAATGAGCTTTCTTTTGTCTTTTCTTTCCTTCTTTGCTTTCTTCCTCTCCTCTCTTCTCCTTTCTTCCTTTCCTTTCTTTATGGGGGGGGGGGAATCTTAAGCAAGCTCCATGCCCAGCACAGAGCCCAATGCAGGGCTCAATCTCACAACCCTGACATCATGACCTGAGCTGAAATCAAGAGTCAGATGCTAAACTGAGTGAGCCACCCAGGCGCTCTTTATAAGTATAAGACAGGACAAGCATGTAATTCTTGCATTAAATATATATACCCTGTGCAAGTAGGCTAAGAATGTTTTAATGATACATGAACATACTAAAAAGTCCTTGGTGACTACTGCCCTAGGCAACCAAGTTATTCCAGTATCAAGGAGCTGTGTCAAGTGGCTAAGAAACTAACCAGAGGACATTTAGTTGGTGTCCCAGGAAAGAGCCTAATAGAACCTGGGCCCCAAAATAAACATGCAGGAGGTAGCAGACAGTGGTGGCCTCTTGTTTTCTAGAGGTCACATAAAACTTACCACTCTGCTGGAACTCTCCACTTCCTAGTGAGTTGTGCAGGAAGGAGGGCTTAAGCGTGTATGATATGCATAAAGATCTTGATGAAAGCTCCTCCCATGAGGTGGGTGTTTTTTTTTTGGTTTTTTTTGTTTTTTTAAATAGGACAGTACAGCCAACAGGGCTGCACACAACATTTGGGATAGAATATGTCCACCACGGTCATCTTAAAAGAATGTGATGATAAAGCCAGTCATTCAGAAAGTTACGACAGCTGCGGCAGCAACAAGCCGGGCTGCGGGCTAGCTTATACTCCTCTCTTCAAGAAAGCAAATACGTGGAAATAATCTTTGCAGTAGCTTTGAATCTGCTCAAACAAGCTTTTAAAAACTTCAACATCCAGTAAGTTAATTATTTTTGGTAACAAATCACTTGGGATGCTCCACACAAATGACTGAAAACAAGACAACGCCACGACGTCCGACTGCGTAAACGAGTCACCATTTTGTCTGACGTGGTTACCGGTATAACACGGTGCTGATCACCGCAGCGTCCTGGGTGACTAGGCTGGGCCTGCGGTGGCTGGATCTCCACACTGGTCCCTTCTGGCCACGGGCAGCCTCACCGATTTACCTCGGTGTGCGCTGCCGATATGACTACTTTCTATCCATCCAACAACAGCGTTTCTGAGACATGGTGCCTTAGAGAGCAGGGCGTGTGGGCCGACTCCGGCCCACAGCCTATTTCTGTATGGCCCAAACACTACGAATGGTTTTTACATTTTTCAAATGGTAGGGGGGGAAAAAAAAGACCAGTATTTTGTGACACACAGAAATCACATGAAATTCCAGTTTCAGCATCAGTGAAGTTTCACTGGACACAGCTATGCTCACTGGTGTACGTATCCCCGAGGCTGCTTCAGCATGACAACGGCACAGTTCAGTAGCTGTGCAGGGACCATCCAGCCCACGGAGTCTAAGACAAAACAAGCTAGCCATCCTCTGCCCAGTATCTTATCCAAACCAGGACCCGTGCTCCGTTCACAGCCTTGGCCTTAGGGTGGTCTGACGCAGGTCAGCTACAGGTCACTATGGGATGTCTCCGCATGTGCAGGTCCCTTCCCTTGGCAGTCACCACGACTGGATGTTGGTAAATGGCTGAAGCATCCATCAAAGCACCAGAATAAAAAATGAGCGCATAGGGCCTGATGAGGGACTGCTGTACAGCTTTAGAGTTTGAGGCGAGGAGGCTGTTTTGATGCTGACACAGACTTCTGGGACAGGCAGGGGCTTGGGGACAATGGAACAGAATGTAAGAGATTGGGGCTCTCCGTAAAAACGGACAGGTTGTATGTTCTCCATCTGGAACTGACGACATACAGGATGTTTAAGACAGACCTAACAGGCTGACCTCTCCACACACGCCAGGAGGGGACACGGGTGGATGGACAGGAAACCCGGAACAAGCTTTCCAAGAGCGCTGCGCCTCGCAGGAAGAGGCGTGTCGCTTACCTGCACACGTGTAGGCGTCCTTGCTGGTGAAAGGCTTCACACACTGACTACAGCTGACCGGACCCACAACAGGGATGGAGCTGAAAGTGTGCCCATTGACGGTCTTCTTGTCCTTGTCCTTCTCCTTTGAATCCTTCTCCTTCTCCTTAATTTTCTCTTTCTCTTTTTCCTTTTCCTGACAAAGAAAAGAACCAACAGTTAGCTGAACACCAGAAGGCCCTCCCCTTACCTGGGCACCCAGGTGGCACGGGGTCATCAGTGGGTGGTGGTGAATGTTTTGGATGAAAGTTATAAACACTGTCCTGGACAATGGTTTTCGTAAGTTGTGAGCATTCCAGCCACAATGGAAACGCTACGGGAAGACCGGGCAGGCTAAGCAGTTCTGTCGGCTGCTTGCTCAGCAGCGTTCACACCGATGGACACAATGTCCCAGGACCAACCCTGGGAAGAGGCTTCTGGATTGGGAGGAGGGGACTCTGCGGTGGCCTATGAACCCTCCTCAGCAAGCCCAAGCATGGCCCATGGAGGAAGCAAGCAACGAACTGAGAGCCAGCTGCAGGCAGGGAGCAGAAAGGATGGCAGCCATTCTCGGATCAGCCTCAGGGACAGAGAAGACGATGGGAAGGCAGGAAGCATTCCTCACGGGTTCCTCTCAGACCTCCTCTAGCCGGAAGTATTGACTGTCCCCCACAAACACACATACCATTGTTGTCATCTAAAAAATTTCCTGCGACATGGGTACCCCGAAGTTCATGATCATGACAACTACGAAACGCCTTACACTTGGAATCAATGTCTTCTACGTACATGACTGCATCTGACTCCGTAACTCTGAAGCGGGCAGGGTGGGCATCACACTTCCCATTGTACAACTGAGAAGATGAAGATGATAAATGCCAGCTACAATTCTGAACAGCTGCTATGTGCCAAGCACGACAGCAGGAGACTTACACGTATTTTCTCCTAACAACCCAGTGAAGTACTAGTTAGATCTTCACGGCACGTTTGAGGAGACTGAGGCTCAGAGATATTTAATACTGTATCCGAGGCCACACGCCAGGAACTGCCCATGCTGGCAATAAGGTCCGGAACTGGCTGACTCCACAGCTCTGCTCTCATTCACCAACTCTACTGCCAGGGGCTGGAGAGGTGTGTTGACTCACAAAGGGTCACACGGCAAGTGATCGCCAGTCAACATCACAACCCAGGTCTCCCGACATCCTAATTCAGAGCCTATCCGCTGTACTGAACCGGTGAGTGCTGGCCAAGTATGATTCATGTACAGTCCTTGGTTAACAGAACACATGCAATAAAAATCTAAGAACCGAACTGCTACATTTTAGAACTATAAAAACTAAGAAGAGAGGGAGAAAAACAAAGTATTTCACTTTACAAAACAGGAAACTGTTCTGAGTGACAATCAGTAACCGCTCAAGTACGTAATATTCTAGTACCAATCAATAACAAGTGGAATTTTTTCAAATAATTTCTTTCTCTTAACTAAATTTTGCTGCAGGCTTCTCCACGCATAAATGTTAAGCCGAAAAGCATCTGCCTCTTTGCTTAAGAAAGCTAAAGCGTGCTCCAAAAGTTGAAAAAAAATCTTCTATGGCAACTAACATTCTCTCAAGCCTTGCAATGCCCATCAAATCCGAATAAATAATAAATACCCTCGTCCTGTGCAATTAGCCCAACTAGTTCTTCCAAGGATAAAAACAAAACAATAAACTCCCATTATCTTTCTCTGTTTATTAGAATTTAGTGCTCTAAAGAAGTCAAACTCTTACCTCCCCATGTCCTATGAATTTCACTGTTATGAGGGGTACATCATGAAACCGACCCCATTTTACCGACATGACTCGACCCCCATGCCAGGAAATGTGCTCTCACAGAAGGAGGGGCTCATGCCGGCAGGGCAGAGCTCAGCAGCTTCGAGCTGCCATCAGAGAAACCGTAAGAGGAAGCCAGGGACTGGTTGAGAAAGGGAAGGAGGGAGGGCTGAGGCTGCTTGTTTCCTTAAGACAGGCTTAACTATTTGCATGCTGCCAGCAAAGCTAACCACCCCAGTTACAACGGACATGGGAAATGAAACAAAATGAATTCCCCAAAATATAGTGTGATGGACAGTGCTCCAGGTGCAAGATGGACACTCTGGAAGGACCGAGGCTAGTTTTTTGACACTTAGAAGTTAAGGAACACATCTACTTAAGAAGACTTCTCATTATGCCGAACCATAATGTATGCTTCTGAAGAACAGCACTTGGTGAAGTCTGTGGTAAACTTCGCCTGTGGTCAAATGACGACCAGTTGTTTTCTCAAGCGTGACTTTTCCATGTTCAACAACATAGGGAAGTAGGAACTGCCGGTATCACAGGGATGGATGCAGGAAATACCTATACCAGGGCACTAAGAAGGAAAATGAGTTCTCGCTTTCCCCCACCTACCATTTTGAACAATTATAATGAGAAGAGCCGAGGGCACTCGGACAACTGTAAAAGCTTTCGTGAGGCCACCGTCACGCTGCACATTTCTGATCAGAGAAGGAACCAGTCAGAGAACTGGATTTCACACAGCCTTCAGCCCTTGCAAACACGCTCTAGCAGGCACCTCTGTGAGGCTCTTTTATAGGGAACACAGGCCCAAGGAGGCAGAGCCAGACAGCAGCAGCTCGGCAGGAAGGCATCCCTTGCCCCCAAAACGCCCACTTCAAGTCAGAGTAAGAATTTCTGTAGAAAGTTTCTGCCCATCTCCTAGCTGTCTGTGAGGAGGAAAGCTCAAAGAAGAACATGAGTGTGACAGGATGGTCTAAAGGGGCTCCCTCCACTCCCTTTGTGAATGGCTCATGGTGCACATGAGTGTTTAATACTCTGTAGCAAGCAAGCATACTTAGCAGGAAATGGTACTATCAGAAGATACGAAAAGACAAAAGCAGAACCTGCCAGTCTTCCTGTTGTACTTCCTGTTTAGGCTCACCCCCTTTGAAAAAACAATGAATACATTTAATTACTCATGCCAGATACTGCTAATTTTTAAAAGCACATAGGAAGGATCAGTACTCGGTTTCTCAAATCCCGTAGCTATCTATCTATCTAGATAGATATATAAATCTCAGTGCTACAGGAAAAATACAAATAATTTTTTTGGCTACTGTTGACTCCTTAGAATATTAAGAGTTGTGACACATAGATTAACTCTTAAGCACATTTAATAGATCAAAATAATAATTGAGACTATGAGTCGGTAACTATAAACTATTTTTACATGAATACATATATCATGCTGAATTGTAAGGAAAATAAAAATTTCCAAACCATTCCTAGACACTTTACTAAGAATTTACAGGTGGCAATTTAATGTATCTTCAGTAAATGCTTACATTTTTCCTTTAAAAGAAACAGGATGATTACACTGTACAATGTGTTAATAAAAGTAGATCAGATGATCTCTAATAGCAGCTTTTTTTTTTTTTAAAGATTTTATTTATTTACTTGAGAGAGAGAGAGAGACAGAGTATGAACAGGGGGAGGAGGCAGAGGGAGAAATGGACTCCCCGCTGAGCAGGGAGCCCAACGTGGGCTCGATCCCAGGATCCCAAGATCATGACCTGAGCCGAATGCAGATGCTTAACTGACTGAGCCACCCAGGAACCGCATAATAGCAGCTCTTTTAAAAATAATTTAAAATAAGTAAAATTCTATCGTTTTCATAAAAAAAAACCAAACAACCCTATTGTTACTATCTATAGTAGCACTTTCAATTGTTTTAACATTACGGAGAAGTAACAGTCAATAGCTAAGAAAAACAGAATGAGCTTCCTCACACTAAGAAAATACTCATTTATTCTTGTCACCATTTAGAGAACAAAACACTTCTGTGTGGTAAAGCTCTACCGTAGGTGCTATGGCATATTAACTCAGAGTATTTAATGTAACTTGACACTATTTCCCCTATTTCTTAGTATCTTTTGGTAATTCACAAAAGCGAGCTATTCTATATGAAAGATGACTCTTAACCTTCTTGATATATTTGGCCAGTGGGCACTTTTCTAAACACCTGATATGTGAAGGATGGCCATCCCAGGTTACAGATCCGTAATTTTTTTAAAAGTTTATTTATTTATTTGAGAGACAGAGAAAGAGAGAGCGCGCGCACAAGCAGGGCGGGGGGGGGCAGAGGGAGAGGAAGAAGCAGACTCCCCACTGAGCAGGGAGCTCAATGAGGGGCTCAAATCCAGAACCCCAAGATCATGACCTGAGCTGAAGGCAGACGTTTAACCAACTGAGCCACCCAGGTGCCCCCAGATTCATAATTTTTTCAGAGTTTCCACTGCCAGAGACAGCACGAGCCCCCGAAGACCAAATCCTGAAGCCACGTGTGAAAGAGGAACCAGTCTCATTGCAAAACAGTGTCGTCATTTTGGCAAAGGAGATGCTCGGACTCAAAAGGTCAACTGAAGAGTCTCTGTCAGGGGTGACAGACTCTGCTCTGACAATTTCCTTCTCTTCTCCTCCCTTTCTCTATCTACTAGCAAGCTCCAGTCCTTAGTTATTTAAAAAGTTAAAAAGACACTGCTTTGTAATGGTTACATTTTGTTTGAGTGAGCATGAAATGAGGTGTACTAATTTTTAGAAGTCAGCCTGCCAACAGGTTATTTAGTTAATATTACCTAGTTCTGTGGCCTGAAGCACAGTTCTCTGGGCTTCAGTTTTAAAATAAGGAGGATGGGATGAGCCTTTTTTTAAAGGTCAGGTTCCAGTTTCTAAACTTGACCTTACATTGTTTTGTTTATATCTGTTTGTATTTCTTCATTAATGTGATCTGTGGTGCATTCACGGCCCTGCCCTGAAAGTGAACGTCGTCACTGGGGAGATGGGATGGAAAGGGGACTCTCCATTTAGTTACTGGTCTTCTAACTGAAGACCTCACATTTTAAAAACAGAACAAAAACAACAAACACATTAGAAAGCGTCCAAATAGATCATAAAATTTCTCACAGTAAAGACGACAATCTTTATTTAGTTCTTCAGGAGCTTACTAGCACCTGGCAGAATACTGAGACCACCTACACAAGTCATTTCATAACAGTTGGCTAATTTAACTGATCTCTGCAAGGACACTGTCTTTTGTGGATGCCAACCAGTGTCCAAGCCAGCAGTGGTAAGTCAAATAGATAAGGCTGTATTTTAAGCCTTGCTGCCAATCTGTGGAACACCGATAAACATTCTGCCCTCTTTAACCTGAATTTTTTAAATGATTAAACAAGGATATGTCTGAAGTTAATATGTGTATATATGATTATGCTAGAAACAATTTGCTAGACTCCTTGCATCTTTCCCTGTTTTTTCCTGATTGGCCCACTTTCCTCCCCTTCTGCACCTGGGCAGGAAAAATGAAAACACAATTCCGGTGGCAGGTTTTGTGGAAAAATTCCTCTGAGGACCGAACCTAGCATTTGCTAAAAGAAAGAGATCTTATTTACAAAACCTCGTAAGATACATTAGCTCTACTTCCACCAGCCCACTTAACTGAGGGCTTAAAAAACCTGTTGTATTGGAGGGCTGCTGGGGGTAGTGCGAGGGGTGAACTTTTACAGTAATATCCTTGAGTTCAGCGTGTGTTCATTCCCTTACTTCTATGTATGTACATATCATGTGCATGCAAACGCATTTATTTATATATAGTGATTCCTTGCAAGAACTCCTTTGCTGATTTCCACTAAAAACTTTTGTTGTTGTTGTTATTTATTTTGCTGGAGGGTGCATGTGTGGGTGAATGGAGTACAGGGGAAGTGGGAGGCAGAAAGTTTTTTCCCACTGATTTGACAGTAAACTGGTTTTGGTTTAGCATTGGGAATCAGCATAAGAAAAGTAACTCCTTGTCTTCCTTTCTTTTAAAAATACATTAAAAAAAATTAGAAGAGTAGTTATCTCTATGTGGGGTTTTTACAGGTGATTTTTATCTTGTTATTTTTATATTTTAAATATTCCTATGAGTATGAAAAAAATAGACAAAAAATTTTTAAGTACTTTAACATAACCTCACTCACTAAGAGGATTCATGTTTGCAACATGCAGATCCAGCTGGGACTAGATCTAGGAATCCACTTTTGTTTTTAAAGTTCTTTTAATATTCTGTAGGACAATCTTTCTAACCTCTAAATCCAAATATAAATATTTTAAATCCCCTGATCTTGGCATAAAATCCTTCAGGTACATTTTATTTTATTTACTTATTTTTAAAGATTTTATTTATTCATGTATCTGAGAGACAGCACGCACACGAGTGAAGGGAGGAGCAGAGGGAGAGGGACAAGCAGACTTCCCGCTGAGTGTGGAGCCTCATCTCACAACCTCGAGATCATGACCTGAGCTGAAATCAAGAGCCTGAGCCACCCAGGCGCTCCCCCCCGCAGGTACATTTGAAACCTGGTTTATCAATTAAAGCATGTGCTTCAAAGTATGGGATCTGAAGCCAAAGAGGTCCAGATTTGGCCCTCTGTTCCACTAACGTAGGGGGCACACACCCAGATAGGGTAGCTCACCCCCAGAAAAGGGAGACAATGTCTGCCTTATATGGTTGTGGAAAGGATTATATAAAATAACATGGAAAGCTCCTAGCATACAGTAAAAACCCAATTAGCGGTATGACCTTTTGTCGCTATTTTTCTTGCTGTTATTTTTCTTCAAATATTAGGCTGTTTCAAAGATTTATGGGTTTATTTCCTTATGTCCCCATTATTTCATTACTTTCTGGGTGAATGCAGGCTGTGACAGGAGCCCATCGGTGAGCGACTGAGGCGGCCACACAAGGAAGGGCCACGATGGTACTTACTCTGCTCTTCTTACTGCTGGACATTTTATTCTTGATGTAGCTGAATGTACGACTGACTTTTGTTCCACTCTTCCCTTCAAAGTCTTTCTTGGAGGGGCTTTGTGGCAGGAAACTATAGCTCTCTTCTGTTATGCTAAATAAAAACAAGGAAATTGATTTTTTTTTAAAAAGAAGACTGCAGAAGTTAATTTTTAAAAGTTAAACACAGATTAAAAAATACGTTTCTCTGTAACCATATATCATTTTAGCTACAAGTCACAGTCAACTTATATACACACATGAGAACGGGAAGCCAAGCAAGAGACGGACAGAGGCTGCTGAGTGGTTCCACACAGTAAGAGCTGAGAACAGAGCACATCACAATGCCCACGTTCCGGTGCCAAAACCTGTCTACATTTTCTTGTATCAGCCATTAATGTCTGAGTAACAGATTTTCAGTGACCTGGTACGAAGCATGGCCTGTCAATTATTCATTTATTATTTTATTTGAAACTGCTTAATCTAAAATAGCACTCAAATTAAAAACATCTTTGCATCAAGTAGGTGCTTGAGCAGAAACTCAAATACAATAATGGAATGATGGATATGTTAATAAAGGTTGCAGACACAGGAATTCTTACTACTGAATGCATATTCAAGTTCCCTAAAAGTAGAAACCACATATCTTTTTTAGTCTTTTGGCACACTGGGCAATCAATACTGATGCATATAGCTTTGCACAATTTTAGGAGAAGAGTATAGTAAGATCCATTTTAGGAGTTTTGCACAGATCCAGATGCACTGATCTACTCGCTCTCTGGAAGGTTAGAAGAATCTAAGTCCATCTATGATGGACAGGTTTGGAGCTTAGGAAATTCAGAATGGTTCATTTCCTCAAACAATGCTGGGCACTTGTATACACAATCCATTACACAGAAAAGGAATCTACTTATACTACTTTTCTTACTGTTCTACAATCATTATTTTAAGAACTCTTCCACAGAGAAGTTGTGTTTACCTCAAGCGCCTCTGAGAGAGGACAGAGACACAACTAGGGGAACAGTCCTCTTCAACAGCTAAGGTCTGTTTATGTATAAAGTATTACTTACAAAATAAAGCAGCCTGTTATTACGATAAAGGGGAAATGGTGTGAGAACACCACTGCTCTAGAGGACAAAGGATAAACAAACTATCACAGAAATGCAAAGCAGCATTCATACTGAGAGTTCGGGATCACTGAGTCACGACTTAGGCCTCTGTGAAAAGGAGAGCAGCTTAAGTGCAGGGCAATAATCAGAACCCCCATTACGCTTCCATTAGAATACTTTCGAACCCCGTAAGCATGACAAGAGGAATATAAAAATAAACAATGAGTCAAAATACAAATCTGCTGCTTCTGTCAAGTAAAGAACCAGTTCACTTACTTGGACAGAGCTGTGTACCATAACCATGCAGGCAGAAGAAAATGACTTTTTTTAAAGCTTAAAATGGCTAAGGTAGCAATACTGTGGGCAAGCGTGCACGCACGCACACGAACACACACACACACACACACACACACACACACACACACAGAAACAAAATGTTGTCAGGCTTAGGGACAAACAATTCCTATAAGCAGAGTACAATAGTTCACAGAGTCAAATACAAGTGTTTCCTTTCCTGAATAAATGCAAACATGTATTGTCGCGATAGTGTAGAGAACAAAAGTAAAAGACTCTTGAAGGCACTATTTAAAAAGGATAGAGCCTTCTTTACAAACCATGTGTAGCCATTATTCCAAATTGATCACCCAAGGAAGTAAGAGCTGAATTCACTGCTTGCTTGACTTAGTTAAATGTCCTAAGACATTCTGCGTTTCCTTCATTTCGTTTTGGGGAAAGGAGTAACAAAATAAACGTGCAGTACCTCTCAGTCAGGTTGGCACTGGTACTGTGGAAAGGCCGTGAATCTGGAAAACAGAAATGGGAGAGAAAACGTTGGAACCAAAGGGCTGTGCCTGGATGACGGAGCAGATGTTTAGAATGTTTACGACAACACGTAGAGCAGACACAGCATCTGAAAGCCAGTGCGTGGTGCCTTCTCTGTTTAAGCAAAGGTTTGGAAGAAGGAAAAGTTCAACTCAAACCCCTCAATACTGGAACTAGAAGCAGGCGGCAACAGGAGTGAATTCCCCAGGACAAAAAATTTAATCCAGGATTCAAGCTAGTGAGCAAGCCCCCAAACAACATTTTTTCCTCATGTTCAAACACACATGAAACAGGTTTAATTCCTGTTCTTGTCAAGGCTCCGTTTCCACAGGCCATCCTTCTGAGATGACACCACAGGAAGAACATAAAATCGAAAATTCAGTATTGTATTCTGCATGCTGTCATTCTGCTTTCATATGTTTCCATAGCAAAAAGTCTAGCTAATGTATATCTGATATTTTCGTGAGCATTCCTGGAAATTGAGCAGTGAACAGGAAAAGGGCATCAGAGCTGGCTTATCAGGTCTTGGTCTTGTCACTAATTTGGGGTGAGATCTCTGGATTTCATTTCCTCATCTGTGAGACGAGGGAGATAAAACACAGGGGAAGGTCCTTGCCAGGCTGACACTGACAATGTGTAGGGCAGAGGCATCCTTCCTCCTTCCAGGACGACCGGACCATTAAGTGAAGCAGGTCATTACAAGTAAGGCTAGGTTAGACAGCAGGGCAGTAAGTGGAGCAGACAAAAAGAACATTACACTCTTATCTACAACACGTTAATAAAGCTTGAGCTACTTGAGGACTTAGATGAGAAGGTCTCAATCACACGAAGATAAACGGTTTCCAATTTTTAGGAGATCAGGTTAGACATACTTTCTGTGGATAATTCCCGGTAGGCAAAGTCTGTTCACAAGTACCACTGTTGTTATAATTCGAACAGAACACACACTTCTTCCTTCAGGTGGGTTTCAAGGACCTGAGATTATTGTGAGTAATATTTTAATTTGATAGATTTGAAGATGTTCCACTACCATATTACCAGCATTTAAAACTCTTAAATGTCCAACCCACTCTAGATTCTGAATAGAAATGCAAAATGGTAGCCCTCGCTACGTAAATAGCCAACAAGAAGGAATAATGTCTAAGAAATTTAAAAATCAATTCTAAGTCTTCAAAAGACTGCTCTCTGTGGTTTTTCCTTTCACCTATTTGGGTTCTTCTATTTCACTTACAATGCATGGTAGTAACAGCTAGTTGCAAAAGACGAACAGAGTAAGAAGATCTGGGATCTATCCCTGAGTTTCTGCATGATCTAGGTGTGAAACTGTCAGCAGTTTAACCTCAGATGCCTTAATTTACTTAAACAAAAAACCAAGAGTGTGGTTTAGATCAGTGGCTTTAAAACCTTTAGCACCCGAGGAACCTTGCATGGTAGAAGCAGCATTAAATTCTCTCACGCTGCCAGGCCTCTGTTGTACACTAAAGCACTCACCTGGAAAGTTACCACCCCAGTAATATGAACAAGTGAAAGTAAAATCCACAATGAGGACAAATACCAACCAGCAAAGAGCCTGGCCAAGAATAAGCTCCCAGCCGATTTCTGCTGAATAAATTAAAAACTGAACAAACATGTGACTGAGTACTGGGAGAATCTTTGACTCTTATAAGGATTTCCAACCTTTTCACTGCTGGAAAAATTTCAATTCATTTGCTGTGACCTCTTAGACGTGGTTCTGAAAACAGTGATTAATCCACCAATGCCTCTGAGATTCCTAAAGTGTCATCAAGTTTTCAGAGCACCTAAGAGGCTGAAATAACCAACATTACTTCTACGGTAGAATTACAGACAAAAGCAGGGGACTCTGTCATCAAGTTGGCCTTGAAGTATTACTGCAGGTCAACAGTGTACTTCAACTAGGCTTTTCCTAAAGTCCTGAAGTAACCTGCAGACCCAATATACTATAATGTTCCAAGGTCAGAACTGCTGGATGGACACAGTCAATATTTTCAAAGTGCGTCCCACAGAGTACTACTAGTCTTGTGAGGGGTCATGCATAGTCAGGCATGTATTGTGGGTACCAAGCTAGTAAGTTTGGAAGACACAGCTCACTGAACACCGCCTTGGAAATTCACAATGTGCGCATTAGCATCTGAAACCAGCTTAACTGGAGTCTCCTCAATTTATGTGGCCATGAACCAACCCTTTTTTTCCCCTCTCCCCTCCATGTCCCTAACGCCCCTGGTACCTGCGAGTTTAAGGAACACATTTTGAGGAATGCTAGATACATGATTCAAAGGTCTCTTCAAGCCTCCATACTTTTATGATTCCATTGTGTTGGGTTAACTGTATAACCAGTGCTGTTTTATATTAATAATTTTGCATTAGTGGGAGAAGAAATGCCACTGGGACCTTTGTTTTAGCGGCCATCTGTGGGATCTATTTCCCAGGGTATCACAAATACTTTGAGCTGAAACAGGCTTGAGAATTTCTGAACACTCAAAGTTTTAAGTGGATTTTCGCAACTTCCCTCCTATTACAACTGGTATAAAGTAAATATCTCATGGTGTGCCTATTTACCAAACATCTTTTAATTGTGAAAAAAGGACTGAATATAATAAGACCTCTGTTTAAGAAAAATAACTAAACTTTCTCTCACTGTACATAACGTACTTGCCCGTAAGAACAATGCAAAGAGGTCACTCTGAGCTTAATACTGCTTAATTACAAAATCTCAATATTTAAATAGACACCTACATACTGCTGAAATGTAGGGTCAGTAAGTGGTAGGAAGTAGGGTATTCAATTATATGAATATCGTAATTCCCTGAGACTCATATTATTTATATGAAAATAGTTCATTATTTACCTTTTTATAGCAATGTGTTTTTTTCCCATTAAAAACAGCAATCCTGAAATATTCTAGAAATCATGCATAACTGAAAACAGTGATTTTTCATGGGGAGGGGAGAGAATTCATTTCCTTTCCAAGCTTACTAAAACTGATACCTTACAAAGTTTTTAAACTAGGCATTATCAGTTAAGAATATATTAATCTGAAATCCACACTGTAGTAAAAGGATTGAAAAATAAAAGTTTCAAAAGAAAGATAGGAAGGAAGGAAATAAATCTATAACTCCCACTCCTTAATTCATGGAGTGTAACCTCAAAGAAAAGTTACTTTTTTCCTTCCTTCCCTCCCTCCCCCTCTCTCTCTTTTTCTTTCTTTCTTTTTTAAAGTAATCTCTATGCTCACTGTGGGGCTCAAACTCTCAACCCCGAGATCAAGAATCACATGCTCTAGCCAGTGAGGTGCCCAAGGGAAAGGTATTTTTAAAGACATGTCTGGAAGGTGGGAAGAAAAAAATTTACCATTAGCTTTTAAGTACCACAGCTGGATATCTAGATGTCCCATGAGACAAAAAAAGCAAAACAAGGAAAAATGAAATATACGTTACCAAACAGAAAGCTCTGTGAATTAGTGCTCAGTACACACAGGTACAAGGTGGGACAGGAACACATCCCTGTGCCCTGCAGTCAGGCCACCGGGTCAACAGTGCAGGTTGTGTACAGAAGACAAAAACTGCTTCATCCAGATTAATTTTCAAAGCGAAGCATGAAGACAAGTGACTTAGAAACGATGGCATGCAAGGGATAAGAGTCCCCAGACAATTTCTTAGTTAAGCTGACAGCATTTCCAGCACTGGTCAGACTCTGGAGAACAGCCATGGACACCCAAGTTGCTTACTTACTATGCGACTCCTCCTCATCACTGGAGTAAGAAGAGCCAAGAGAAAAAAGGGTTTTAGACTTAAGGAGATGTGGAGAGATGCGGACGGAGAAGGAGACCCGCCTTGCTGGCTGCATCCGCGGCTGGGCTGAGAAGTGGGTTCACAGAAGACGTTAGTGTACGCAGACTGTTCCAGAACAAAGTCAAAGGCACCTCAAACCAGGCTCAACAGAATCATGTAACGAGCCTGTTTCGTTCCAGGAAAGCCTGTCTAGGCCAACAACGTATTTATTTAATTTTCATCTTTATTTCTGAATATGTAGAATTCCAATATGGCTTAAAAAATTCATCCAACAAACACCTACTTTCTAGAGTAAGACAACAAGAAGTCCATTATTTTTAATGGCCATAATTTATAGCTGGTGTTTTTTCCTGCAGAGTGAGAACATCTGGAGTGGTGGTGTTTCTCAGGATTCTGTGTTTGGCTCTCTTCCCCCTCACCCCAAACCTCCTCACTCGCTGTCCTCCCTTGCGTACACACTGCATACGATGGACACACCTGTCCACTCTCAGCCAGGGCTCTCCTTTGGACTCAAGATGCATTCACCTCACTGCTCACTTCTGGGGGATGTCCCACAGGCCGCGCGAACTGAGCAAGCATGGAAGTGGACTCCTCTTTTCCTCCAGACCTGCCCCTCCTCCTGTACGCCTTTGTTTGGTAAGTGGTACTTAACATCTACAGAATTACTCAGAACAGAAATCTGGGCACCACCCTTGAAGGCTTCTGTCACATCTCACCCAGTTCTTCTAATTTTGTATTCTAGAATTCTCGCCTTCTCCTGATCCGCCACCTCTGCTCCCCAACACTGACGTCAGTGTGGTCTCTCCAAAGCGTCTGAATCAATCACCTTAATCACCTTAATCACTCCACTGTCCTCAGATGAGAAACCCAAATCCCCCGGTCTTGCTTTCCACATGCAGGCACACCTCATTTTATGGCACTGCCTTTAACTGCACTTTGCAGATATTGCAATTTTTACAAATTGAAGGTCTGTGGTGACCCAATGTAGAACAAGCCTATCAGCGCCATTTTGCTAACAGCATTTACTCACTTCGTGTCCATAAGCATTCTTGATAATTCTCACAATATTTCAAACTTCTTCATTATTATTTTATTTTGTTATGGTGATCTGTGATCAGTGATCCAATGTAATTGTTTTGGGACACTACGCGCCACGCCCAGTGAGAACGGACCAGCCATTATCCACCTCCCTGCCTCAGACCTCCCCAATTCTTAGAAAAAATATTCAAATTAGGCTGATTAACAACCCTACAATGAATGGCCTCTGAGTGTTCAAGTGAAAGGAAGAGCCACATGTCTCTCACTTTAAATCAAAAGCTAGAAATAATTAAGCACAGTGATTAAGGCATGTGGAAGCTGAGGCAGGTTGAGAGCTAGGCTTCTCGTGTCAAAGAGCCAAGTTGTGAAGGCAAAGGAAAAGTTCCTGAAGGAACTCAAAGTGCTACTCCACTGAACACACGAATGATAAAGGCTAACAGATTTATTGCTGATATGGAGAAAGTTTTAGTGGTTTGGATCAGAGATCAAACCAGTCACAACCTTCCCTTAAGCCAAAGCCTAATCCGGAGCAAGGGCCTCACTCTCTTCCATTCTGTGAAGGCGGAGGGAGGGGATGTGAAGCTAGCAGAGGGCTGGTTCAGGAGGTTTAAGGAAGGCAGCCAGCCCCACAACATCACACTGCAAGGTGAGGCAGCAAGGGCTGACGCAGAAGCTGCCGTGAGCTCTCCGGAAGATCGAGCTGAGATCATTCACGAAGGTGGCTCCACTGAACCACAGGTTTTCAGTGTACATGAAACAGCCGTATAGTGGAAGATGCCATCTAGGACCTTCATAGCTGGCGAGGAGAAGTCAGTACCTGGCTTCAAAGGCTCAGAGGACAGGCTAATGCAGCTGCTGACTTTCAGTTGAAGCCAATGCTCATTTACCATTCCGAAAATCCTGGAGCCTTTAAGAACTAGGCTGAATCTACTCTGCCTGTGCTCTGTCAGTGGAACAACAAAGCCTGGACGACAGCACATCCACTTACAACATGCTTTACTGAATACTGTAAGCCCATTCTTGAGATCCACTAATCCGGGAAAAAAAGAAAGATACCTTTCAAAACAGTATTGCTCATTGACAATGCACCTGGTCACCCTAGAGCTCTGACCGAGATTGACAAGGAGATCCATGTTGTTTCCATGCCTGCTAACACAGCATCCATTCTGCAGCCCATGGATCAAGGAGTCATTTTGACTTTTAAGTCTTATTAAGAAATACATTTCATACGGCTACAGCTGCCACAGACAGTGATTCCTCTCATGGATCTGGGCAAGTAAATTGAAAACCTTCTGGAAAGGATTCACCATTCTGGATGCCAGTAAGAACATTCGCAATTCATGGGAGAGGTCAGAATATCAACATGATTAGGAGTCTGGAAGAAGGTGATTCCAGCCCTCATGGATGACTGTGAGGGGCTCAGGACGTCAGTGGAGAAGTCACTGCAGATGTGGTGGAAACAGCAAGAGAACTAGGACTAGAATGGAGCCTGAAGATGGGACTGAACTGCCATGATCTCATGACAAAACTTAGCAGATGAGGAGTTGTTTCTTATTGATGAGCAAAGAAAGTGGATTTTGAGATGTAATTTACTCCTGGTGAAGATGCTATGAAGATAGTTGGAATGACAACAAAGAGTTTAGAACAGCCCACAGACTTAATTGATAGAACAGCAGCAGGTTTTGAGAGGACAGACTTCAACTCTGAAAGAAGTTCTACTGTGGGTAAGATGCTATCAGGCAGCATCGCATACTAGAGAAATCGTTCATGATAGGAAGAATCAATCTATGTGGCAAACTTCACTGCTGTCCTATTTTGAGAAATTGCCACGGCCACCCCAACCTTCCACAGCCACCAATGTGGAAGCAAGACCCTCCACCAGCAAAAAGATTACAACTCACTGAACGCTCAGGTGATGGTTAGCATTTTTTAGCAATAAGGTATTTTTTAATTTAGGTATGTGTGCTCTTTTAAGACATCATGTTATTGCACATGTGACTATAGCATAGTGTAAACATAACTTTTATATGCGCTGGGAAACCTAATAATTCACCTGACTTGCTTTACTGTGGTATCTGCTTCATTTCGGTGGTTTGGAACAGAACCGTGATACCTCTGTGGCTCGTCCGCACTAACTCGCCTACCGCGTTCCCGGTCTCCTGTTGGTCTCAACTTTGAGCTTACTTCTCCCTCGTAAGCCGTCTCTGTTGGATGCTCCTGAAAAGCCCCATGTTTCTTTCACTTGCTGCATTTATTACTTCCCTATTACATGCACCTGTTCTCTTGTCTACGTGAATGCGGTGAGGAAAGAAACCGTACCTCTTAGCTCATCCCTCTCCTACCACTGCCTAGCCTGGTGCCTGGCAAAGAGTAATGCAAATGCTTACTGAATAAATAAAGTAATACACGAATTTCCTCTGTCAGGCTTTCTGAAAGCTTGCTGTCCTAAATGAAATGAAAAAGCCCTACACCAACTTAATACCCCACATAAATACGAAATGATCGGAGACTGCTGTCTGCAGCTACGTCACTAACAGGGATCAGACAGCTGCTGGCACGAATACATGTACACTGGCTTTTTTAGCAGTGACCGCCTAGTACAACAAGAAAGGTACCTTCTTCATGTGCTTTCTAAAGTTATTTCCAAATGCGAAACAAATTCTGGAAATGAAAATGAGCTCTTTTATTACACAAAACCTGAGTATCCTCTTTTGTCACAATTTCATGGATCATAAGGAAAAACCTATTTGTACGAATATCTAAGGAGTATCCTCAACATGTATGGAACATATATGTTTTTTGTGGTAACACACCCTGAAAAATGAAGGGAAAATGATTTCTCATTAAAAGCCTCTGAGTTAAAAAAAAATCTAATGGGTACAATGTTCCTTTTAACTTCGCCACCACTAACCTGTTTAGGGCTCTTCTGGGGATACAATCAACCAAGCACTTTCTCTACTGTTTGTAAGCACCTTCTGGGTATAAGCAATGAGATATCTTAAAATATACTCTTATATAGCAATCATCTGTAATAATGGAATTATTCTGTATATGCAAAAATGAAGTTTATTCTTAAGTTCTATCAAGAAATCAACTATGTCTCCTGGCAAGCTGGGAGTCTCCACTCCATCCTCTCTGATGCAAGAAGGAGAAATGGGGCCAAACACATCTCTGGGAGCAGTTTCTCTGAGGGCCATCCTCCCAGCATTTCCCCACAAGATGCAGGTAGTTTCGGTGCTTTTCCCATTCCCTAAAAAATGAGCTGGCAAGATGCATTCGTCATGTTCCCCCCAAGACAGCACAGCCAAGAGATGAATAAGGACAGCATCCTCATCCATTGTGGTTCCCAAGTAAGCTGTCTCCTGTCAACTTTCCACCCCAGAAAATGACACAGAGATCCATTAGTCATCACCTTTACTCAGTATTTTCCTCTGTATCAATGGATATCAGAAAATGATCCCAGCTTAGAAATAATGTTGAGTTTCTCTGTTTTCCTCTTCTAGAAAATGACCCAATAGGACATTCCAGACAACAGGCTCAGAAGACATACATTTTTAGAAATGCCCAAATGTTAACAGCTATGCAAGGCTGTGGTAGAAGCAGCTAATTTCTTTGAAGGAAGAAGACACAGCGCAGGTAGAAGCTGGAAGTAGTGAAATAAGGTGCAGCTTAGAAAGTACTTTGTTCCTAGACCAGCATATTCATAAGACACAGCCACTTAAAGACCATGAGGGATGGACGGTGTTCTCGTTTCTTTAACGTTTACACTCTGGTCAGAGACAGACAGAATCTGGCACTGTTGCAGGCACTGGGAACTCACTCCATAACAGTAACAACTGCTTATTAAAAGCCAGGAAATATGCTAAGGACTTTATGTAAATGCACATTTAAGCCTTATCACATTATTACCCCCGTTTAATCAAGTAATTGACATAAAGAATTTCACTATCTGGCCCAAGGTCACACAGCCACCAAATGTGTGCTTACAATAAAACATTAGCTAAAACATTTTAAGCGTACTGAATGCTTTAGGCTTTAAAATCACTGTGTAGATGTTAATTATGAACCTTTCAGCTAGGAAGACCATGACCAGAGATGAATCATGCAGAGTATTTAAGTGAATTGGAAGATTTGAGTCTGTGGCAAATCGAGAACTGTCCAGTGACCCTGAGGCTTAAAGGCACAGCACACAGGACACAAGGTTTAGTCTTCTGTTCAACTGTCAGAAGTTTTACATTTGTGAAAAAATTTATCATGTTTCGAGAGCAGAAAAAAAAAATACAGTTGGGAAAATTAGTTTAATTGTATATGGGGAAGGACTAAGGAGAAAGTGTCATTAGAGTTGATTAATCCTCCAATTACAGCATATGCTAACTCAGGGAAACTGTGGGGCTAGCTAACTAATTTACAACTCAATCATTCAAATGTGCATGAAATGTACAACGTAAGTTAGAATGAGGGTACCCTCTTCTGACCGAAGGATTGAACACTTGCTTAGAGCTATACTCTTGACAACAGCCTGCTAACTCATTTCAGTCCCCTCAGTGAGTGGAGCAGAAAATTTCCCAGCAACAGGAGGAAAAGCTCCATGTGCGATAACTCCTGGCACTCTAGGACAGTGTTTTCTGGGAGTTAGCCGCATTATTTATAGTGTTTGGCTAGCAACTGAGAACACAGTTAAAAACCACCTTGCTTTTTGGAAGAAAAATTAATGAAGTGTTTCATGCACAAGGCAAGAGAGTGTGTCACAAAATATAGGAAAAAGATCCCTCCGTGGGACACATTCTGTTGGTGTTGGGTATGTGTTGCTATGGGAGTGGACTCTCCACCATGACAGCATGCTCCCTAGTCATGGAAGGAGGCTACGCAGAGCTGAAGTGCCTCACTTAGGGGTGCTTTCCTGTCTGTGGCTACTGAGCTCTAGCAGCACCCCAGGCTCATCAAATCCAACACTAACTATTTCGTTATAATGATTTTCATTCTAGTCCAGCACAACCTCTAGCCCAAACAAAACCAGGAAAAGCTATCCCAGTCGTAGTTCTGCAGAGTCACGTCTGCATCTTTGAGAAGATGTCATTAGTAGGCACACCAACCAGGCCAGATCTGAGGTACTGATCAGGAAAACGAGGGCAAGGTTGATAGTTATCTATCATGTCTTAATTCTACTGTGGAAATTAAAAAGATGAGGCCTGCAGTAAGTCATGAGACAGAACATCTCCCTAATGAAGGGCAGCTGCTTCTGTCCCCAAGTCTTTTAGTATGAGTTGTATCAGGGGACACTGAACATGCACCAGAAACACCGTAGAGTTTATTTATTCCCTCTGCCTCAGCCTCCTGAATACACGGTCTTTCAGCAACTAATGGATCACTCCCTCCTGGATGAGCATTTAAATCTTTACATCATGATCTCAAACTGTTAACTACTCACGGAAAAAAAAAAAAAATCAAGATTTTAAAAATAAAACAAAAAGGTGGGGCTTCTCAAAGAACAAGCTGCCTTTCCATGGCAAACATTTAGATCCAATTCAAATATGTTTCTGAACATCTTTTATTTGCAAAGGCTCTGTGCTTATGGATGCCAGACATCTACCTAACTTCCCCAGCTGATGGGTCTTGAAACCTGCGTATAGCTCCATTCATCATTTGCAGATGTAATCCTTTTGGCATGTGCTTGACCAACTAAAATTGTATCTTTGTCTTTGTCCTTCATGAGCTTGATGTTTTTGAAGAGCTCAGGAAGTTAATGCTGGACAAAATTTAGATAATTGTACTATGGTAATAGAACAGAATATCTTTCAGACATAACCGCATTGTGTTTGTAATGTATTCTCCAGTGTTTCAGAAAAACACTTTAAAGGAAGTGATAGAGGAAGAAAGAGTGATAAAAAATTATGACACTTTTATATAATATATAATATACATAATAATATATAATAATATAGATCATTATATTGTGTGTGTGTGTGTGTGTGTATATATATGAAAAACACCTGGGGGACTCCAGGTTATGGTTATAACATGTGGGAACTCTAAATCCCCAAATATATGGTAATTCTTTGTACTGTTGTTGTGACTATTTTTAAAGTCTGAAATTACTTCAAAACAAAAACTTTAAAGAAATCTATGTCAGGTTTAGGCCCACGACTATTAAGCGTTTAATGGATTAAAGAGATTTTTAAGTGGCAACAGGAGGAAGTTCCCAAAACTGAACTGGCCGTCACCATTTTTGTTTAAAGGAGCCATTTGGAAGAAGAGGCAGACAAATTTTGGAAGGTAATGTTACAGGGTCTTAAAGTGAGAAAAATGACAGAGAAAGTGTTTAAAATATACTTAATTAAAAAAAAGATGTAATATACTTACGGTCCAACCCAGGATGGCTGATTGTCATTAATGAGATGGATTTTGTTAGCGGGGAAGCAATGGCTGATGTACAGTAATTGAATCCCTGTTGTTTAGATCTGTGACACGCCTGTGAAGTATTAAAAAAAAAAGAAAAAGAACAGGTTCTAAGCACATGCTCTTACTATTTCTAGACGAGCACAACACTGTGCGTTCCAGCCTAACCTGGGAACAGAAGGGAGGACACGGAGGGTAACAGCGCAGGCTCCGCCGTCACACGCACTGGATTCAAGTCTGCCCCTGCTACCTTACAGCTGCTCAACCTCAGAGGAGTTACTCAGCTTTCATGAACCTTTGTTTTCTTACCTGTAAGATGGGAATAACGAGAGGAGCCATCCTGTACAGTGGTTTCATACCCTTCCTAATACCTAACAATGTTTACACGCTCAGTAAACATCTGCTGATGCATAATCAGATAACACTAACTTCACTGGAAATACCAAACTACACACAGTAGCTCTGCTCTCCGAAATTCTAAATATCCTTTCTAGAGATATCGTGGGTATCAGTAGTATACTATTTCTCTGATTTTAACGAGGTGGAAAGGCAAGTAAAAGGTGTTCTAAAATCAAGAGCAAGGCAGCCGTGCATCTGGGAAGAAGCCTCATCTCTTTCATTTCCTGCACATGCTCAAAGGGAAGCAGTGAAAACCTGCTACTACCATGAATTCAACTCAAGAGCGCCAAAGACTTCTGATTATTTAAAACTTGTTCCATGTGTAACCATGGAGTCTGAGGCCAACTGTTGCTATGTTTCAAATACAACTGTGGGGTCTGAAAAATGACCTCAGTGAAGGGCAGAGGGACCTTCAGCAGGAAGTTGGCTGCCGGCGACTCGTCCAGATCACAGACACCAGCAGCTCAAATACCCACTCTGAGGTTGCACACAAGACAAAAACTGTGGGTGAGCAGAGAGTTCCAGGAAGGCTAATAAATTAGCACAGGAAAGCACGAAAATGTCAGCAACTTCATCTAGAAAGACTAAACCAGAAAAGCCATTTTAGAAAGACTTCAGTGGTAACTGACGTCACTTACTAACAGACAGGGTCCTCTGTCCAATTCCTAGAAATAGGAGTTTCAGAAAAGGTTTTACATAAAACAATATTAAGAAAATTAAAATGTTCCCATTTCCTCATTAAAACTCTCCTACTTCAAAAATGTGGAAAAAAGCAGTGAGACTAACAGCCAAGAACACTGAGATTAATGCTGTCCAGCTGATGGCCAGTTACGAGGCCTTAGGCAAGTCACTTCAAATAGGCGTGAGGTTCTCACACACAAGGGCTTATGCGGAATCCGAAGGGACAGACTGGCTCTAAGTCTGGGATTGTTCACAAACCCACAATTGTGGTATTTCGTCTGGTCTTACAATGGACTTCCAAAGGATGCTAGACACGAAATGCGGTTACTCCCGACTCTCCACTTACCAAAGATGCTCCCGGCAAGCCACAAAAGAATTGTTTTGATTTGTCACTCCTTTTTCTGTTACCATTAGGTTGAATAAACTTAAATCATTTGCCTCAATAAACATATTCTCCATATTCTTTTTAAAAAATTTATTTATTATTATTGTTTTTAATTTCTCAGCACCCAGTGTGGGGCTTGAACTCACAACCCCAAGATCAAGAGTCACGTGCTCCACTGATTGAGTCAGCCAGGCACCCTCCTTCTCCATCTTCTTGTTATTTTCCTTACCTTTTTCTAAAGTATCAGGCCCAGAAGACACGGGTGGTGGGGGAAGGGGATAAAGTGGCAAAATTCCTTTGGGCCTTCAATTGGATTTTCATCCGGCCGAAATTCTCTTGGGTCTTCACATAAGTAATACATTCATTATTAAGGTAATCCCCCAGTGTCCAATTTCTATTTGGTCATATCAGTGCTGTCTAGTGGGGTATAACCAAGCATTAAATGCCTACATAAAACCCTAGTCACCTACTCAAAGAACAGGCTGTTTAACATTTTTGTTGGTTTAATTAGAAATGTTTCATTCTATTTCTACCTAAAACTCCAGTCCCCTATTCAAAGACAGGTGTTTAACTTTGTTGTCTGTTTAATTAGAAACGTTTCATCTGCCCGTGAATCACAGAATCCTCCTAGGAATCAATCCAAAGTTCCCTTAGCCCAAGAGGGGCATAAAGGACCCGGAGCAGGGTGGGACGCTCTAAAAGCATACAATTCCAGTTCTCCAGGCAAACTCCCCGAGGACCCGTCCCCACTGGTGGCTGGTGAGTGACGGAAGGAAGGGCCTGCGAGGGTGAACACTGGGAAAGTCACCTGACTGGCTGTGAGGAAGGCCAGGCCCTCCAAGAGGGAGTTCTAAGTGAGTGCCAGTGGCAGGTGTGAAGAGAGCATCAGGTGGGGAGGAAGTGCCGATGCTCTCTGAAAAATTCTGACAGTGACGGGAAACAGAAGAAACAGCCATTTCCTAGGCAATGTGAGAAGACAATTTTTCTCCCCCACAGGAAGGGATATGTTTTTGAAAAATTAGGAAATTTAACAATGTTATGTAACATACTTCAAGACTCATTTTACTATCGGGATGATAAAAGAAGTCCTCAGATAAGAAGGAAAAACTCAATTTAATATCCTGGGGACTTTCCTAATTTAGAAAAGTTTGCTTTGAGGGAATATTTAAATCAATGCAGATTAATGGTATTCCTGAATTAGTATTAAGCGCTAAAAGCTTGGTTTGTGCTAGATTGAGTGTATTATATAATGGGTAAGCAATCACAGCCACTAGCCTTATATTAACCTAAGTCTTGCTTTTCTTTGTTCCTAATGTGAGGACACATGTAGGGAAGTAAAGTGAGTTTTTCAAAATTAGCAACTTTACCCACTTCAGCCTTACCTGCTGACCAAGCATCCTATGTTCTCTCTGGCCTGATTCCAGATCCTCTTCTGAAAGCGACACCAAAGAGTCACCCCTTTCTTCACCACTGAAAGGGTGCCTGAGCTCTTTGGTGTTTATAGAGTTTACATCTAGAGATGAAGGTGGCTTGTTTCCGACACCAGGTCCTCCTGTCAAGCCTTCTAGGCTGAAACTGAACACAGAGCAAAGGAGTTAATTCATTCTATTTCCAAGTCTCAGAAAGGAAGGAAGGTATGAAATTGCTTCGGGTGTATCTCCCTGCTCGTATATTATTTCTATGTCACCTAGCAAAGCTACTGACAAGGGCATGGCACAAATGAGTGCCGCCTACCTTTCCCCCCAACAGGTGTTGGTATGCTGAGAAAGAATACTGCGCTTAGACTTTCTTACCTCATTCAACTTATTCAAATGGTGACCATCTAAGGCCATTTTCTCAAGACTTTTTTCAATCTACCATGTGGATAGACCATTTTATCTTATTCATCTTTTATTTATGTGCGTGTTTTTCCTTGACCTGATGTAATTAATCTTTGCCAAAGTTTAATTCAACTAATGCCAAAGAAATAAACGGCACAGAAAAAACAGGTGTGTAAGTCACTTTCAGAAGACAAACAGGGAGACCGAGACTTGCCCTTGTGTCCATGAAGTGGACCGTTACAACTTCATATTCAATACCGTCTACCTGACCTGTACTATTTCACAGGTGTGCCCACCCCAGAGGCCTGAGTGTTACGTATGAGCAGTAGCACCTGTGAACAACTGCCCAACAGGTTTCCCCGAGAACTGAGAGTCACAGACAGGTGTATGGGGCCAACTTAAAGAACAAATGCTGAAAAGCTGCTACGTCTAAGAGCTTTAATTTTTTTTGGTTTTAATACTGACCAAAAAAGGGGGCAAATTTAGGGCATGGGATCCCTGGAATAACGATTTTGTGGTCTGCAGAGTGAAAAAAGCATGTGTTTTTGTGAGCAGGAGACTAGAGAGAGCAGTTAGCTATCTATCCGCCTCAGAATAATCCACATCTGTTACAGTTGCAGTGGGAACTTCTTTCCAATAAGCAAGAGAGCAAAAGAGAGCTGTAGCTGACCATGTTCTCAGTTACAAGCAGCTGGAAATGCATTTGAAGGCATCCTGAAGCTATTCAGTTATCTCTGCTCAAACTGTACAATCAACTCTACAAGTAACTCACGTATGCCAGTCCAGAGAGCTTGTTATTTGTTTTTTGTATTTCATAAATTACTTATTATGAACTGAAACCATATGCTTCTATTTTTCTCTAGTGGGTAATTTGAACAATGGATTTTGTTTTTCTTGTTTCAATATGACAATAGAAATCATGATTAAGTATATGTGTCTCTGTGAAACTAATTTGCAATACCAGGGATAAAGAGACAGGCTAAGTGAAGGAAGAAATTATGTTTTCTATTGTGAACTGTTTGTAAAGCCTGAGAAAACCAGTCTATCATTACCCACAAAACTTAATCCTGAAAATGTTTTAGTAATTAAATGTGGCTGCTTAGTGGACAGAGAATATGAAACATTGAGGAATCTGTGAATTTGGAATCTGAAGAGATTGGGGGGTTTGGAAACATAATGGAAATAAGTACATCCTCTTAGCTGCCTTGCTTCTGTCATTGTTTGCCTCAGGTTCTGGGAATCAGGACAGACCAAAAGCAGAGAGAGAAGTGGTCTACCATACCAGAGATGCCAGTCTGTGCAGAAAACACCAAATCTACAGCCACTCGAGACAAACAGGATGCATCACAGCACACCATCCGCCTAGTCTGTACCCCTTCAAATGGATTAGTGATGCCCTACCAGAGGCAACTCAACACTGTGCTCACAAACAAAGCGGCTGCCATATGCATTCTAGCCACACAGAAGCAAGCCCCCAGCCAAAAGCCCAGGTGCCGTATTTTACGATTCCCCCTTTGGTGGCTGGACACGTAGCAATACCATACCTTCTGTAATTAAAGTCAGCACTCAGGGTAGCAGAGTATTGCACACCAGAGGGACACCAGCTCATACTGGGGATGACATCAAAGGCAGAAACAGAAATGGAGGGAGAAAAGAGGAAACAGGGACGGGGTTACTGGGTTTGAAAAGAAAAGCCATAGTTACAGACAGATGGATTTATTTGATCATCAAACAATAAGGAACGTAACATTTAGAATTTAGAAAAAGGCTAGAACAAAAACCACAGAAACTTAAAACTGCTCTACTAACATCCATCTAGACCATGTGCTGGAAATGTCTATGTCAGTTCGTTAGAAGGTAACAACTCTGGACGAAGAGCCCGCTCTACCCACGGCTCCCTCCTCAGGTGTTCTCCAGAGGTGTCCCCACTACTGGGGACAACAATCCCTCCGTACGCTCCACCACACCACTCTCAGACCTCCGTGGCCACAGTGAGAATCCTTAACTACACTAAACTCCCCCTTGACTAAAAGGGACAATGACAAATTGCACTGGGGTAGGCTCACCGGATCATCAATTTTCTTCATGTTTTCAGTAAGGGTCCATCTAAGCCAGACACCTCATGAGTCTTCCCTAATAAGGACAGCCTATCAACACTCACACCCATGTTTAAGCCCTACTCACTAAGCTCTTGTGATGAAGATGCCCCACGTCACAATGGTCACATTTCCTCGTATTTTAAAAATAATGAAGGCATGTATTTTTTTCAAAAGAAAAGGAATTCTATGGTACTGAGTTAGAAATGTGTCTTAATTTTAGGTTTGCATCCACTTTCCCCGTAAGATTAAAAAAACAAAACAACTCCATTTGATCATCTAACTTTATCTGGCCCTCATATTTACTCTCAAGTGGGAGGGACAGAAAATCTAAGGTTGGAAATACCATGTAAATATAACCAGCTAAAAAAATAACCAATTCAAAATATCAGGTACTCTGTAAAGGGAACTGCATCAGCAGGTCAGGGTTTTTGACTGACAAATCAAAAATTAGTTTAAAAATACACTGCTACTGTTTGGGGCCTTAAAATTCTAAGTGACGTGTTTTTGTTTTCAGAAGGGGGAATAACAGTAACATTCCCTCCAGCTCCCTCAGGAATCTTGCAAATGGGAAGAGGTACAGACAACAAAAACCCCCTGAATACCTTGAATACACTTAATACCTTTGCTTTGATAAGTGGGGGTTTCTGGCAAAGGAAGAGACACAAGGAAGGTGGTGGGAGAACAAATAGAACTACCCCTATGAACCTACTAAATCTCTGAAATCACAGCATTTAAAAATAATTTAAATAGTAAAACACTTAAAAATCAGGTTAAATTAATAGTACAAAGCTCACAAGGGCAGAAGGAGAAAGGAAAAATTAGCATCTAAGACACATCTCTAGTCTGATAAGCAAAATCAGACTGATGGACAATCTGCTCGTGCGAGGGAAGCAAGCCTTGATATAATTTACAAACACACACAAGACTCAGATGAAGTTCATTCTCTGAAATTAACAACTTCATTTTGAGTCTCCAAAGTGTTATTAAAAATTAAAAAAAAAATCAACTTATTAAAAATACAACATGGTAAATCAGCAACCAAATATATATTACCAAATTATCATTCCAAAATAAATACTCTCCTTCTACAAATTTAAACATCCCTTTCCTCTCAGAAAATGATTATGATGTGAGAGAGCAGGGTGACATTTAGGATAAAGAGAATGGAGAGCTACAGGGAGACAGGAGGAGGACATAACAGGGGTCCTAAGGCTTCAGGGAGGAAGCTGCAGCTGGTCCTTCAGTGGCAGTAGACCTGCCCTTCCTTCTAGCAGAGAACTCTTATCATGAGAGTGTTTTTCAGAGCATCCTCAAATTTCCTCAATTCCTCAATCAGTGGGGGTAACATTTAATGGTTCTTTGCCTTATTCTGAGATTTAAAAAATTCTACATTCTTAAAAAAAACAAAAAACAAAAAACCCCCAAATATCCTGCTCTCCACCTTTTAACAACACTTGTGGGAATGTTTCAACTTTACTAGCTAAGGCTTCCTATAGAATTTTAACTGATACTTCATGTTCTTCCTAAAGAAAAATGACTACGGGCGAAATGGTGTCTCGTGCTGTTGTGACACTTTACCTGTGTCTTGCGCTTGCTGGGATGGCATCCAGGAGCCCGTCATCTTCCACTGTCAACACGTGCATGCTTTTAATAAGTTCACAGTGAAGGGCTTTAGCGGACAGCCAATTAGACCTCTAAAGGGTTCAGACATTCTTACTGGAAAGGGCATTTAACAACCTGTCCCCCTGGGAGAACAACTCAATCGAGTCACGGTCACCTGAGATTCACGAGGGTATTCGTATTTGAACTCAATTTCGTGTCTGAAATCTGGAATTCAAGGACGTACCCACTAGAAAAAGACGAAGCGGGGAGGACCACTACCTGTCGGCTTCCCAAGGAAGAGAGCGACTCAGAATTGAAAATACCTCTTTACAAATGTCTCCCAATATGAGAAGCTATGTGTAATTCCACCATCGTTTTTGGATTTCTGAATTGCTTTCCCCAAACAATGGAAGGAAAGGTCACTAGTGATGACTTCTGAACAAAGTAAATCTCAGCATCTGAAAAGCGAATTGGCATTTTTTGACTAGAAATGACTTTTCAGCTTATAAATTACTAATTGTTAGCTTCAAAATGTTACTTGACAAAAAATAATTAAGGAATTAGAAGACTGGGAGATGAGCGGATGCTTCTTGTTTTCAGAAATGACTACATCAACAATGGAGTGGAGATGGTCAGGGAGTGTGTCGAAAATGTGTTTGGGCCTGTGTGCCAGCACATAATTTTTTTTTGGTTCTTTCCCCTTCTTGGCGGGGTTGGGAGGGGGAAGAAAAATCACTCCCCATGGTCCATTAGACAGGCACAATCGACATGTCTTTGAATTCTCCTAGGGAGAGTTGAGGAGACCCTATTATCAGAGTGATCTGAATATCAGTAAGTACAAGATGGAAAAAACACTAAAAAAAATTTCCTTTAAAGATAAAATAGAATAGGAAAAAATTTCAGACTCACAAAACCATTTCGTACGCAAATGGACATCAGCAATTAATACCTATACTTTATTTGCCTGAAGCAGACATGACGTTATTTTAAAAGACAGTTTAATCATGGATCAAGCAAAATGAGATGCTTGTTAGTAGAAGCTCAGAGGCAACACAGTTAGTCCATCAAGTTAGTGAACTCTGTACCTTCTCCTATGAATGGGAGGTCTCCTGACAACATCCCCAAGAACTCGCAATGAACTGAAAATGAATGGTGTAAGAGGTCAGTGTCGAGGTGAAACAAAATGGACACAAACGCATGAAGCATACAGACATCACGAGGGGAAGAGACACAAGCCACTCAGAGAACAGTACAGGAGGGCAGGGAATGAGAGAATGTGGAGTAAGAAACAATCAAACCACAAAGGCCTGACAATTTCTGGGGAGGGTGACTCTGCTCCCTCCTTGTTCCGAAGAGTTAACCAGCTGACAAGGAATGAGGTTTATTAAATTATACAATTAAAAGGATTTTTAAAAGGCCATTCAAAGCTTTAAAAGGGTTTTAAGACTTTAAAATTCAGGTGATACTATGTGCAGATAATACTATAAGCATCAAAGTAATTCAAGTCCTTCCATCATCTCCAGAGGCACTGGGGACTATCAATGCTGGGCCCAAACAGGAGATGCTATGATATTATACAGGTTGCAAATATCAATAATTAAGTGACTGGGTTCTAGTCTTAGTTCAGTCTCTCGAGCACCATGTAATCTGAGGCAAGTCATTCAGTCTGAGCTTTAATTTCCTCATCGGAGCTACACGATCCACAGTCACAGCCAGCTGTGAAATCAAAGTCACAGCGAAAGGATCCACAGCAGGTTATAAGAAAAACAGACTGCATTTAAAACAAACCCTCATTCTTGATGCCGTGAGCATCTCTGACAGTATGTTGAGAGGCTCCTTTTGCTTCAGGAAGAGAATTCCAGCCACAGGGATAATTCCCCATGTCCTTATTTATTTTTTAGCCAGTGGTAATGCTTTTTTTAAAAAAGTACAGCATGAATAAAGCTGGGAAGGAAAGCTTTTAGAAACTGCTTTTTATATAATCCATGCTTTCAAATGTTCATAAAAACTACCCAGCAGATAAAGCAACTGCTTGTTTTTAAGGGTAGCATCCTGAACTCTACCAGAGAATAATATGGAATCACAGAAAAAGCCCTTAACTAGGAGACCAGAAACCTAGTTACTACTGAGCTGGTTAGGGTAAGTGATATCAACGATCTGCATCTGTCTCCTCTGTAAACACGCAGGCAGGGCCACCTGACTCAGGGAGAGGACTGGACAAATCATAAGGGACAGTTTGTTATGAAACAAGTCTGAGAAGCTCAGCACATGGGCAAAGTGTAAGGTATCGCTGTGAGCTCCACGAAGGCGGGCACTCTGGCTCATTCACCAGTGTCTCTAGAACCTACAAATGCCTGCCATGTGGCGGGTGCTCCACATACGTGGGCCAAATAAAAGAATAAACGAGCAAGTGCCATCAGATTCCACGTACCTACAGCTATGAAATCTGAACCACCTTGTAAGGAAGTCAGGGAATTAAAAGAAAAAAAGCCATAACTGCTCCAGGTGAGTCTGTCACATCACCTGTGTTCACACAACAGTCAGCCTGCTCCCTTGGCTGCTTTTCCTCGTCTAGAAAGTAGCTGTGGACTAAGCACAACTTTGTACATACAGCAGGCATCGTGGCACTGGGTTGTCTGAGCTAAAACCGTCTACTTAAATTCCTGGAAGCAGCCCATGGTCAGAGGCCATCTCCAAACTACCTTCTGACAGCCTGCTTCCGAAAGGAAGGTCTGACACGGGGCCACATGCACGCATGGCCCCAAAGACTGGAGGGTACTGGGAGAGATACCAACCATTCAATGATACTGAATAATTCCTGTGCTCTCTTACAGATTAAATAATCATTCAGACTCCGCCCAAACTTTCTGCCTTTGAAATGGACTGCAATTTCTGGGAAGCACTTTGAAAACAGATGGTGTTGAGACTAAGATTTCATGTTTAGTTTTTAATTCAAAGTTAAGAGGGCACTATTCCCTCCACAAGTTTGTAATCTATGAATTTTATTAACAGATCTGGCCTGAATGACTGTTAGCGTTTCTTAAATACCCACCACGTAAAAGACCTATTTCACTTGCAATATTCATTATTACAAATACTCTGAAAGACAGGTATTTTACAGATGAGAAGATTAAAGCCCAGAGGGAGTCAAGCAACTTGCCCGAGCTTATCTACATAGTGAGTTATAGAGCTGGGGTTTGAACACAGGTTTTCCAGATTCCAAGCCCATCTGCTTTCTTCTGTCCCATGGTGTCTCCTAAATTCTTGTACCACGATAACACCAAATCACAGAATCGAAAGCAAGCAGACACCAAGAAACGAAACCAACAGCCCCGCCGGGCCCACCTCACCTGCGCTGGTTCATCTCTGCATCGCTGGCCGCGTTCTTCCCGGGACCCCAGCTGTGCCTCCGGAAAGGGGACAGGGAGCGCATGGAGCTCCTCAGCACAGAACAGTTCGTGGGCACCTCGGTGATGCTGTCCATCTCCTCCTCCTCCATCTCACCTGAGCCAGCAGCTTCACCCTCGCTCTCTCGACCCTCAGCTCCCACGCCATGGCTGTAGAAGCCGTCAAGACACTGCTGATCTCGGGACCTGTTCAAATTTGAAATCTGGGGGAGGGATACATCACTGCCATGAGAAGAATGTCGATCCAAGGAAGCGGTGTCCTCAGTGGAAGAACTGGACCCGGTGGTATCGCAGACCAGCTGCTCTTCCTCAGGCTGTTATGGAGAGAAAACACACATGGTTGGAAACGGCAAGGCCTCACTGTTCCCGACCGAGGAGTGGCTTCATAGTGGGGAGGATGGGCAAGATCACAACGGGCATCAAACAGGTGTTTCCTTTTTTAAAGCACAGTCACAGCTGGATTTAAACAGTCCCCGATGAAGGTATGGTCTAGGTCTGTGCTCCCTCTAACCTCTTACTAGAGATACACAGACCATTCCTTTCTTACAGGGGAAAAACATGTAACTCGGTTCAGGTCAGTTCCACAGGCCAATACCACCAACTGAAAGAGGACACTTATGTATCCAGGGTTTCTGTATGAAAACTCTAAATTCATATACTATTAGGTTTAATTTTTCCCCCAAGCTTTAACTAAAAACAAGGCTGTCTGCTTGGCTGCGATAATGTTGCTCTGAAGTTAATATTCCCAAAGTAAGTCTGTAATTGTTTTAAGAGGCCTTTTGAAACATGCAGAATAGCTTATGACCCTACCTAAAATCTGCCACAAATGCCCACATTCTGGCCATGAATGCCAACGTGGAAGAAATCTATTCCTTTTTCTCATTTCACTGGGGACTGGCAGTGTCATCAAGCCAAATCACACTTAAAATAATCAGTCCTGGCAATGGAGTCTTGAGTACGTGATGATGTTCTTTCCCGGGCCAACCTCAGGAGCCTAAGAGAAATAGAACAGTTTTGATCCCAAGTAGCCTGACATTCTCTGTTGGCTACACACACCAGAGCACATAATTTGACAGGTGAGGGAAAGAAAAGCATCCTGACACTCGAAAGATGACTTTATCCAGAAGATGAGCAGAAGTGTCTAGAAGATGCATGATCACACTCTCAGATTTGGGCACTGAACTGTCAGGTTTGTATTTATTATGGTCTTCTAGGAGAAGGAGCAGGGACTAGGGAAAGGCATTCTGTGGTTTATTTTTTCTTCTTCACAGTATTTTCGCAATTAGCCAGTCTACTCAAAGTTTTAATTAAGAGTGAAGAAACTTATAGTTCTTTGAGAAAGATTTTTAAAATTATGAGAACTAATGAGCCTTTTAGCTTTGGAATAGGAAATAAGACCTATTCTAGACGGAGTGTATTTTCAAATGTTTACATTAACACTTCAAAAGCATTCTCTACAACTTTTGGGCTAAATCTCTGCCAGCTCATAGGAGTTTTTTTTCACTCTGTGGCATCCGGTTTCCTTGGTTAATTGCTCTTGAAATGATGCATGAGGGATGAGACTGAGAGGGAGATGTGGGGGTCACCAGGACCCAGACTGGCTCTTGGGCCCTCCCAGTACACAGGCAGTGAGCAGCGGGAGCAAGCCATGAACTCAGGCTGACTTCAACTTAAACTGCCCTGTTCCATTCCTCTCATCATCTTTAAAAAACCCTACGGGGGCACCTGGGTGGCTCAGGTCATGATCCCAGGGTCCTGGGATGGAGTGAGCCCTCTGTCATCGAGCCCTGTCACTGGGCCCCAATCTGGCTCCTTGCTCAGCGGGGAGCCTGCTTCTCCCTCTTCCTCTGCCCCGCCCCCCTGCTTGTGTTCTCGCTTCCTCTCTCTTTCTTAAATGAATAAATTAAAAAACTTAAAAAAAAAAAAAGCCTCTGCAAGGACAAGATGTTGAGGTCCTGTGTTCCCTTCACTGGGCCACACTGTAAAATAAAACGGTGCTTTAACCAAGTAGATTCTAAAATAGGGGAGGTATTATTTTAAAATAAAATCACCCACTTGTGAGGATTAACCCATGCATCCTAATGCGTTCTATCGTGGGCAGCTCTCCAGAGAGAGGAACATTGTAAATGGCCACAAATACAATCAGGATGTCCTGGCTTTCTCACTGTGTCCTCCACAAATCCGTGTCCTTCTCAGAATGTGGCCTTATTTGGAAACTGGATCTTTGCAGACGTAATTAGTTAAGATGAGATTATACAACAGTAGGGTGGCCCCTAAATCCAACAGGAGTTGTGTCCTTAGGAGAAGAGATGAGACACGGGGAGATACATAGGGAGGCACAGCTTGGGGTGACGGGTCTACAGCCCTGGGACCGCCAAGGAATGCCGGCAAGCAGCAAAGGCTGGGACAGGAGCAGGGAAGAGACGTTCCCCTCAGAGCCTCCTGAGGGAAAGCAGCCCCTCTGATACACTGACTGGAGGACCTCCTGCCTCCAAAACTGAAAGAATAAATTTTTGTTGTTTCACGCCACCAAATCTGTGGTAATTGGTGACAGCGGCCCTGGGAAACTGTATCCTCACCCTCAAGCTGCTGAACTTCTAATTCTCAGAACAGTACCAAGAGACAAACAGAAGGGGCATGATAAAGCAAAATGTGTGATGGGCCTATTGTCAAACACACAAGCAAGGCTTCAAAGGAAATGAAAATGAGTTCAAGTTTCCATTGAGCCATTTATCATATATTCTCACAAGCTGGTGCTTCCCGATTGGGAAATGACGTGTGGATGACAGAACAGGTCCTTCTTTTCGGTTTGGCACCTAATGCCTTGCAACGACACTGCCTTGAAAGACAACCTGCTATCTCTCTGGTACTTTACTAACCCGAGACTTAACCAACAAGCATCCACCCTTTTGTAAGACATTAAAACAAGACGGGAAAATTACTGGTGGCCCGTTTGTACACATTTTAAAGAAGGAAAAATCTGTCTAGCATATATCCGCAACACAGCGTTGATCCTGGGCTGTGCTCGGGCACGTCTCAGTGTGTACTTTTAACTCTGATAAACAAAACGAAACAAAACCCCTAAAAACTAAATAACCAGGGAGTTTTCACAGTAACTACATGAGTTCTTTAGTCTCGTACTCCTGGTAAGAATGAAATTCACACTGTATAATGTTCTTACGCTCGAGTATTGTTATTGTACCGTTCCACTATTACCGAGCTTGTGGTTATTACGTGTAAAAGGGAAAAATAGGACAAACTCAATAACTGAGATCAGTCTTCATTTCTAAATATTGAGACAAATGGTTTTTCATTAATGCTGGACTGAATCTAAAGAAGGCTCTAAATTAATTTTCCCCAAGACTTATGTGTTCTCAAAACAATTTCCCAGCTTCGTCATGTCTTTATGCTACCCGGGCAGAACAGAAAGCAGTCAGGGGTGTAACCAAATATTAAACCCGGAATATGGTCCTAGTCTTTCTATAGCTAGGTATCTGTCTATGGACAAGCCACTTTCTCAATTTGTCTATCTAAAATGATGATCTTTAGATATAAAGAGGCTAGACCTTAATATAAGGCTGTTGCAAGGTACTATCTATTTTAATCATGAATAGAGCAAACAAGTGGGTTTTTAAAGCATTTTCCAGTATTCTTTTCCAGTCCCTGAACTTATTAGTGCTTAAGTTCTTAGGGATATCTGCCAAATAAGATACACAAGAACTGTTACACTTCCACCATTCTCCCCCCTCCTCACAGAAAGTACCAGGTTTGGGGATGCTGTTTTTCCATTTCTATATCAGAAGGGGGAAAAGTTATGGCTTTTGTCACATAGTAGAATGTTCCATGCCTAATATATGAAGCCATTCTTAACAGTTTTTGAGTTATGTGTTGGTCTTTCTTTGGAGAGATCTTTTCTCTTAAAATGTCTGCTAATTAAATGATTTCCAGAGACTAAGGATATTAGTCCTGATTGGGGAAAAGGTGCCATGGGATCAACTTAACTAGCACATTTTTAAAACCTGTTTTGACTCCATGTAAATCAAATGTACTAGTTAAACTGATCCCTTGGCACCATTCTGCCAATCAGGAGTAACAGCCCATGTTCCTGAAAGTCATTTAATATATTTAAGAAATATATGCGCGTGTATGCTTAAGAAAAAAAAATATATATATATATAGTTTTTCTTTCCTCAGTCTTAAAAGCAGATGGCCAGAACACAATTCTCTGCTAAAGACAAGTTTTTTGTTTTTCTTTTCCCTTAAGATGCAGTACTGGGAGTGGGTTAGGGCAGAGAAGGAAAAGAGACGCAGAAAGGCAGACACAGGAGAGGAGGGGTGGTTGGAAGCTGTGCTTGTTGGCGAGAAAGCGAGTGTACTGGGAGAAAGAAGACTGAGTCTAGACCTGAGAGTGACACACAAGCCCTTCTTTCCTTAAGCTGTCCTGACTGGTTTTCCTCTTGCATATGGGAGGATGGAAACACACACAAACTATCATTTCTACCAACAGCTTCTTTTTCCTTACAGTTTATGCCACCTTGAAAATCTGCAAATGGTGATCAGGCTCGCAAAAATCTCTAGGAGTCAAAGAGAAAGCTTAAAAAGAATGGGCCCAGTGAGCAATACAGAGGCTTGTGCATGGCCACTCTCCACAAGCACCAGCCCCTCCCAGCCCCTTCCGAACAGTTTGGACTCCAGGGGCAGTGACCCAAGGATACTGTTTTGCTTAATTTAAGGTCAAATAAACTAGGAAAATTGAAATGACAAAATAGCGATATAAGTAAAAGTTAATGAGAGAGGCTAAATTAAGTGATGCTGCTGTCTATATGAAGCTCAGGAAACTATGACTGTTACTTAGATATACACGCAATGCTATTCCATAAATGTGAGTAATGAGTATTTACTGGATACTCGCCACATGGGAGGCTCTGCACTAAGTGATTTAGATGAATTTGTTCTTTTAATATTTGATTTAGTAGGTATTCTTATTCTCAATTTATACACGAGACAAGTGAGGTCCAGTGAGGCTACATAATGAGACTCTAATTTAACTGGCCTGGGGGAAGGGCCAGGTTCTTTTTCTTCCTCTTAAAGTTCTCCAGATGATTCTAAGTACAGCTAGGACTCAGTCCTATTATTATGTATGACAGACCCGTGATAAAAATGTTTTAAAAAATTAAGATGGACTCCATCTTACACGTAAAAGCCAAAATTCTAAATGTCCTGAAAGAAAACATTTTGCCTGGGGGAAGACAAATCAGGAACAGGACAGGACACAGGTAGCAACAGCCATAAAAAACGGATGAATTATACTTCACCAAAATTATAAACATTCAGTACATCAAGACACATTTATGAAAGCAAAGAGGGAAGCCATGTACTGTAAGAAAGTATTTGCAAAACATAAATCTAGCGAAGGACTGGTATCCAGGATACCATATACAATTCCTCCTTCTCAACAACAGAAAGCCAAACAATCCTGTTTTTTTTTTTTTTAATGGGCAAGAAACGTGAACAGACACTCCACAAAGGAAGATATGCAAGTGGCCAATAAACACATGAAGATGTGTTTACCACTCTCGCTGGTCGTCAAGGAAATGTAAATCAAAACAATAATGAGCTACCACTAATGCGCACCAGAAATGCTGAAGTGACAACGAAACAAAACAATTATACGTGTCGGTAAGAACATGGAGCAACCAAAACTCTCATAGGTTGCTGGTGAGAATGTAAAATGATACAACCACTTTGGGAAAAGGTCTGGCAATTTTTTAAAGACGAAACCTATACCTACCATATGACCTATCAGTCTCACTCATCCGCCCAATAGAAATAATGACATTTATATTCCATTTGTATGAGGCTCTGAAATAAAGAGAACTAACCTGTGATGGGAAAAAATTAGAGCAGTTGTTGTCTCCAGGGGGTTGAAGAGGAGACAGACTAAGAAGGGGCATAAGGAAGCTTCCCAAAGTGAAGGCAGTAGGCTGATCCATACAGGGGTTGGGGGGGGGGTTGGGTTATGAAGATGAATGAATTTGTTATAGAAGTTGCTGAGGTGCAGCTATTATGGAAAAATAGTATGTAGGTTCCTCAGAAAATTAAAACTAGAACTGTTTTAAATAATCTAGCAACATCCCACTTGTAGATATACATTGAAGGGAAATAAAGCCACTGTCTTGAAGAGGTATCTGCATTACTCACAGTAGCCAAGACATGGAAACGTCTTAAGTGTTCACGGACAGCTGAACAGGTCAAGAAAATATTCCTCAGAGTTAAAAAAAAAAAAAAAAAAAAAAAAAAAAAAAAAAGAAAAAGAAGGAAATCCTGCCATTTGCAACAACATGGATGGACCCTGAGGGCATCATGCTAAGTGAAATAAGCCAGACAAAGACAACTTTTACATGCTCTCACTTCTATATGGAAACCAGAAATGGCAACTCATAGTAACAGAGAGTAGAACAGGGGTTCCCCGGAGGGCGGGGAAACGGGGAGATGTTGGTCAAAGGAACGAGCTTTCAGTTAGGAGATGAAAGAAATCTGAAGACCTAATGCACAGCATGATGACCACGGTTACTAACAACATACTGTATACTTGAAATCTGCTAGGAAAGTAAATCACAAGTGTTCTTACCACCCACACAAAAAGGTATCCTGTGAGGTGACAGACACTTTGGCCTGACTGTAGTAAGCATTTCACAATGTATGTCTATCAAAACATCCTCTTGTACGCTTTAAATACGTACAAATTTTGTCAAGTATAACTCAGTAAAGCTCAGGGGAAAGTCAGTGAGTGGTAGAGCCTTCATACTGTGCATTTCACTGTGTGTAGATTTTATAACAAACAATAAAACAACTCCATTAACACGTACTGAATTCTAAGTATTTAGGGGTAAAAGTGGATTGTTATCTGTAACTTGTTTAAAAATGCAACAAAGAAATTAGATGGACTGGTGAGTAGAAAAAGGAAGGACACATGCACACGTGTGTGACAAAGCAAGCGTAGTAAGTTAATGGTAGAAACCAGGTGGTGGGTATTCATGGCACAGCTCTTCCAACCTCCCTGATTGTTTCAGCATTTTCTCAATAAAACGTTGGGGGAAAATACCCGACTGGCTCTCTTAACCAAGAGTTGCACTAGACAGATAATATGTAAGTACAGACAGAGGGGTAAACATTATGTAACATATGAATATATAAATATAAAAATGACTACACACTATCTTATTACTACACCTGAAGGAATGTTTAATATTGCCAAAATACTAGTCCTTTAATTTTTAATAACCTATTCATCAAATATTTATAAACTGTTGTCTATGATACACAAGGCGCTCTGCCATGTGCCTTGAAAAATAACAGTTCACATTTTAAACACCTAATATGTGCCAAATGTTTAATCCATTAACGTGCAATAATTTATCTAAGAATCTTAAGCATGTGATAATGACCTGTTTCACAGTTCTGAAATTAAAATTAGTTTTCAGTACTTGTGCATAAATAATAATAGTTTTTCTAATATGGATTCTGTAAGTATGATGACTTTTATCCCTGAAAAGCTAAAAACTTTTTGGCTTGGTGATCAAGTACTTGAGAGCAAACTACAGCACACGAAAGAAAGGACGCTCCCTTAAGGCTCAGCATCTTAGGGGAGTTACTCTGACTTTCTTAATTGTGGATACATTTTACAACCTGGAGAGAAAACAAGGTGTCAGCACTTTATTTCATCTAATTCTCTTTGGGAAAAGAGACAGTGACTATCAGTATTTTAGTGGACTTCAATTAACCTTCTGGATAACAGGGTGGCCGAGAATATATATTTTATGGTCACTCTTTCTTTGCTAGTGCCAAGAAAAAGCCCATTTCTTCCTACTTTAAAAACATCATCTAGGGGCACCTGGTGGCTCAGTTAGTTAAGCGTGTGCCTTTGCCTCAGGTCATGATCTCAGAGTCCTGGGATCCAACCCTGCATCGGGCTCCTTGCTCAGTGGGGAGTCTGCTTCTCCCTCTCCCTCTGCCTCTCTGCCCCACTTGTGCTCTCTTTCTCTCTCTCAAATAAACAAATCTTAAAAAAAAAAAATATCTAAACTTTATGTGGAGAAGACCTTAGAACTAGCAAATATTTAGAAGAGTAATCAGGAAGCTCCTCTCATCCGAGCCATATTTACCAGAAGGCAGGCTGAATGCAAACAGAAGGTTAAGGTGAAGAGTTTGTGACAAACACCGCAGACTGCTGAAGAGACCTCTCTGAGGCCAGGGTCACACACACGGCTACAGAAGTGACCTAACCCACTACTCAAGGTTCACAGAAAAGAATACTGTGATGCCTTGCCCAAAGATGATTTTTTTAGAGACGGGAGAGGGGAAGGCACTCTGGGACAGGGTGATGTTTCACAGCATCCAGTGAGGCAGATGGTGAGGGATGGATGCTGCCAATGGCCTGTCTGCCACCACCCTGCTTCTGTGTAAATCACTGGCTATTAAAGCAGGGGTCTGGAGATGGAGAGCAAAGTAACAGAGAACAGATATGAGAGTCAGGCCTACGTAAAATCTCAAGACTGTGACTTACCAGCTGCGTAATCTGGACTACACTTCTCTACCAATCAGAGCCCGCATTTCCTCAGGAGTTGAATGAGGATAAAACCACCTCGCAGGGTTGTCGGAAGCACGAAATGAGATAACAGATATTATAAAAAATTCAGTTCAGTGTCGAGTGTATAGTAACCACTTTGTTAAGTATTAGCCTGTCTCTCTCTCTGTCCCCCTTTTCCCTTTCATATGCAAACCCTTGGCTTTATGAATGCTAGAGAAAACTTTTATTGCAAAATCTCTCCTGGCCACAAACAACTTTGGGCAAGTGGAGATACCTAAGAGGAAGAACCCTCCAGACCTCGTGCCCTAGGCCATGTGACATTCCGTGAGTGCACAAAGAGACAACAGTACAGCCACCATTTCTGATTGTTCTGAGCCACTCGGGTATGAAATGTGGGTAAAAGTTGGTTTGGGGAGTATGCTTCAACTCTAACAATGCTATCTGTCTAGTCATCCCGAAAAAACTGCCAAATCTAGCACCAGCCATTTGTATGAACAATCTAAATGTTTTTGGCAGTTTGATTAAGGAGGCAGAACACAGGAAATTCAAATTCTCTTCAGCTGGGAAAATCACCGAGTTTAGTGACCAGAAATCACTACCATTCTGCAGAGTTGGGAGCGTCCAGGGACAAGCTGTCATGCACCTAGCAGGGAGCAAGCAAGTATTTCCTAAAGAAGACTCTGCAATTTCAAAACTTTTGACTATGAAAAATTTCAAACACACATAAATGTTTAAGAAATCCCCATGTATTTATGACCCAATTTCGGTGATTGTCAGTGATTTGATTTTAAAGCTGGAACTAAGAGATATTATCTGTTTATCTGGGACACAAGTGAAATATTCTGAGACATGCCCCTTCAGAATGGCATTCCCCTTGGGGCTGGGGGCTGGTTCAGAAGTCCTTACAATGAAAACCTCAAAATCACAGTGGAAATTACCCAAATTCTATTATTTAAAAAAATCATCATACTTTCCCTCTTCCTAGATAACCTCAGAGAAGGACAGACCTCCCCAGTGTGCATATTTTTTACTTTACAGAACTCACTGAATCAATTCGCTGTGAGTAACAGTGACAGGAATCCTGAAGTTCTGTAAATTTTTCCAAGGACCTCTGGAAGACAGTGAGCACGAGCAAAAGGAACACGGTGGAAAAGAAATTAGGGGAGGCCAAATGGGCACATGAGAGCCATTGAACAAAAATGAAAAGAAAGTGTTTGAAGGTACATTTACAGAGGCTTTAAGTATGTTCTAGCCCAGAATCCCAGGACACCAAGCCTCTCCCATAACTTATGGGACAGCATCCTCACAAGGTCTAACCCAACTGCCCTTTATCACTTCTCCAGGGTCGTCATGAAGCCTTCACAAAGCCGCCTTCCGGCTGTTGTGTTTCTGCCCCTTCAACCCCCTCACGATTAAGACAACCACGGGTGGCCTATGACTGAGTACCGCTTATGATCCTGCTGTGGGAAAGCCCGCTATTCTTCTCAGGAGACAAAACAGAACTCGCTGCAACTAGATACAAACGTAAGCAAAAGAAAGCAAACCGCCCCTATTCCCCGACCCCTTAGAGAGCCTCAAATTATATGAAAATACACAGTGACTCATGTGCATGGGCTTGGCTTTTCACTGGGGAGAAGACAGTCTGGGTTCCCCAGCAGAGATCTAGAAAGTTCCAATTAAGAAGGCTAGATGAGGAGGGGTGACATCACCAAGCTGGGCAGCGAGCTTCAGGCCTAAACACATTAATCAGAAATGACTCTACGATTAGTCTATACACATGACGTGTTATATAGTCTGAGCTACGGTCCCTTCCTGCCCACTGAAAAGTATGCACCTTCATCTGACTTAATTCACACCAAAGGAACACCCATTTCTTTAGGCTTCAAAACCTGCATGTGACCAGACAACTGTACAGAAGATAAAGTGGCCGATGCCTTTTTCTAAGCCCCTGACACCTGGAGCTCGCTTCTCCGAAAGGGAGGATGTACTCTTCTCTAGGATCACACAGAGCTGGAGAGACGCTCAGTACGGCTGGCAGGAGTCGCGTCCTGAGGCCGACAGTACCTTGGGGAAGATGATGCTGTCCACTTCTTCGCTGGGTGAGTGAAAGAGGTCAGAGTCACTGCCGGATTCTCTTTTGATGACACCTTGTTTTGAGGCACACTCTCTGCCTAGTCCAACCTCCAGGAAGTTCTCACATTCTGAAAAAGAAAATGTATTCAACCAATATGTAAAAAAAAATTTACTTTCTTTTTATTCCAGCAATTCGCCTTGTCAGTCAACCAACTAACCTCTCCTGTCTTCCAGTATTAAGCAGCTGTAAAGGACACAGTCAGATTAGTCACTTTTAACTCTGGTATTCCAATTTTAGGGTGACTGTTACTATAGGACAACCATGAGTTTGCCACGTAAACCAAAGGCACAAAAAAATAAAATGGTAATTTAGAACCATAACGCCATCTATATTTAGGTACTTAAGTGGTAAATACCTTTTCCTCTTGGTAGTTAGAAAATATTTTCTTTTGCTACTAAAATCAGAAGTCCTTTATTAGGAAACTATGAGATAGGGTTTATGGCCAAATTTCTAAGACTTAAGTTCTTTCTGGAAACTTGTTATCTAGCCAAATACTGGGATTAAAAAAGGAGGGGGAGCATATCTAATAAAAATATCAGTGTATTACACTTATGGGTTTTATTGAGTAATAAGAGAAATATAATTGTTTAACTTCTACCTTAAATAGATCTGATATTGGGGGAATAATGCACTAAAGAGAAATGTATCATCTAGAAGCTGTCTTCAGCTCAATACCTAGCATAGGGACTCTGTTGAATCAGACAGAGGGGGGCCTTGACAGAAGTGTTATGCTGTAGATCAAGGAATTCTAAACACTTAGCATATTGAAATTAGCAAGGTATTTTAACCCACTTTCTCTTTTAATTCTGTAAACAAAAGGGACATATGACCTGGTAGCAACAGAATTAAAAATATTTGTATGTGGTAAAACCAAGAGCCCAAAGAAAGTCAATTAGTAGGTAGATATCAACCTCCTTCAAGAAGTCTGGAGAGTGACGCATTTCCGTTCCAGTTAGCATTTTTATATGGGCGTCAGACAGACCTATATCAACTCTGCAGGTGGGACACAACCGATCAGCTGGCTACCTAGCAGGTCACGAGAACTCCACCCGGAGGTTTTGGTTGAAAGCAGATTCAAGAGGAGCTGTCAATACAAGATGACAGCAAAACAAAAAATCCCGATGGTTTTAGACTCTATTAATGGACAGTGCACCCAGGTCCAAAATGGGGACAGTCCTGCCATTACGTGACAGCTAGACCGCACCCACAGGATGATGTTTGTCCCTAGGTAACATTTAAAGTAAAACACTGATAAACAGAAATGCACACACAGTGATGAGGTCACAACAGTGGAAACACTCGAGATCCATGTGGCTTGCACAGGAGCTTGAAGAAAATGTGTCTAAGGGCAGCTGCAGGTTTGCTCTGTGCTGTTCCAGGGGTAGAACAAAAAGCCCACTGAGTAGAAGCCACAGAGCTTTGCTATAACTCGGCTTCTGGGCAATGGGTTGGCAATTTCAGAAAGTAACCACTGTCACTTCACCAGAAGGGGTGGAGCAAAGGCTGAACGGCTTTGTCAAGAGGTTTCAGAAACGATGCATACACAGAAGGGGAAGTAGAGATTAGATAAGCCCCAAAGTCTCTCTAAATTCTCAGGGTCTATGTTTGGACAGTAATTGTGTGTGTGGGTGTGTGTGTGTGCACGTGTGTGTGTGTACGTGTGCATGTGCTGAGGGATGAGAAGAGGAAGTTTCGTCTTACCTGAATTAGCTAATTATTGATATTAATAAATTATTTGCCCTGGATTAGCTGGGAATTTTAGAGGAAAGGTCAAAGAAGCATTGTACTGGTATACAGGTCATGAATTGCTTGTCCATAAAATTACCTGGTCTGTCAGCAGTTAGGTATTTGACTAGGTGCTGGGGATTATCCAAATAAAAAGAAATTTTTAATCTGTGTATGTGTGTCTAGTAGTTTACAACCTTGTAGTAGAAACTGACATATTAAGAGACAATTTCAACACAGAAGTACATAAAGGATGCCACCAGGAGCAGAGGTGCGGTCCACAGATTAATTTGAAAATATTTCAATTTAAATATGACCCTAGTCCATATCAATCTTGGTTGGTCCACACTGTTTCTGAGTGTTTCATTCAATGGGAATAGCACTGCCTTTAAAAGACTGGAAATCATGGGTATTCTGGACTCAAATTTCAGATAGTATGCACTAACCTAGGTGGAGTTGGTGGGTGTGACCTTTCTACTGCTCCCCCTTTCCCCACTTGGAAAAATCAGAAACTCCATTTCATGGTTGAGGGGAAAACAGGGGGCTGGCCAAGAAAAAAAAGGGCTGTCACAGCAACTATACTGGCTGCTGACAGTCCAGATGGCAGACAAACAAACCACGTCCCAGTTCCTGACTGGAACACAAACCAACTGAAGACGTTCTGATGGAAAATTCACAGGGAAGATCCAGATTCAGCCCCTGTAGGAATAGTTCACCGAGAAAATAAATCTGGGCCAGCACTACAAGGCACCATAAATCAAGCTGGGGTAAGACTCTGCTGTGTGATATAATCCTGTCGAGTGGGGGGGGGGAGCAGTGGGGGGAGAAGAGTAAGCAAACAGGGAACAAGGGGGAGAAAAAGACCATAAGCCATCATGAAACCCCACAAATGAGGGGGGGCCCTAAAGGCAAAGCTAATCCCCACCGTGTGTCCCAGGCCTTCCTACCTGCCCTCTTCCTAATGAATAAGATAGAGCAGCACATGCAGGTAGAAGCAAGAACGGTGGTTTCAGAGTCGGTCCCGTCTGGCTTAAATCTCCCTCCGCCTACTTTTAGTAGAAAGATCCCAGGCAAGAAGTCATTTAACCCTAAGCCTTCATTTCCACACCAGTGAAATGGGATGATTAGTACCTCCCTAAAAGAGTTGGAGAGACGGTTAGAAAGAATTTATGCAAATAGTAACCAGCACTCTGCCCCTTGCACACATAAACACACCCAATGAAGTGCAGGCTTCGTTATTAACCTATACTGTGCAAATATCTGATAAGGACATTACCTTGACGTGGGCCAGTCCTGTTTTATGACTCACATATAAATCTGCCTATAAACGTTCATGTCCTGAGACATTAACTTCTTTAAAAGCTAGCAAAACGTGTCATTTTTAAGATGCTCTCTAGTCATTTGGGTCTAAAATTATATATATGCAAACAAATTATAGCAGGCAAAAACAGGAAAAACTACCAGCAGTGCCCACTGGGATTTGCTGAACCATGCTAATCATAATGCATTTGTACTTATTTGTACTTAAATAAATTTGTATTTATCCATAATGGAGGAATATCCAGAGTGATTTTAAAACATGTTAACTTACTTGGTTTTACACTATTGCTCTCTTGAGCTGTGTTCTTAACATAAACGAAACCTCCAACATTCAAAGGGCCTAGAATTCACCAAAAAATTTACTAAAATAAAAAACTCAGGTCTGAGGCTCCAAAGCATAATTCCGATCTTGGATGCTGTTACACGGAGAGTTAAAAAGACCCACCCCAAAAACACCAAAATAGTTACGCTTGGATTTCGAGTATGAAGAGGGGTTTGGCAATAAAATTCAAAAGGATGTCCTGGGGAAAATGCTCAGGGGTTCAAAATTCATTTCTTTAAATGAGTAAATTAAACTCTAGTGTGTGGAGAACCTTCCACATTTAACCTTTACAAGGCAAACGGTTTCACTGCTTGGATGGTTGGGAGTAATTATACTTTCAGAAAACACCCTTAACAGCTCAAGGAACCAAGATATGGTAAGTCGTATACTTTTTTAAAGTAGAAGATTCTAGGGGGCTGGGTGGGGTCTAACTGTCAGCTAAATCTGTGAACAGGGTCAATCTAACATGCAGAGACCCCAAACACAACTATAGCATAATATCCTCCACGCGAGACAAACCTAGGGAAGAACAGTCTTCCTATCTGTCTCCAACACTTCCTTCGGAGTAAAGTCAAAGAGTTGAGAATCAGCAGGAAACCTCTTGGAGATAAAGGATTTGGGCAGTTTGCCTTTCGATTTAATACTGCTGCAGGACACCCACAGCTACACTGTTTCTATAAAGACCAGTCAATGAGGATTCAGGCAATCTTAAAGCAGGTCAGTAAAACCCGTCAAGGTAAACAGAGGTGCTGCTGAGTCAAGTCGACTCAAGAGCCCAGGGTGCAAATTACCAACACTCACAGGCGGCTGCAACAACGAGGAGGAGAACTGACAGTTACCCACGGCACCATGTCATTCAGGCAACACCCCCCACTGAGGACAGCTAGTAACTCTTGAGAGATGGAAGACAACACAGCGCACAGACATTAGGGAACTTTCCTTACGTCACTGTGAATTAGTGGCTACACCTGGGTAAAAAGCTGGGCATCTTAACTACCCACAAGTCATGCACTGTGTCATTAACAAGCCAGGTATTAGCAGCTGACCCTCACCTGTTGTTACTAATACCTCATGGGTGTTTAAGGAAAAGCTCAATTGCTGACAATACTGCCAAAGTTTATGGTTCTCAGTCCTGCTGTGCAGTGGGGGCACCAAAGGAGCCTTCAAAGATTCTGAGGCCCAGCTCACACCCCAGGCCCAATTAAATCACAAGCTCTGGGAGCAGGACCTGGGTAGCAGTATTATTTCTAAAGCTCCCCAGATAATCTCAATGTGCAGCCAAAATGGAGAGCCACAGGTTTAGTTCTTAGTAACAAATATTTATAATCTGACCAGACTGAGGAACCATGACCCTATGTATGTGCACATCTACGCTGATCAAAGAAGTGATCAGTCAGAAAGCCACACATGAAAACTCACTACTAAAATGAAATTTAGGTTAATTATATGACACTACCCATTCTCAGCTGAGACAAAATGCCTACAAACCTAAATCACACACACCCTCTCCTCCGACCCACTGCATGGCACGATAAGGAAGGACAGGTCTCCGAAAGCGGTCTGTGATCAGAGGGGGACTGCAGTGTGAAAAACGGACACTTCAGATGCAGTTATCCAAGCAACTGGAAGTTGGAACACTCCGCTCACCTGGGCTCTGTGTGGGGGCCAACAGAGACGCTGCATCAGGGCACGGCTTTATCGTACACCAGCTTTCTCGGTTTATCTGAAGGAAGAGAAAAAACAGATCGACTTTCAGACAGCGAAGAAACGTGGGATGATTTTATAGCTGCTGCAGTGTATGTACTGTACCAACACTCCAACCTTTTTCTTTAATACTTTATTGTAAAGTGAGTAAAATTATGACAAGAAGAAAAAATCCTTCCCACAATACAATCAAGGCACGCTATGCTCAATTAAGGCTCCAATAAAAGCAACAGGAAAAAGATAAAGAGAAAACCTGGTGCAGGCCAAGGGTGAAATATTAAAAAAAGAAAAAAATTAACAAATGCAATGCATCGAAGATTAAAATATGTATTTGGTATCTTTATTTGCAAGTTAAAAAATACAAAAATAATTTCTATGTATTTAAGAGTTACTGTCTACTGGGGATCAGATTAAGAATTCTATGTAATTATTAATTTACTCCCCACAATAGCTACAAGAAGTTTATATTACTTGTATCCAAACAGTAAGCTCAGCAGGGTTGCTGAGGTCGTAAATGACACGACTGGCAAAGTAAAACAAGTCTACAGCAATCTTAATGCATATTAAGAAGAAAACATTCCACTAAGCCTTTTTTTTTTTTTTAAAATTTAGCCTTTACAGCTCTTGGTCATCTTATTCACATCATAACCATTTACTTCCATTAAATTTAAAATAATATTTTAAATTACCATGAGATTTCAACAGTCCTCTCCCCATAACTGATAAAACAAGTAGACACAGAATCAGTTAATACAGAAAACCTGAAAAATATTACCAACCACTTTGATCTAACCAACACATACAGAGCAATTCACCCAACAACAGCAGAATACACATTCTTTTTGAGTACACATGGAACATTCACGAAAGAAGATCATATTCTGTGGCATAAAAGAAGTATCAAATTTGAGGATTAAAGTCACACTACATATTCACTCTGACCACAACAGTATCAAAATCAGAAACCAAAATAAGAAGTTACCTGGAAAAACCGCAAACATTTAAAAAGCAAAACAAAACAAAAAAACACACAAAAACTTATTAAAAAAATCCATGAATCAAAGAAGAAATCTTCAAGAATCATTGTATAATTAATTGAACTCAAAAATTCAGACATCACGTATAAAAATTTGTGAGACAAAGCTAAAACAGTGTTTAGACCAAATTTGTAACATTAAATGCCTATATTAGAAAAGAGAGGCCTCAAATTGATGATGTAAGCTTCTACCTTAAGAAACTAGAAAAGCAAAGATAAGGAAAACAAAGAACAGATATCAATGAAATAGAAAACAGAAAAATAAAATCAGGGACGCTTGGGTGGGGGTCCGTTTAGTGTCTGCCTTCAGCTCCGGTCATGATCCCAGGATCCTGGGATCGAGTTCCACGTTGGGCTCCCTGCTCAGCGGGGAGCCTGCTTCTCCCTCTGCCTGCCTGCCTCTCTCTGTCTCTTACAAATAAACGAAATCTTAGGAAAAAAAGAAAAAGAAAAAAAAAATCGATGAAACCAAAAGCTGATTCCCTGAATAGATCAATGATATCAGTAAAACTCTACCCAGATTGACCAAAAACGAAGTTAAAAACTGCAAGTATCAGGAATTAAAAGTAGTCATTATTACAGATCCTACAGACATTGGAAGGATAACAAAGGGATATTATGAACAACATTACTGTAACAGATTCAACAAGTTAGATTAAATGGAAACATTTCATGGAAGACACAAACTTCCAAAATTTGCTCAAGAAGATAATCTGAATACCTTTATTCTATTAAAGACTACTGAATTCAGTTAAAAACCTTGCTATAAGCAAATCTACGGGTCCAGAAGACTTCAGTGGTGAATGCCACATTTAAGGAAGAAATAATACCAATTCTACACAAACTCTTACACAAAATAGAAGAGAAAGGAACATACAGCTCATTTTTATGAGTCCAGCATCACCTGGACACCAAAACTAGACAAAGACATTATAAGAAAAGTATAAATTAATATCCCTCAGGAACTCAGATGGAAAATCCTGAATAAAAATTAAGATACTAAATCCAACAACATAGAAAAAAGATCACGTTGTCATGACCAAGTTCATCCCAGGAATGCTGAAAAATCAATTTATTAACAGACCAAAAACTCCACAAATTAATGATTATTAAGAAATGTAGGAAAGTGTTGGGCAAAATTCAACATCTATTCATGATAAAACTCATAGAACACTGGAAACAAATGAAATTCCTTGGCCTGATAAAGGGTATCTATTTAAAAAAAAAAAAATACACAAAACACCTACAGTCAACATCATACATAATGGTTAGAGACTAAATGCCTTCTCTCTGAGATCAAGAACAAGGCAAGAATGTCCATGCTCATCACTTTTATTCAACGCTGTACAGGAGTTTCTAGCCAATGCAGCAAAGCAGAAAAAGAAATAAAATGCATAGGTTCGGAAAGAAGAAGTAAAACCTCCTTTATTCATAGATAGCATGATTGACTATGTAGAAAATCCTAAGGAATCTACAAAAATGCTGCCAGAATAAGTCAGTTTAGCAAAGCTGCAAGATACAAAGTCAATACATAAAAAAGCAGCACTAGTTCTATATATTAGCAGTGAATAATTAAAGAGTAAAATCAAAAATAAAATAATACCATTTACAATAGCATCAACAAATATAAAATAATTAAGAAAATCTGAGTAAGACCTGTATTCTAAAAACTACAAAACACTGATGAGGAAAATTAAAGCATGCTTAAATAGAGACAGCATGTTTATACATCAGAAAATTCAGTCCTGTTAAGTTGTGAATTCTCCCCAAATGATCATTACTTGATCCTAAGATTTACTATAGAAGGTATAGTCATCAAGCCAGTGTGGTACTGGCATAAAGACAAACATTTAGATTAATGTAATAAGAGAGAATCCACAATAGTACTTCACAGACATGGCCCACTGATATCTTACAAAGATGCCAAGTGGTATTCCAACCAGGAAAAGAACAGACTTCTGAACAAATAATCCTGCAACAAGTGGATGTCCACATGCAAACAAAAACCAAATCTCCCTCAAATCTCAAATCTTATGTCAACTATAAAAATGAACTAAAAATATACCTAAATATTAAAGTTAAAACTACACAACTTCTAGAAGAAAACAGAGGGAAATTATTCTTTGTGATCTTGGGTCAGGCAAAGATTTCTTGGCACACATGAAAAACCTGAAAAAATTGACTATGTCAAAATTAAAATCTTTTGCTCCTCAAAGGCATGGTTAGGAAAATAAAAAGGCAAACCACAGACTAGGAGAAAATGTTTACACAGGTTCTATCTGCTAAAGGACTGGTAATATAAATGATATTAAAATATAAATTATTAAAATGCATAAATATTAAAATTCAATAACAATGAAAAACCTCTTAAAATGCCATAAGACAAACAACACACTTTTAAAATGGGCAGAAGACTTGAGAAATTATTTCATCAAAGAATATATATGACTGGCAAAGAACAGAGGAAAAGGTGCTCAACATCATTAATCATCAGGAAAGAGCAAATTGAAACCACAAAGAGGTAACAGTCCATCATATCTATTAGAATGGTTAAAATTAAGACTGATAATACCAAGTGTTGACAAAGATGTGGAGCAACTGAGCACTGACACATTGCCGGGAGAATGCAAAATAGTACAGCCACATTAGATGACAGTTTAGCAATTTCTTATAATGTCAAACAGATCACTTAACCCAACAATCTCACTGACCAGTATTTATCCAAGAAAAACAAAACGTATCTTCGCACAAAGAATTTTACTGGAATTTTCAAAGCAGCTTAACTCATGATAGCCCCTAACTAGAAACAACCCAACTTGTTGTCAATAGGTAAATGGATAAACAAATAGTGGTACATTCATACAGTGCAACAGACTCACAGTAAGAAGGAATGAACCACTGATAGAAACAACATGGGTGAGTCTCAAGATCATGATGTTAAAAGAACAAAAAAACAGACAAAAAACATTACCTAGTGTATGGTTCCATTTATACAGTATTTTAGAAAAGGCAAAAGTAGTGTGAGGAAGCATATTAGTGATTCAACTGAGGAACAGAATGACTGCAAGGAGACAGGAGGGAACGCTGGGGGTGATGGCAATATTCCTACCATGACAGCAGAAGTTATTACACAATTTAAATGTTTCTCAAAATTCATCAAATTGTGAACTTAAATTGATTTTATTGTACAGAAATTATATTCCAATACAGCTGAAAAAATCCCCTAAATATAAGGGTAATATATGTTTTTATAACTCCCAGCACCTTAAAATACTTATAATCCTCTAGTTTCACTAAAATTTCAGGAACCTTTGCAAAAATTCTCTGAGAATATTTTTCATAGTCTTCTCTATTCCACGGTCAATGAGTAAACTGAACGTTCTTGGCCTTCAACATGTAACAGACCAACTAACTATACTTTTCACATCATTTTAGGCATTTGCATGTTAGAAAAAGTTAAACAATTTGTAAAACATATAATACGTATATATAGTACATAATGTGAATAATATATTAATAGTATATAATATAAATAACTTTAAAATAATGTATTAATCAAAATTAAAATATTCAAAATATTATAAAAAATAACTACATAATGAAATTAAGATTAAATCAAACCTTTTTAAAAAGATTAATTTATTTGAAACAGAGTGAGCATGAGTGGGGGGAGGGGAAGAGGGAGAGGAATAGAGAGAATCTCAAGCAGATGCCACACTGAGTGTGCAGCCCGACACGGGGCTTGACATTACAACCCTGAGATCACCACCTGGGCCGAAATCAAGAATTGGAGGCTTAACCAACTGAGCTACCCAGGCGCCCCTACATCAAATCTTTTTTTCTTTTTTTAAAGATTTTATTTATTTATTTGACAGAGATAGGGACAGCCAGCGAGAGAGGGAACACAAGCACGGGGAGTGGGAGAGGAAGAAGCAGGCTCATAGCAGAGGAGCCTGATGTGGGGCTCGATCCCATAATGCCGGGATCACGCCCTGAGCCGAAGGCAGACGCTTAACCGCTGTGCCACCCAGGCGCCCCCAAATCTCTTTAACTGAATACACTCATTTCTGAATAATAGTGGTGAGAACATATTAATGCTGGAAAAATATTCTTCATGGGTTTCTCTTATCTTCCCCAGGTCTTGTGAGCAAAGGCACTGATTGTCCTTTTGTTCTAAACTATCTTTTCCAAAATGTCTGTGTGTCAAATAGCCTTGAAAAACAGAGATATTGTTTCTTTCCGAAGCAAAGGGTAGGTTTGTTTACTGCCCAGCATAATAAAGATAATGTCTCAGTCAAGGGCAAAGATCAGGCAAGCTCACTACCCATTATAAAAACTGAGGTTTCCCAAGGGTGGGGTTTCTTGGCTGTGACATAGCATCCACCTGGGCTCCTCTGTGCTGCCCTTGGGGAACTTGGGAAGCAAGAGGAACCAACAAGGAAGTGATGCTCATGGTGCTTTCTGTGCAATAAGTAATAAAATCGTTTGTCCCTGGACCCAGGAGCCCTGTGACTTCAGCTAGCACCCATGAAACTGTCAGGCTGCCAGGAGCCCTGTGACTTCAGCTAGCACCCATGAAACTGTCAGGCTGCCCTGGGAGCCTGCAAGTAGGGGAAAATCTCAGACCTACCACAGTTTTGACAATTAGTATATATTAAATAGTACTAAAACATTTAAACACAGTGGAAGGCAAAAGTCTCTATAGGATCACACCTATGTGGTGAAAAACCTTAATCTGATTCAGTTTTTCATTGAATGATCATACTTGAATAAACATAAAAATAACTATTTTGACTTTTCTGGTCTCCCAAATTTTTCTTTATAAATTACTTTTTGCTTTTTAAAATTTATTTTGGCACATCTTCTATTTTGTTGTAGCTTTAGGTTGACAGGAAAGTTACAAAGACGGCACATAGTTCTCATAGACCCTTCCCTCACCAGTGTCTCCAATGGGAACATCTTACGTAACTCTGGTACATTCGTCAGTAGTAGGAAACTAACATCGGTACATTACTATTAACTAAATTCTAGACTTGATTTGGATTTCATTTCTCTTTCCACTAATGTTCTTTTTTGTTCCAGGATGAAAAACAAACTACCACAGGGCACTGTGTGTGTGTGCATGTGTGTAATTTGGCATTTTAACATCTTCACTGAAATGTAATTCATATACTCTAAAACTCACCCCTCTAAAGTGCATGATTCAATGGTTTAGGATGTATTCGCGGAGTTGTGTCACGTTAACAATGTCTAAGTTGAGAACATTTCATCATGCCAAGAAGATACTGTATCTGCTAGTATTCACACCCCACCCCAACCTCCATTTCCCAGTTCTGGGCAACCATGAGTCTACTCTCTGTGTCTATGGATTTGCCTAATTGAGGCACTTCACATAAATGGAACCATACATTACGTGGTCTTTGGTGACAGGCTTCTTTTACTTAGCAAAGTGTTTTCAAGGTTTTCCCATGTCAGAGCACATATCAATACTTCATTCCTTCTACTACCAAATAATCTTCCACTGTGTGAGGACACCCACATTTTATTTATTTATTTATTCTTCAGTTGATGGACATTTGGGTTGTGTTCACTTTCTGGCGGTTTGGAATAATGCTATGAAAATCCATGTACGAGTTTTTGTCTGGGTGTGTTTTCATTTCTCCTGGGTTTACACCTTGGAAACTGCTGGGTCATGTGATACCTTCATGTAACATTCTGAGGAACTACCAGACTTTTCCAAAGTGGCTGCATCATTTGATGTCCCCACAAGCAATGTGTGGGTGTTTTATCTTTCCAAATCTGTGCCAACACTTGTAATTGTTCTTGTCTGTCTGTCTGATTGTGGCCATCCTAGGAGGTGTGAAGTGGCATCTCATGGGAGTGTGTGTGTGTGTGTGTGTGTGTGCATTTTAAAAGATTTTATTTATTTATTTGAGAGAGAATGAGCGTGAGAGAGAGCAAGAGAGCATGTAAGTGGGGGGCAGGTGGGGAGAGGGAGAAGCAGGGTCCCTAGTGAGCAGGGAGCCTGATGTGGGGCTCAATCCCAGGACCCTGGGATCATTACCCAAGCCGAAGGCAGACGCTTAACCAAATGAGCCACCCAGGTGCCCCAGATGTATATATTTTTTAAAGGGAAAATATATTTTAATCTGTTGGTTACTTTCTAGGAAAGGAAGACAGTATGAAGATGTAATGCACATCACCCTTGGGTTTGTCTCCCTCCTTATTTAAAAACAAAAAACAAAAAACGTATTAAATACCTTCAACATATCAAATCATTATGTGAAGCCTTAAAAGCAGATGTAGTCAAGAAACTATCCTGCAAGGACTCACAGTTTATGTGAGAGAAAAGTGAAAGTGGACAGTTACTATATGCCTTGCACACAGCAGCACTAAAATGTGTGCTGACTGGGACAATGTGAGCTGTAATTAATAGAAAGGAGAATGAGAGGAACACCATAAGGAGTAACCGTGTTTGAAATGCTGTGTGCACTTCTGGCCAGGTCACAAGTGACACAAACAGAGACATGGGGCCAGAGTTAACGACTCTCTTCTTCCGCTCCATGCAAGGCATTGCACAACACAGAGTGGGGAAGTCAGAGACTGCCACACCCTTGTTAGAAGCAGAATTCAGAGAGCTCAGTTTCACAGAAGTTAAGGAAGCAGAGGGCTGAAAAGAGACAGTAGGTCCACGGTGCCAACCGCTACAGAGACGTCAAAGCAGATAAAAGTTAGAAGTTATCAGACTGGGCAACTGTGAGGTTTCTTGTGACTTTGGAAAGAGCAGGTTTTAACAGGACAGGTAAGATCAGAATTAAAACTGTAAAACATCTCTTGATATCTCCAGATTCACAGTACTTTACAGTTCGTAAAATACTGTCAGCTAGATTGGACCTCTCTCCTGGCCCAGGAGGAGCACGATGCCATTTTGGAGAGGAGGCCACGCACACTGCATGAGGCTAGGTCTGGGGACCGTATCCTCGCATATGAGCTGTACTGGTGACCATGTCTGCTCCGAAGACTGAGCTGCTTGAGAATAGAAGCACATCTTTATTCCAGGTCTCCCGATAGTATTAAGTGTGGGGTTTATGGCTGGATGCTTAATGAATAATCTTTGAATTCATTATCCTCACTGATTTTACAGAGAACGAAAAGTTAGGAAAGCCTTTGATTATCACTCTGCCTCCGTTTACCAGACCCACAAACAAACAAACAAAACTGAGGCCAGCGGAGGTGAAGGAACTCCAACAAGTCAGTTATGGTACTCAGAAACGGCGAGGGCGTTTTCCTCGCTTCCAATCCAGCGTTCTTTCCCTAACCCCACAAATGCGCCTCTTCTTTTTTCTTTGTCTTGGAATTCAACAATTGTTTAAACAAGTTTCAATAACAATACTAAACTGAAAAAACCTGGCAAAGTGCAATTCAGATCTCTGGAGAAGATTAGCTGGAAAACAGAGTCCCTGTTTACTTAAGACAAAAATATTTTAAAAATAAAATATCAAAATGAAACAACGAATATATGGAACTGTGGGTGCCAATTTTTTTTAATATCAGAATTCTGTCATTAAGAGAAATGTTTTCTGCTTGTTTCGGGCTGTCTAGAGGCCTGTTTCAGTCACTGACAGCTAATTACCAGCGATGTGCCACGGATCGACACAAGACACTTAAGCAAATCTGGCCACAATGCAGCTGTCAGCCGGTTCCTTCTTCTGAATTAGGACACATTTACAAACATTTAAAAGTAAAATCTATATTGAAAAGTGGTAAGGTTTCAGGTAAATCAAGACTTTCATCAGGGAAGGACAGGGAGATCTAGTAATAAGAAGGCTTCACTCTCTTGCGGTCAGTGACACACAGATCATCCACACAGCTGGCCAGTCTGTGTTTCGAGGGCACCCACCTTAGGCAAGAAACAGTGTTAAGGGCCAGCAACAGAGAGATGAGTAAGATGGGATCCTGACTACAGTTTGCACGGTAGGTCTCACGGTTTACAAGTGTGAGGAATTCTTTTTAATTGGAAATACCACGGGTTGCATTTGCCTTCACACCCCAGGATGACAGAGGTAAATAACCATGTGAAACGACTCCACCAACTGTGGACCACAGCTCGGGAAACATTGAGTAGTCACTGAAATACAATAGGTATAGGAGTACTGGAAACCCACAGAGGTAAGGAAGCTCCTAGAATAAAATATAAGAAATAAAAAAATAAAGGATAATTTCTGGTTCAGATAGTTGAGAAAAGCTTAGCAAAGGTGGTGGTATGTGAGGTGGGCCTTGAAAGGGGGCAGTATGCTCCGGATTAAGAGGAGAGGCAGGGAATTCAGCCATGTGAAAAAATGATGAGCCATCAGTCGGGACACTTCAGAGCTGGAGTTCATAGCCTTCTGTGGCACAGACTCCTTCCAAGAATCCCAAGGAAGCCATGGAACCCTTACCAGAAACATGCACGTGTGTATCCAGTCAGTGGTTCTGGAGCACACCCTTGGAACCCAGATAAGAGACCTTTTCCTCAGATGTTTCTGAGGAGCACAAAGAGCCCAAAGGTTCCCAGAAAGAAGAATGGGGGGTATGGCTACAGTGAATCCAGGCTTTATTTTCAAGCAAGGGTGGACCCTCCCCCCAATTACAGAAGCAAGGGGGTGAGAGCAGTATTATGCCAGGAACATAACTCTAGAAGAAGTGTATCGATAAAATGGGGTAGCAGGGAGGAAGGGAGCAGGGAGCAGCCGGACACAGAGACCAGCAGGGAGGAACCTGAAACTGGACTAGTCCAGCAGCAGCGTGCAGCTGGACTGGGGAGGTGGCCTCCGCGGACAGAAGCAGCAGCAGATCAGTAAAGTAGCACAGAGGGTAGAATCCACAGAAATAAGAAACAGCGGTCAAAATCCACCACGTAACAGACTGGAAATCCAGTGGGGAAGAATAGGATGACGCACTGTGTTCGACCGCGCGGAGCCTCAGGTGCTCAGATGTCTGTCAAAGAGCACAACATGAAGCAGCCTGGAAAACTCCTACTTCTGGCCTCTCACACACATAACCAGGGCAGAAGTGAGTGTGCGTTAGGGAGACGTGCCTAAGTCAAAACCACAACAAGATGCTGTAGCACGGCCGTGAGGGTGGCTGCGATCACCTCCCACCTCCAAAAACCACCAAGGAGATAACAAGTGTTGGCGAGGGCGCAGAGAAGTCGGAATCTTGTGCACCGCTGGTGGGAATGTCAGACACAAACGTTGCTGTGGAGCAGGGTGCTGATTCTTCCCAAAACAACACAGAGAACTACCATATGATCCAGCAATCCCACTTCTGGATATATGCGAAGAAGAATCGAAAGCAGGGACTCAAACAGATATTTGTACACCCATGTCCATAGTGCTGTTCACACCAGACAAAAGGTGGAAATACCCTAAATGTCCATCAGCAGATGGATGGATAAATAAAATTGGTATGCACATACAATGGAATACCATTCAGCCTTAAAAAGCAGGAACCTCTGACACGTGCCATGACACGGGTGACCCTGCAGACACTATGCTAAGTGAAATAAGCCAGTCAGTCAAGTACGAAGACTGTATGATCCCACATATGCGAGCTAACCAGAGTGGTCAAACTCACAAAGAAAAAAAAAACAAAACACAAAAAACAAAGAACCAGAATGGTGGTTTCCAGGGACGAGGAAGAGGGGGGAGAGAAACGCGGAATTACCATGTAATGGGTAGAGTCTCAGTTTACAAAGACGAGAACGTTCTGGAGACGGATGGCGGTGATGGCTGCACAACAATGTGAATGTACCGAAGCACCACGGAACTGTATACCTAACGTGGTACATTCTGTATCATGCTTGTGCTCCCACCAAAAGAAGTGTGCGGCAATTAGAGATACGCAAATGAACAAAGTGGTCAAGCGGCCCATGCAGTCAGGGGCAGAACTGGAATTCTGGGCCAGATGCTACCATCATGGTCAATGCCATTAACCAGAGAGCAGACTCCAAGTGCACCAAGTGTAGAAAGAATGTCAGAACGCGGATCAGCATTTTCCGCCACATCCTGTACACACTGACAGCAACACCAAGCATACTGTCTTCTTGTGTGAACATATCGTTCCTACTATACAAGTAAACCGCTTAAGAGATATAAACTGGATTACAGAACATCCTCCCCATCCTTCTGCCCTGTTTCAGAATCTGCTGTCACAGATAAGTCTGCCCTAGTCTCGGTGCTATTCTTCAACAACTGTTTCTTTCTCACTCACACCAAGAGACAACTTGAAGACCACACTCTGTGGCCACACTGGAAACATTTTCAGAGTGCTTCCTATAGGCCAGACACAACACCAAGCCCCGAGTACAGACGTGGTAACACACCTGTTTACTCATTAGTCTTTTCCAGAAGTTGACCTCTAAGACTGAGATTTTTCCGTAAACAGATGATAAGCTGGTTCTCTGTACTATCAACACTCTTCTTAAGCGGCTGAGACTAGGCTTGGCAAGATTCTGACTGTTAGTAGAATGAGGAGACAGAAAAGGAAGAAACGACAGTGTTGAGATGCCAATAATTTGAGTTTTAAGAGAACAATGAAGATGATTATGAGCTCCTCTCTCCAGATTTTGCCCTATGGACTCTTTGAGCTAGTAGGAGCAAGATGCAGGACTGGCAACTGACTAAACAGGTAGGATAGGGAAGAGTTCAAGATGGTTCAGAAGTTTTGTTTAGCAAGTGAGGAGGAGAGACACTACCATTACATATCCATGCTTTTGGGAGGAAGAAGTTACCAAAAACCTTTCTGGCTCTGACCCCATTTATAATTCTTTAGCTAGAAACCAAACTTAGTCCTTTGTCCATACTATCTCCATGATCCCTCGATCCTGGACACCACAGGTATTCCACATCCAAAGTTTGGGGGAGCTACGTGCACATGGAACATGGAACAACGGCAGCTCAGAAGAAACATCAGTGCCATCCAGGTAATTTTTCATTCCTGCATGAAGCCTGGGACTCCCAGTGATTATCTAAACTGCACCCACATTGTGTTCCCACCAGTCTGAAAATAGAGTTGTACATATTTCCAGCAGAGAGGGAACTGCCTTTTGTCTTTGGCAGTGTTTCTCCTACTGTTTATATCTAAACGTCCTAATAATACAAGCTCATGGTTACACCCAGCCTTCCCAGCCACTGCTCATATTTACTTCCTCTGCAACTGTCTCAGGAGATCCAGCCAGAGTTACAAGGCTGAACAAAAAGAAGCAAAAACCCACCATCCGGACATGGAAGCCAATACTTGAGTCAAAATCTTTTCAGAGAATCAGATTGCAACTGAGCAGATATGTGCAGTTTTCCTCAGTCCTTAGCTTCCTTACATCTTTTGTTTGATGCAAGGTGGAACGGTCTTAGAGAAAGTAAACTTATAAAGGATATGTGTATTTCTCGGGAAAATGACACTAGACTTAAGAGACAAATTACTCCTTCTGAACTTTGGCTAATTAAGTCCTGTGGCCTGCCCAAACATCACGGATAGGGATGGGGTTGTCCGCTGTAAGTATTTTCATTCAATGCACACAAAACATGGTTGCAAATCTTTTACCCATTCTCCTGACACTCTTAATTACTAGCTACAAAGTATGCTTTCACTAAACCATCAATAACATGAAGAATCATATTATTATTAGTAGGTACTATTTTTCCAGGTACCTAAAGTTATAAAATTAGGAAAACAGAAATGGGCCTTGGACTAAAATCAGTTTACATCAGCAATCAATCCTAGATTCTGATGCCCTTCTTTCTGGTATGCTAGTTTTGCAGGAAGTTTCAGATATGTAGTGTCCTCCTGTGTTAACCCTGGCCTCAAAAATACTCACCATGAGTTTAGCTACTGAACTATGTCAGGTGAAAACGTCTACCATTCACCAAACTTATGAGTTCCCTACTAGCTTTTTGAAGAATGTTGACAAAAACAGGCACGTTGGTACCGAGTTCCTGACAACAATAAAATTCTTCCATATCCCATTTTGAGCATGTGACTCATAGTTACCAACCACTTATCACAGAGCAAGAAGTTATACACACATTGAGAGAGGATAGTCAAGCGAATGTCATCTAGTGAGGAAGAGCAATGTGCATGCGTGTACAGGGCCGGAGGGGTAAGTGACCAAGGAATACTGTTAACTTATGCCTTATTATTTAGCAAAGCATTCAGAATGGAGGTAAAATTTCAGGGATATTGAAGGCTGATGATGGGGAGCAAGAGCTGATCTGAGGACAAGACCAACAATGTATACAGCTTTAGGGAAATCCTAAGGGAAGGCCTTGATGCAGAGAGCTACCATGAAACAAACTGTACGGAACTGACAAAGGGAAAAGATGGGATTGCAGCAGAAGCCGAAGAAAGCATGGGTACATAACCCAGGAGAAGAACTGTGAATCTAATCTGTGGTGAGTTACTAGGATGCCGATGGGAGGGCCTGGAGTTGTAAATGTGGAATTCCACAGAAGCAGCCCCACAATCTAAATTTTGTGTTTACTGTCATCCTCCATTGCTGTGTTCTTATGCCAACCTTTCAGTACATGAACCATAGCTTACAGAACGTGATGTGTAGGAATCCTTACTTAGAAGTCCTAAGGGATTAATTCACTCAATTAACAAAACTTTTTGAGCATTTAATACAAATTAGGAACATTGTTTTCAGTATTTAGAAATAGCAAACAGATGAAAAACTTACAAACTCATTTATATAAAAGAGCAAATTTCCACAGACAAAAGTGGTGTGAGAACATACACATGATCGCTTGAGAACTGAAGTGGCATATACACCCAAATATAATAATTTTTTAAAAGCACTGATTAAATATACTGAAGCTCAAAATGAAAGATAATTGGACAATACTTTTTTTTTTGAAGATTATATTTATTTATTTGACACAGAGACAGCCAGCGAGAGCGACAGCCAGTGAGAGAGAGACAAGCACGGGGAGTGGGAGAGGAAGAAGCAGGCTCCCAGCAGAAGAGCCTGATGTGGGGCTTGATCCCACAACGCCAGGATCACGCCCTGAGCCGAAGGCAGATGCTTAACGACTGAGCCACCCAGGTGCCCCTGGACAATACTTCTGAATGATTTAAAAAAAAAAAAAAAGAATTATGGAAAAATCTGCAAAAATTTGTGCAACAAAATGAATTTACAGAAGTTCACGAATCTGCCCTAAGTGTTATGGAAGGAATTCCTGCCCTGGGAAGGAGGCGCTCAAGACAGATTCTAAGACTATTTCCAATAAGAAAGTCTAGCATCTGACTCTTGATCTCAGCTCAGGTCTTGATCTCAGGGCCATGAGTTCAAGCCCCATGATGGAGCCTGCTTAAAAGAAAAAAAAAAAAAAAAAAGGAAAAAAAGAAAACAACAATAAAAACCCCTAACATCTAAAATAGAAAAGAAACACATTATATATTTATATGAAAACTGATTCACATATTCAGGTAACAAAAGGCACTGCTGACTCGAAGAGGAGGCCTACAATAATAGCAAGAAAAAGCATGAACTTTGAAAACAATCAGATCTGGGTTTGCATCCTATTACCTATTACACACGAGCTGTGAGACCTTCGGAAAATTACTGACTACCCCAATCTGTTTTTCCAGCTGTAAAATGAGACAAACACTAGGAATGTAAAAATGAAATGCCCGGATCTCATATCCCTCTACTTCTTCCTACTTAAGACCACAAAACCAAGTTACCGTGCCTCAGGCTGCCACAATGGTGGCCTAACTCATTCCCACACCACCAGAAGATTTGAGAAGTAACATACCCAAACAAAGCCAAGTCCTCCTGGCTGTCAAGGCCCTGCTTTTCTCGGTCCTACTTATGACTCTTCCAATACTGGTTCTCTGCTTGCTCAGTGTGGCCCCGTCACGGTGGCCCGGCCACTGCTACCCCGAGTACCTCCGGGCCTGGGCAGTTACTGTTCATTCTCGCCAGACACCTTCCCTTGGTAGAGTGGGCATCTTTCCAGCCCCTGGAGAGCAGTTTTTAAATGGCAGCACCTCAGAAACATCTTTATCTAAAAGATACAGAGCCTGCTGCATATTCCTGTCAAATCGCTTATAGTAATTCCTACTTTTTAATTTCTCTCTTTATGGTCTGTTGTTGAGCAATAGGAGGATTTTAAAGAACTGTGTACCCCTTGGACTTAGTGCCGTTGCTGGCATCAAACGGGTCACTCATACTGTTTTAGGATAGCTCTCAACAATGTCACCTTCTGTCTCCAAAGCAAAAAAAATTTACCTGAAAGTTAGCTGTCTTATTTCAAACACACTATTTTTAGGACTCCTAGTGTTTACTTATTTGTAATCAATGCCTATTTTCTGAGAAGTGAAGTTTTCTCTTGTAAAACTCTTCCATTATACAGTTGGACAGCATGGTACAAAACAAAACCAAAAAAGAATACAAACAAATTCACCCAAAAAACTAATTCTATCCTTCATTAGCTGTGGCCTTGTGAAAAAAAAAAAAATCACATCTTTGTCAGTCCAGTACTTCATACTCCTCACCATGGCTCCGAGAGCAAGAGAAGACTTCTGCTCTTCATATGAACATGGTGGGGGGCGGCGTGGAGAGAACAGCTGCGGCCCGAGCAGAAGTCTCAAATGAAATAACGTACATGGAAGTGTTTTGTTAAAACTGTAAAACAGCATCTCTGAGGCCAATAGGCCCATGCTGACTTAGCTCCACTTGTAAAGGCTTTCCTTCCCCGCTAGAGTGTTGAGTACTACACATTTAAGGATTATTTTAAATGTACGATATTCCCTGTGACCCCTAGACTGGGATGTTCTACCCTCCCTTTTTTCCTTCTTTCTCTTCCCATAGACAAAATCTAAGATCACCAAAAGTCAAGCATATAAAGGTCCTAAAAACTGGGCTCTCCTAAATACATTATATGAGGACAAAAATTTTAAAACACTACTGTGCTTTCACAGAGGTAATCAGATTTTGGAGAAACTAAAATTAATAACACCTTGGAACAAGTTCAAAATGCCAAGTCCCTAGCTGCTCTCAGACTAGGCCTAGCAAGTCAGACAAGTACCCAACAGCAATTAGGAGGGACCGTGACACCACTCTACCACAAATCACGACTCCTACACCTGGCCCCTCATCCAAGGTGGTATTTCATTGGCTTCTGTGTCTAGCCTTCTAGACCCATTTCTTGGCCTCAATGGGCCAATGAAAAAATTGGGGAAGTCTCAAGTAATAAACTGAATTGATAAATTGATAACACAATTCCAAAATTTCCTTGACCAGGGCAATACGTTACCACTCTGCCTACACTCCGCTAGCTTTATGCTTTCACAAGTGCAGGTACTGAGGTTCCTTTGGCATCCGTGAAGCACTTGGTTGACTTCCAATTTCCCCTGCCTTTGCCAGAAAACTGCTAACTTCCAAAAAGTGCTCCTTGAGTCGTCCAACATTCCCAGACTCCCATCTTATGGCTGGAGGAGTCCTTACTAATTTTAGATTCAAGGATGCCTTCTGTGAGCAATTAGCTATTCTGAGTCTCCACCCCCATCCTGCTTAGACACCCAACATCACTAATGCCAAGAAAACAAATACAGCTATCAACAGTCTGTGAAAAGCAGTCAAACCAAGGCAGAAGCACCACTTTGCAACTTTAATAAATAAGTTGGAGAGCCTTCCAAAGGAAATAAATGTCCAGTTTGCCCCTGAAGAGCTGCAAGAGACAGGAGAAGACAACAGATAGAAAAGATTCAGAAAAAAGACAGAGAAAAGGCAGAAAAGGAGACCAATAGAGAGTGATATCCAGATGGGTGGGGCTGAAGCAGGGGAGGGTGAGGGGACGGGGAAGAGGGACGGAGGGACAGACAGAGACATCTTAGGAAAGAGCAACTCGGAAGGTGAATTTCTCCCACTGTGATTTTCAAGAGTATGAGGTTCTCCTGAGCTTAAGCATGCATTTTCAAACAACCAAAATGACATTTCAACAGTAAGTGCGGCTCAATACTGACTCTTAAGCCCCCCATCGTCTCTGTTCAGATATTCTTTTCAGGACCTTAAAATCACCAACCTCACCCCTGCGCTCCCAACTTTTCACACCTCTTTTCAGCCTTTCTCCCAGTATAGGGCAGCCGGGCCCTCAGTTACGGATGTGAAAAGATAAAGGAGACTGAGGGCTCTGGGACATCTGAAGCACGGCCCCTTACCTTCAGCAGCACCACATCCACAGTCCTGTCCACCTTGGAGATGTCACACAGGCTATAACGCCGCTTATGCCGTTCATACATGTTTGTTCAAACTGCACTCCCCCAAGTCCAGAGTTCCCAATTTCTCACGCTGAGCTGGAGATCTGTGCCTTCTCTACAAAACCCTCAAAGGGTCCAAAACTGATTAAAAAGAAACCCAGCGGAATCCAGGTCCTTGAACGGATGGAAGACTTTCTGGCGACTTCAGGGCACTGGAGTGGTAAATCTGTAATTCATACTATGAACCGTAAGTACCTCCTGATGCTATACTTCATGCAGATCTCGAGCGGAAGAGAAGCACACAGCGCCTCCATCACTGGCGACAACTCCAGGAGAAAAACTAAGAATGAGCCGGCTGAGCATAACCGCCGACGCACGTGGGGTTTGAAAAACCCAAAGCAGGCAATAAAAATCCGGTATGCACTTTGTCAGGAAAAGCGAAAGACAGAAAAAGGTAAGACAACTCTATTTCGAAGGGATGGCATGAAAACATTCTCATTCTCTCATTAAATTCTGTTCTTGCTTACCAAAAAAAAAAAAAAAAAAAAAAAAAAAAAAAGGACAAGGAAGGTAAATGTGTCCTTTACAGGAAACAAAAATAAAAACCAGTAGAAGCTTGGAGATTTTGTTCAAAGTAGAGTCTTTGGAGGCAGCCTCTTGCTCACCAGGCAGTAGGGCTTGGTTCTGATTTCAGCTGAAAATCTCTAATGACAGCAGAGGAAAAGGCGAAAAGAAAAAGACCACTCCTCCTGCTCGACTCCCTCCTCCCGACTCCCTCCTCCCTTCTTGGGCGCTGGCCCTTCCCTACCCCGGCCCCCCCTTTCCCTCACCCTCAGGAACGTCACTACTTGCCCTTTTAGCTCCGCACCAGCAGCCTTGGAGGTTTGAAAACCTAATTGCAGTGGGAACATGATTCATCCACAGACGGAGAAGAGAAAAACAAGGCTTCCTTTTCCAACCCACTTCCTCCTCCTCCTCCTTCTCACTGTCCCCCATGAAAAAGGCTCTGTCAGGCACTGCAAGATGCAACTCGAACGCTTTGATGTCGGAGCACTACGATAATAAAGGGGGGCGGATGTCATCCCAAACATCACGAGCAAGTACAACATACTTATCTATTCCACGAAGTACAGAAAACTGAAACTACCCAAGGCGCACACGGCAGCTCCCTGCCAAATGCAAACCAGTGATTTAATATGAGAAAAATGTCAGCCAAGTATTGCAGGGCTATGTCTCTAGGATCCAGAAGTGGCTACAAAAGTGCCTGACATGGTTTAAAAATCATCAAGAGTTCATCTTTTTGCGTTTTTTTGCGGGGCAGGGGGTGGGTGGGGAGAAAGTGAGTGACAGAAGGGGCTTCAAAGACAAAGAGAAAAGGAACAGAATGAATGGGTACATGTGTCAATACTTCTGAGTGAGGAGGGTCACCTGGGCTGGGACCGCCTCCCCCTTCGGGGCCTTCATGTGCCCTCGCTGAGCCTGAGCCTTTTCGTGGCTCTGTCACTTTATTCACGCTGAGACCCCCTCCCCCCAGCCCCGCCCTGTGCCACAGCCTTGGGTGGCCCACTCCGGAATTCATCCTCTTACTTCAGACACACACTCAGTTTGGTTCCTAAGCGATCTGGGAGCGGAAAAAAGGAACTGAAGGAAGCAAAGAGGGGAAAAGACTGGAGAAAGGAAAGAATAAGATCTGGTCCTTCTAGGAGCATTAGGCTGCCACCATTTTCCTCAAGGGACCAGGGGAGTCCTTAGCCAGATCTGAAGAGAGTTCAGATACCACAGGGGAGAGGAAGAAAAGAGATTCAGTACTTAAATTTCTGTCAGTATTTCAAACAGAGTTGGTGACAAGGTTTCTCAGGAGTTTTATAAAAGGGGTGGAGAAGGTCTGATGAGTCACCATTTCCTCAGGCCAGACGTTCACGTTGCTCACCAGCCAAAGGAGGGAAATGCAGCAAACCTTATGAGAATGTGAGCGTCTTCCTCGCCTATTACTACACTGCGGCCCTCATTGTGCCCAACGCAGAGCCGCGATCTCCACCCCTCACTGTGTCATCCAAGGCAGGTGGACTGCCTTCCCCTCCCCACACACCCCCAGTGAGCCCTGCTCTGTGATGTTACCAACATGAACAGTGAAACAGATGTTGCTTTTCACTAGAGTGAGGATGGAAAACAGTAGAAACACGATAATTAGGAGAGATTAAAAAGTTGTAAATAAAATTCTTGCTCAGACTTACCAAAAGGGTGGGAACCTGGCCAGCGCTTTACAAATACTTTGAGACTCTGTGGTCCAGAGCACAAGTTGGAAGCCCCTTTAGGCTTTAGGGTTTGAGAAAATGGCTAGTTTATCACCTTCTCTGTATATGAACTTCCATCAAGCTGTAATTCAGAAACCCCCTCCTCTCCATACGAACACAAGGCCGGCTCCCCTCTGTCCTCCGCATGGTTTATTCCTCCTGCCACTCCCTTCTGTTTTAATTAGAAGCAAATGTTTCCTGCTTCCAAGGTTCCCAGGCATCTCTCAGGGGATCACAGATGCTTTAGTCACCATACAGCCTTCCTATTCCCAACCTCGTCTAAGTACTTACTGACTTAAGCGCAGATAATCTATATTAATTTAACAGATATCTTGTGCCTTGCCATGAAGGCAAATAACAAGGTCTCTGTCCTCAAGATGTTTATATAACTAAAGAGAAACCGGTTTCAAAATAACGTAATTGTCTGAAATGTTTTGGGACCTACAAATTCACCTTTTTATTTCTGACGATCTGCTAACTTTGTGCCAGAGGCTGGAAATTTAGGATTCCTACTCCTTCTGCACAAATAAACCTACTACAAGGATTTGGAATTGTCCTTATGTATTCGGTTCCTTCTTGTAGAATACATAGGGTATTGGGTAGGGAATACATACTCTGGGTGGGGGGAAAAAAAGAGTCTGTTTTGCTTTCTCCTCTGGATCTGTTCAGCACTTTCCACAGAAGACAGAATCCACAGTCCTGTGCTTTGGCAGCTGCTGTGACAATTCCAAGTTTTTATCAAAAACATCTGGAACCACTGAACAGTTATTCTGTTAGGATTCTGAAACACAGCAACCAATCATTTTATATCCAAACCAGAGCTGAGAGCTATGAATTTTTGTTTTGAGAAAATTCTCCCTTTCCTTTAATTTTGGGAACGTGTAGTAAAATATATTTATTATTTACAGCCTTTTCCCATAGTAGTTATTTACAAGATTAATTGTCTCTTCCCTCTTTGTCCTCCACCACCCCACTCTCTATCCACAAAAGGAGTCCCAAATTCTTCAACAGAAGCAACCAGTGCTTTTACTCTGTTCGTACCACAAGCCCAACATACGTTCTTAAAGATTCCAGAAAATGAAGTAGAAAAATATTTTATGCATTTTAATTCAACAACAGCATTTCTGTTGACAAATTAAATTTTCCCTTGATTTATTTAGTTACAAGATCTAACACTTTATCCAAATTATTGAAACAATTCTTCCGGGTCAACTCTATTCAGCTCCTTTTGTTTAGTTCCGGCAGAGCCCAGTCTCAAGGACCCACAGTCAAATTTCTGAATTAGGACACCACCTAGTGGGGATGCTAAAGACCCAAACAGAACACCCAAAAGCAAGTAAGTTTTTGGGGGGGCAGGGGCGGCGGAGGGGGGTTAGTCTACGTCTCCAAAGCAAACTTAAAGCAGCAGCATAAGACTGGGCACCCGCTAACTGACCCCTCCCAACGATCAATTCAGTCTCTGCAGGAAACACAAGGTACCAGGGTAAGAATCAAGGGTTCTTTCTATTCCTAGGTGTGCTGTTGTCTCACTGAGCCATGTGAGATGATGAGTTGGACTCTTTGGACCTAGGTTTCCAGAACTGAAAAACAACAGGGCACGATAGGAAGTTCCTTCTTGATTGGATATGGTCAGCCTGAGACTATGAAATCTTTATTACCTGCCATACAGCTCACAGGACGTGGGCAGATGCAGAGGAGAAAGAAAAAGGAATTGAGAAATTCTCTCAAAATCGGCTGTAGAAAACATGTAGTGTATTCTTGCGTCACCATGTTTTCCTCCTCCACTTTTCACATGAAATCAGAAGGAAGGAAAGGTCTACCACAGTTAATTTTCATTTATCTGTGATTTCATTAACTTAAAAATCGTGAGTCATGCAGAGTTACCCGTTTGCTGGTGGCAAAACTTACTAGAATATAGATAAAACACTTCACCTCCACTTGGGCAATTCTGGTCTGCTCGGAAGAACAGACTCCTTCACGTACGATGGTCGATTAATTGAGACAGGAAAGAAGGAAATTATTTACAATGGCTGCAAAAGCACGGTTTCCATTTGGGATTTCCTTTTTAATTTCAACTGAGGTGTTTGAGCACTACTGGCCCAAGAGAGGGAGGCCTACTGTCCTGGTCCCCCAGGCATTTCTCTGACTTACAGAGTTGGAGGTTCCAAGAAGGTGAAAAAGGCAGAGGAGCAGAGGAAGGCCCGGCAGGCAGCCCAGCAGCAGTTCTTGTCCACTTGGCATGGGTGGTACAAAGCAACGACTCTGCTTTCGCCCCTTATGGCCTTCGCAAGGAGAAAAGCTGAAGACGGCTCAGCTGGTAGCAGCAAATTATCTGACCACAATTAACAATGGCAAAAAAAAATTTAGATGAAGACTATAAGAACAATAACAACAAAGCCTTAAAACTGTCTCCTTGCAAGCTTTTGCTCCTCCCGAGGAACAGGTCTCAGTAGGCACAAGTCCACAAATGCTGAATTTTACTAAAACTGCCAACAGCTCGGTGAAAGAAACGGAGTGGGGAGAAAGACAGCGGAATCGTAACTTTGGGTGCAACAGCTTCTCCTGGGGCAAGACTGATTAATAACAACACGTACTGAGTACTCGCTGTTCGCCAGGCGCTTCCGCTGTACAATCTCAGTGACTCCCCCTCAAAAGCTGTAAGGTCAGCACCCACCTTGCAGCTGAGGAAGACGCGCGCTCAGAGCTGCGGTCAGCTGGGTAAGGTCATACGGCTGACAACATGAGCCTCCCTTAAACTCAATTCTGTCCATCTTCTTTCCTTGCATCACTCATCTTATTCTGCCTTGAGTAGTCCCCCAAAGTTAACGAAATAAAACTATCGCCGAGAAAATGTAAATTAAAATTTGAGGAAAGAAAACTTAGAATTTGTTACTCATATCAATTTTCTCATATCTGATTCTATTCACATGCCAAGGATCGAAAAACTTTTTCTTCAATAAAAATGACAAATTGTTCCTAATTTTAGAAAGCACAGGTAGAAAGTGTCCCATTACATTAAACAGACTCAACTGCTTTGTCAACATTTTAATACTGAACATTTCCCTTTTTTAACAGCTTCTCACTCTAGTAATACATTACAAACATCAGAATGAACGCATCCAACACAGAGACTTGAGTCTGAATGCTGGTGACTGCGAGCTAGGTCTTCCTCAGAATGAACCGGTCTACTAGCCCTATTTTTTCTCGTTGGGACAACCATTAGTTATGCTGAGGAAGCATTTCAAATATTTGAAGATACCCATCACAACTCACCACCCCTCTCAGAGCTTCTCTTCTGGATCACAGTTCCCCCACCTGCTGGCTGCCTGGTGACTCTTGGTCAGCCTCGTGACCACATACCCCGGGGGTGATTAAGATCAAACTGGCCGTCTTAACAGGAATCCCAACCCTACTACAAGGATATACGCCTCTGATGAAATAAGTTCACTTCCCGTACCTTTTCTGTTGGACTCAAAACAGGTCTTCTCCATACTGTAATAAACGTTCCATACTATAACCTTGTGATTTTATGTAAAAACCTACTTTACATCTTTCCCTTCTATATTCTCATTTGTCATTTTAGCGTAAACACGGCATGCTGAATCTAGATTCTGTCACTGAAGTAGCAGCTGTCCCTCCTCCAAGCCTTGTGCCATCAGCAGAGACGAAGCAAGGCTAACAACAGAGGCCCAGAGGTGTGCCCCAGAAAGCCTCCCCTGGAACGACGGCAATGCATCAGCCAGCACTCCGGATGAAGGGTTATGCCATCAGTTACAACGACCGAACCATGAGTCCCGCTTCTTCATCGTCTTTACTATATGGAACAATCTGTAACATTTCTTGCTGAAATTCATACATACTAGATCGATGGCGCTCTCCTGTTCAGCCTGTCTAGTGACCCTATCAAAAGGAGAATGGAGACACTGCCCATGCGGCATACGGTTTGATAATCATCTCTGTGTGCATGCACTAGATCTGAAACCAGATCCCAAGACAGGCATATCTGATCAACCATAAATCATATTCACTGTTATTTCTGAATCTTCTAGCAACATTTTTAGCATGATCATTATGACTGTATCACGGTACAGCACTGACAAAACGAAACAAAAGCTACTCTAATAGTTTTTCCTCATAATGGTGTAAGAATTCTCACATGCAGAAATCTTACCAACTTCATAATCCTACGACTGCAAACTTTTGGTTGAGCAAAGTAACTAAGTAATAGTACCTCTTTTTCCCCCCAAATCATTAAGAGTAAAAAGGATATGCACCCTCCACATGTTCTTGTTCTTCAACGCACTAACTATTCTACGAAAGAGTCATTCAAATACACTTCTATTTCCCCCACCCAAACAGTCTGTATTTACATTTACAGGCACAAGGTTCAGACTAAACTTTTGATCATAACTTCTATTTCAGATGGTAAGGTAGACCTTGAAAAATATTTAAGTTATCACTTAAGTGACTTTTTTTTAAAGATTTACTTACGAGAGAGAGAGAGAGAGAGAGAGAGAGAGAAGAAGAAGGAGGAGGAGGAGGAGGGACGGACAGAGGGAGAGGGAGAAAGAAACTCTAAGCAGACTCCATACTGAGCGTGGAGCACAACATGGGGCTTGATCTCACAACCCTGAGACCAAGACCTGAACCAAAATCAAGAGTCAGATGCTTAACCAACTGCACCCATCCAGGCGCCCCCGTAACTTCAATGATTTTTAAGCAACTTTATTGAGGCATAATCGACATATGATAAATTGTACCTATTTATGCCAAATATTTTGTATTTTTAAGTAGAATTTTCAAATTTTTCCAAAGACTATAGCTTTAAGATACAGTAGTATTTTAAAAACAGGGAATGCTCAGAATGCTAAAAATGGCAAATTTAATATCAGTAGTAACTTAAACCAAGAAATTTCACATGGAAAATTCATTGTGTTGTTGTGATTGTAACTACAACTTCACGTCACGGACCTAAACCTTCAACAAGCTTTTCGGGAAGTGAAGTGAATTAGACAGACCACCCATGCCTGGCACTGAAGATACAGCAGCAAACGAGACACGAAGGAGTTATGACAATGTGCGAGAAATGTCGAACATTTGGCACTCTATCTCTTAGAGACCATCTGCCTGGAGATATAACGCTCCAAGGGCCAGGACGGGCCTGCTGTGGCGATGCTGACTAATGTGAGACCCACCAGAGGAGTAGGAACTAACCAGGTGAGAGGTGTGTGCGTGGCGCTGCAGGGAGCCCCAGGACGGAGAGCTCCAGAGGCATTCTGTGTAGAGGTTCTAGCAGGGGATCGGGTGCGAAGGCCCGGAGGTGAGAAACAGCAAGTGACAAAGGACAAGGCTTGAGGAGCAGAAAAGGCCAGCTCCCGATGAACACACTACTAATATCAAGAAGTCTGACTCACTGCAACAAGAAAAAGCCACTGAAGGGTTGTTGGCTAGGGAAAGACATGATCAGCTCTGCATTTCAAAAATACTATTTTTCTAGAGCACGCTCAATAGACAGGAGAGAGAAGACGAGAGGCAGGGAGACTGTAACGGATGTTGGATGAGAGTGGAGGGGAGGTATGAATTCAGGTGATGAATGTGGCCACCAAGAAAAGAAAGTGGGAATCTTTAACAGGCACTGGGGTTGGGAGGAAAGAGGGACAAAGAAGTGTTGTTCGACTGGGCTTCTGCCCTGGGCAACCACATAAATAGTGGAATGGAGCACACGGAGGTGGCAGGGAGAGATCAGATCATCAATCGGTTTTAGACACAGAGAATCCGAGGATCTCAGGGACATCCAAGCAGAGCCCTGGTAAGCAGGCAAGCGTGTGCATGTGGAGCCCAGGAGAATGGCTGGCATTGCGCACTCAGATTTGGGAATCAACACACAGATGGGATAGCAGGGACACTAAAAGAAGGAAATATATCGTTGAAAGAATGGTAAACAATATCAAGTGCTGTAAAAAGGTCAAGCAAGTAAAGGATCTGGATTTTGCTAACGTTTTTATGGACTGGTAGGGGAAGCTCTGGGGTAGCAGAGTGATGAGAGCTGGATTTAAATATTCTACCATTTCACAAGGAAACATTCAGGCTCCGTCTGTATACTCAACTTTTCCTAGCTGTCTCTTAAGATATTTTTCCTATTAGAGACAGCATCTTAGTGAATTCTTCCACAATGGTTGCTATAGGATTGCTAAACTGGTAATAAATATTTTAGAGTGTAAAAAACTTTCTGAGAAGTAAATGAAGCATTAACAGAGAAAAAGGACCATTAACACAAAGTGAGTTCTACACAACGTGTGCGCCTGTTCTTTTGCGTACTTTTACTTCTTTCCAAGAGAGAGGAAAGAGGTCATAGAGACCAGAACAGAATTTGAGTGCACACACTGCTATCGTGGTTAGGAATATGGACAAGGGCTTCATAACAGCTAGGGGAGGGAAGCAGGGTGGACAGTGTTTTGGCAAGGAAATGGAAAAAGAAGGGAACAGCCAACAAGTAAGAGACTCCCTTCCCATATGAACATCTATGGAAATAAGAACAAACCTCATTCTATAAAACAAAGGCAATGAGATCAAGGGAAACAACACTGAAATTTACTGACCAGAATTTCCTAATGGGATTTTGTCATCACTAGCATGTCACGGCCAGTTAGCAGTGAATAGTGAATATTAACAAAATTCATTTATCCCTTCAACAAATATTTAAGTGCCTGCTGTAGTTATGGTGCTCTGCAAGGTGTTAAGAGCTATGAAGATGGATGAGACATTCCTGGAACCTCAAGGAAGGAGCAAAAGCATGAAATATAAACATAAGACCGCATGGGTAGTACAAATGAAATGCAGAATTCCAGCACAGGAATGAGATCTCTGGCTGAACTAATTAGGCAGAAAAATTCCATGAAGGTGGGCGTTGCCATTAAGAGTGTCAGCGAGGGCACAGATGTTGATGAGTGGCAGGTAGGACCGAGGACTAGCCAAACTGTCTAGTTACATGCGTCAAATCCGGTAGGGGAGTGCTAGAACATTAGCCTGGGAAAGCATTAACCACCTAGATTATAAAAGCGTATGATGTCATGCCAGAAAAGTACAGACTCTATTCAGAGGCAAGAGGGAGCCAGCAAGGACTTTGGAGCAAAGAAGCCGTATGGCTTGTGCTGTAATTCAGGAAGACACTACAAAAATGTTTGGCCTCATCAAGCCTAATTCCCCTCATCTGGATGTCATACTGCCCCATGGTCTCATCCAGTCTTACTCGCTACTATTCCCCAAGACAGGTATCCAGCTGGTCTCTTAAGGTTCCACCATTAGGGCTTGGTTCTTCCTACCTCAACGCCTCTGGCTCTTAGGAGCAGTTGTGGCTTATAGAATTCCCTACCTTATCACTCCACCTTAGCCAAAATCCACCCTTTAAATCCTATTTTCCTAATTAGGGAATCTCTCTGCCTACTCTAACCCACCTTAAAACTCTATCCTTTGGGGGCGCCTGGGTGGCACAGCGGTTAAGCGTCTGCCTTCGGCTCAGGGCGTGGTCCCGAAGTTCTGGGATCGAGCCCCACATCAGGCTCCTGTGCTGTGAGCCTGCTTCTTCCTCTCCCACTCCCCCTGCTTCTGTTCCCTCTCTCGCTGGCTGTCTCTAAATAAATAAAATCTTTAAAAAAAAAAAAAACAAAACTCTATCCTTTGAACCTCAATAGTCCTAAACTCTGATGCGCTCAATTTCCAGAGTTCTGCCCTGCATTGTTCCTTGATGCTTACTTTGATTCTAAGTAGATGGTGAGTTCCTTAAAGGCAATAGGCACTTCTTCGGTTTCTTTTGTGGAGTGCTAAAAATGGCACCAGACACCCAAAGGCTGGATGACTAACTGATTATGTACTCATTTATTACCACAGTCATAATCCTCAGGCTTTTCCAATGGCTGACCAGATTTAGTTATTAAACAAGAGAACAAATTTTTTGGTCAGTGTTAATATACAGAAAAGGTGGGTAGTCTAAAAGAGTTTCTGAATTTAGAGGATAAAAGCCCTGGTCAGACACGAAAACTTCATGTTCAAAATAACCATACCCTTAGGAAAATTTTGTATCCCACATGAAATGCAAATGTATTACTTGAGGAAATTACTCAACTTACTCTTCTTATTTTTCACTTCATGGCAAAAAGAATAGCCCTAATATAGTCACTCAGTCAGACAAGCCAAGAAATGATTCAGCTTCCCATGGAAGACTTCCCTCATCCCTCCAGGCAAACACACACCGCATACAGTCATGCCTTCCAAAAAAATACAGAGGTATAACTTGCTCTTTTTATCAATTGTCCAAAAGACAAAACAAAGGGAAAAGAGAAAAATCCTTCAAGAAAAAAAAAAAATCCCCTACTTTTTAACATGACTGCCAGGTCAATTTTGGCCTTTGCTCATTCCCAAAAGAATAAATCTGGTTTTGCTCATTTAGAGACTACTATCTGGAGCCTGTATTTGAGAATTTTATTCAACTAGAACAGGTATTTTGATGTTCTGCACATTTTTAAGGAAGTACAGCATAACTGTTTACCTCAGTCAGAAAAGATGTTAGCACAAAAATATGTTTGGGGGTTGGGGGGATGGCCCTTTACTGAAATCCACACAGGCCAAGATGTCCCCTATAGTACATGACAGAAATGAAGGGGTGGCCAACTGGCTAGTGACTCTCCAGCATGACAGTCAAAAAGATCAACCCTGCAGCTAGACTGTCTCAGGCACACTATATGACCTTTCTGTTCCTTGGTTTCTCACTTGTAAAATGGGAGCAAAACCCATCAGGACAAGGTGTTGAAGAAAAATGTTGCTACGAGGCATAAATGAATTGATACATGTAAAGTATGTTGTAAGTGCCTGTGGCATGAGTACTGTTAGTTGCTGTAATATTTTAATTTTATTATCATCAATACATTTTTGCCTTATTTACAACAAGAAAGAAAGAAAGAAAGAAAGAAAGAAAGAAAGAAAGAAAGAAAGAAAAAGAAAAGAAAAGAAAAGAAAAGAAAAGAAAAGAAAAGAGGTACTGAAGGCAGCCTACAAGGGTGTGTGGAAGACGGAAACCAAGTAACTGATACATTCTGACTCAAGTTAGAAATAAAGATCCAAACACCTTTGTTTTGAATCGGATCACTAGGTTCCCTCTGAAGATACTTGCATCCTGGGAAAAAGAAGCAGAGAGAGGGAAAATTCTTCTTTTCTCTGGTAAGTGGAGAAGGCAGGTCGCCTCCCCAGACGCTAAGACCAAAGAAACTACTGAACTCGATGCCGCGTTATTTTATGGAGAAGCAGTTTTTTAAAAAGGTCAAGATAGGACTGGGAACTCAGGCGAGAGTTNGGGAGGGGGGGGGGTTGGGTGGGGGGGGGGGGGGGGGGGGGGGGGGCGGAGAAAAACGTTCTTCATCGGAGGCAAAGGGAAAGGAGTAAGAAAAGACAGATTATTTATAGATTTTTCCTGGCCAATCCCCAAGTGCCTAATTTGGACCGAATTTACAGTGTCCCTGAACAATCCCCACTCAGAAGGCTGAAATACCAGAGTGACCCACTGGGATAAGGAGTGTTTGGCTCTAAGAGGTGACTCTGGGAGAAAAGCCCGGCACGATGACCGCTTCTCCGCGCTTTTCTCTCACCTCTTCTTGCAAGACTCTTCTGCTGCAGCCGCACAAGTCACCTTACCTTACCACCCAGTGTTCAGACTAGACTTTATACTTGGGGGACTCCACGTCCCCCGTCCTGCCCTCACGGTCTTCCCCATCTCTGCAAAACTGGTCAAGTCTTTAACCGCTTCCTATGTGATCACATTCATGATGCTTCCACTAAGCACCTCAGTCAAAAAGCTGACCCTATCAGAACTGCGTTAGCACGCCTACCTTACTGACAGCATCCATCAATTATCACACTAAATCCGGGCACCTGTTACAAGTCCCTTCGAGCAAGATCTCTCCTATCTCTTGTATTTTCTATAGATTCCTGGCCTTAGCAATCAACAAACGGTTCCCGCAGGAATAAATAAGTATCCACCTCTCTAAAGAGCTCTCAGAGAACGTAAACCCATTCCCGAGATCAAGCTGGTATAGGCAATCTAAGATGCAGAAGGTCCTTTTATTTAAAAATGTGAATAACCCATGGATTTCTGGCACGGAGATACACCCTAGAGAAAAGGCACTGACTCTACTTACTGCAAACGAATGGCATGAATAGCTGGACCTTGTCACTAAATAGGACATATCTGAAATTAATTAGCAAGCAGAAGAACTTCTCAGTGAAAAAACCCTGAATGGCTTTTTGAAATATAAGTTACAGTTGAGGTAGGTTCTATAAGGCCATTCTGAAGATCTGTTGGAGTAAATACATATTGATTTTTATTTGTTCATAATCAACAACATACTGATGTAACCTAGTACCTTTCTAAACACTCAGATGTCTCTTTTTGGAATATAAATGCCTTTAAAAAAAAAAAAAGATTTATTTATTTATTTATTTATTTATTTATTTATTCGACAGAGATAGAGACAGCCAGCAAGAGAGGGAACACAAGCAGGGGGAGTGGGAGAGGAAGAAGCAGGCTCCCAGCGGAGGAGCCTGATGTGGGGCTCGATCCCAGAACGCCAGGATCACGCCCTGAGCCGATGGCAGACGCTTAACCGCTGTGCCACCCAGGCGCCCCTGGAATATAAATGCTTTTAATGCAAACCCTGAAAAAAGGAAACTGTTCCCAGTGAAACTTAAAAAAAACATACTCTGCACAAAATGGTGAATTATTAAAGACTAAGTTTCACGGAAGCATTTGGTACTTTCTTCAATGATGTGCATGCGTGTATGTGTTCAACGCGTGTGTTTAACGGCTCAGAAGACTGCACAAAACTGACAAGACGTTCGCTATGTCAAGGACGATACATCTAATGAATCAGGCTACTCCCCTGAGGTCCCAGCACTGAGAAGGACACATAAGGAGGCCTGTGCTCTGTTCCTCCAACTTGCCACATAGGTAAGTCTACCACAATGTCTCTTCTGCCTGCTCCATGAGGCTGCTATAAGAATAGGCATTACTGGTTTTCCAACGAGCACAGCTTTAGCTAATACGGCTCACTGTTACTGCCTTTCTTTCATACAAGTTTTCCAAGGTCTGAATTCTAATGGCTCTTCTCCAATTCTCACACCAAGGAACCTGAAGAAGTTTTGCTCTGTTTTGTTTCAGTACAAAGGCAATTATCCAAACCCTACATAGAGTTCTTGATTCAATCTTAAATACTCATATTAATGGGTTATCAACAAAGAAGAGCTTCCTCTTTTTCATCTGACTTTGAGTTGCAACTCCTGCCACCCTGATTAAATCAGTTTTTTAACCTCACTAACAAAAAAGCTCCAAATATATTTGCTATTACAATAAGAAATAGGATTTTATTTTATTTTTTAAAGATTTTATTTATTTGAGAGAGTGAGCGAGAGAGAGAGAGTGCACACACAAGCAGGAGGTAAAGGCAGAGGGAAAAGCAGACTCCCTGCTGAGCAGGGACCCTGATGTGGGCGGGGCTCCATCCCAGGACCCCCAAATCATGACCTGAGCTGAAGGCAGACGCTTAACTGACTGAGCCACCCAGGTGCCCCAGGAAATAGGATTTTAAAAGAAAGGGAATTACTGAAGATTGTCAGTGCCCTGAAGGAGAGAAATTAATAAATGGATTGAGTAAATATACTCTTATGTAAAGTTCTGTATCACAGACAATTATCAACTAAGTAGAAATCACTCTTGCTAAAGTTCTTCCTGTGTTCTGTTTTCTTTCAAGATCCTCACCAGGCACCCAACATTATAGATGGCCAACATGTCGGAGATAATGTGGCAAGTCACCGTGCAGAGTCAGCTGCAGGAGGCAGGAGAGCTCCCCATGCAGCAGGGCGCACGGCTCACCTCACGATTCCAGCACCCTGTGCTCTAGTGTGGGCTAGGAGAGTGCATCCACCTGAGAAACTTCTTCAAGAATGAAAGAGCACCTGGGTAGACAGACGGCAAGGGTGCATCAGGCAGAGTACCAATGAACAAGTGCAAGGGCACATTTAAATGGAAACGAAGAGTCTGGTGTGGCTTGCCACTGGACTGTCAGCCAGAACAGCAAAGGTGATGGGACCACACAAGCAACTTCAGGACGCAGACTATGAAGTCCATGTATGCCACACCATAAGTTTAAAAACTAAAGTGCTAATTTGATTTGTAGAAAGAATCTGTAACAGAAGCTAGAGCAGTGGTTCTCAAAGTGTGGTCTACAAAACTCTGAGGGTCCTAGAGGCATTTTCAGGGCATCTGTGGGGTCACAACTATTTTCAAGGCACTGCTAATATGTTATTTGCCCTTTTGGCTCTGCTGATATTTGTGCTGACGGGCCTTAACAAGCAAGAATCAAGGCAGTGTTACCACCAAAGTGAACTAGTGGTCATTCTATTCTTCATTGCCATACACTCATAGTTTTAGGTAAAACAAAAATATTTTCACAAAGAATGTCCTTGATGAAGCTGTAAACAATTTCACTACATTTCAATCTTTAGGTACATATGTCTCTTTAATCTTCTGCATGACAAATGGGAAGTATACAGAAAATGCTCTGCATACAAGGTAGGGTGGTTATCTTGAGGAAATCCACTTGCACAAACTGTTTTAAGTTGTGGGCTAAGCTAGCCACTTTTTTCACAGAACATTTTTACTTGAAAGAAAGACTGGCAAACAAATAATGCTTATTCAGAACTTGGGTATTTTCTTAGAAATGAACAAAGTGAACCTGTCTTTCCAGAGAAACAACTGGCAATCTTTATCACCGATGATAAAATTCAGACTTTCAAGTGAAAATGAGAATTTTGGAAAACTGGTTTCTGCCACTGTGAAAATGCCAAATTCATCGATACTTCAAGCTATTTCTGATAAGACTGGTGGTAATATTAACAAAGATGATTTTCTGATACTGAAAATGAAAAAAACATTCAACATTTGGAAGAGCTGTAATTACTCAATGAATCCAGTACCTTCCAAAGGACTAATCCATTAGGTTAGAAAGTCATACAAGGCTAAAAGACCCACTAAAGTACAAGGTAGACCAGTGGATTTTAATGTATCAGAGGACAAAAAGTTCAACGATAGGACTTCAGATTCCACACTGCAAGTAACTCTTAGGAGCCTATATCATCTGTCAATTCTAATCTAGTATGAAATAAAAATACCAAATTATCTGAGAAGACAATTCCTCCCTCTTACAAGCATATATCTGTGTGACACTGGATTTTCTTTATTTACTTCAACCCAAACACCATATTGTAACAGGTGAAATGCATGAGAGCTATGAAAATCCACCTGTTTTCTACTGAGTGAAGTTATAATGAAACCAATTAGGTTAAAATGCCACTCTTCTAATTTTGTTTTGTACTTATTTTCCATAAGAACATGGTCTTCATATTAACAAGTGGTGATCTGTTACTGTTATTATAAATGAATTGATACTTTTTAAATGTCTCAGTTTTCATTTCTAATGGCATAATAAATATTTGTAGGTATAACCCATACAAACAAAAGTTCTCCGGAGTTCCTGATAATGTTTAAAAGTGTAACAAGATCCTGAGACCAGAAGTTGAAGAACTGCTGAGTTCGTAAAGTAGAGAGAGATTAGTGGTAAGGAAACCAGCAAATCCAGGTGAGAAAGGGTGAAGACATGAACCCTCTAAATCAGAGTTTGAAGCGACAGGTTAAATTTGACAGGAAAAAAAAAATAGGGGCTGGTGGGGGGAATCTGGGATGAACGCTTTCTAGCTTAAGAGACTGCATGAAAGCCAATGCCTTTAGTTACAGAGGAAGTGAGGCCCAAACAATTTCATAATATTTTGAATGGAGCTGATGAATTAAGAGTATCTACAGCAGGAATGAAAAACCAAAGACAGTTTTCCGACGGTTGCATAAAATTCTTTAGGAAAAGGCTGTTTCCATGATCTACATGTGAACGCACTTAGCGGGGAGGCGCTTCCTAGGTAATCCTATAGCTGAAGAGGCCTCACTCCATTTTTGAGAGAATGGGGCACATGCCCGACAGGTAGGCTGACGCAAGTAACTCTTTTAACGCAAGTTCCTGTACAACTTAGCAGGATTAGTGTCCACTGATGTACATTTCTGTCACATAACAGTTAACGATGCCATCATAATTCTGAGACATCAAGAGTAAGACGAACTGTGTTCAGTGTTTGCCAGCCAAATGCCCTGACATTTCAGAAATGTACTGCAGCAAAGATTTCCAAATCAAAGCTCCAGCACTGAAGGCTTTACGTCCAGCCCCTGAGAACTGTGCCATTCCAAAAGGATTCACTTGTCACAGGTTCCACAGAGAGGCAGTGTTCTGACCTAATTATGAGAGGGTCTTCACTCCTGGGGGAGGTGATATGAGGACCCACAGGCCACAACTCTAGGCAACAGAAGTTAAAAACATGGTAGAAGACTTCTATAATTTTCTCTCTCTGCCAAAGCTAGTTGTCTCTCAGTGCAGCTACTCCCTTTGGTCATCAGAACATATATACTTTTTTGAAGGGCAGGCGGAGATAAACTCCTTTGAAAAGGTCACCTTGTTAAAATGTAAAATCAACGGCATGTAGTCGTGAAATGTTTTAATTATTTGTTTATGAGAAAGAACTTCCTAAAGGAACATTTGTTTTGTGGAAATGAATGCTGATAAAGTCCTATTACCTTATCGATGGCCTAGCCAGTGCCTCTACTCAGGCAGAATAGCTGCTGACATTTCCTGTGAGGAGCTGCATAGATCTAAAAGTGAGAGCCTTGCCTTTAAAAATATTTCACAAGTCCCACTTTTTACTTATTTACGGATTTGTACAATTATCTCCCTTCATTAGACTAAGTTAGTTGGTTATGTGATAAAATCCTTCCCAGAGGAAGAAGAGGCTGCTAGTCCTTTCTTCTTCTTTTATTAAAATCTCATTTTATAGCCCCACCTTCCCCACTCTACGCTGGGTGATAAATTACAAGAAGTTACACCAACAACTGCTATAAAATCAGGTAGCTTGGGTCTTCCCATAGCCGCTGCCTAGTTTCAAGCCTTTGGAGCTTGGTCAGTTGCAGATGCTGTCAGGAGTTTTTTATGTTCAGTTACCCTTCTGTTTCCCCTCTCCCACACCCCCAAGTGAAAGCTCTCCTTCATCTTCCCTTTCCTTTTTGCTACCTCCCTCCTTCCTGCTGCAAGTTCCCCCTGACTAGTCTTGAAGAGGAAGGATCAAGGCAACTTTTCACATCAGTCAATTTAAAGGCAATTTCATGTTTATCCACCAACAAATGGCTTGTATTAGAGAACCCACAGAGTGTCTAAGCCTTTTCAAAAACAAGATTGATTCAGAGATCATATTCATTTTATTTTTATTTATTTATTTTTTTTAAAGACAGAGACAGAGGCAGAGGGAGAGGGAGAGAGAGTCTTAGGCAGGCTCCATGCCCAGTGCAGAGCCGGAGGCAGGGCTCAATTCCCATGACCCTGAGATCACCACCTGAGCTGAAATCAAGAGTCAGACCCTCAACCGACTGAGCCACCCAGGCGCCCCTAGAGATCATATTCTTAAAAGGGCACACATTATTTTGCTGTTTTTGTTTATTTGTTTAACCCATCCTACTTCCCAGAGAGCCATGCCAAGAAACAGAAACTGGCAGGAGAGGTCTTTATCAGGAATACAAAACAAGGATAAGTAAACTTGGCATCAGTAAGCACTGATGAGCTTGCTAACCCCTACCCCTTCCTTCTCCAGGGACGCTGAAACCATAGCAGCTCCGAGTATGAGATTAAAACCAAAGTGAATAGGTAAAGATACATTTTAATTAGGACCCTACGTCCACACTCACCATTGTCCGGCATCGCTTAAGAACCTCCACTGGCTTCACAGAAGCCTGCGGGACAATGGGGGCAGGGTGAGCTGTGCCAATGACAAGCTCTTTCCCAAAGCCTACAGCACATACCCTTTGACTTCAAAAGCAAACCCAAAAGCACGGTCCACGTTCAATTCTATGCCAGTCCTGAAACACCTCTTCTCACAGCTTGCAGGTATTTCTTTTAATGGATTCAGCTGCAATACCAACTACATTCAAGTTTCATGTCAAGAAAACTAGGGTTTCAGTCCTTTTCCTGACTTCAGGAGGAAAGAACAGTCTCAGACAAGGAGAAAAACAATCTGCTGACTTTGATGTGAAGCAGACACAGCACCAGGTTTCAGCACTAATGAGGGAGGAGGGCCAGAGCTCTATTTTTCTCCTTCAGATCATCCCATTAGGGAAACCTAATGACTCCTAGGAAGGAACATAGCCTATTGTGTTGTGTATGGTGGAGACAGGGACAGGAACTGTTCCATGGCAAACAATCATGACACATGCATCACTTTCTGGAACTGGAATGAAAAGACTGACTCCCTATTTTAAGGCCAGCAATGCTGTCAACAGGGGGAAAATCCCTTGAGTGAAACATTTCAGCAGTATTGCACTTAATGCCACCAAAAGTGAACAGTAGGAGGGACACTGGTGCAGACAGGCCTAAACAATGGATAGTTCCTTCTCAGAGTTCCCATGACCCAGGTGTCAGCTCCTGCTTCATTACTTCATCTCTCCCAACAGAGCTTCTTGTGGGATAGGACAGCTCTTACTCATTTTGTCCATCACAGCATCCCGAGTTTCTCTTACAATGTTCGGTACAAGAAACAGCGTAAGTCTGCAAATTAAAGGTTCAATTTCATTTGGGAAATGCAATACAGTAACTCCTACAGGGAAGGACCACATTCTAACAGCATACTTTATTGTAGAATCTTTGTTATAAATGTTTAAAGTAAGGAACTCATGCATGGATATGGTTGTGTGTATGTGCGCACACGCGTGTGGCTGCGTGCATGCGTATGTGTGAGTGCGTGTGAGAGCGTGAGTGCGCGCGTGTGTGTGACTGTGTATGTGTGACTCTGTGCGTGTGTGTGTGAATGTGTGCATATAACTGTGTGCGGGCGTGTGTGTGTGTGTGTGTGTGTGTGTGTGTGTGTGTGTGTGTTCTTTCCAGGTTTCTCTGCTGACAAGCCTGTCTGTGGCTTCCCACAGTCCCTGGCCTCACAGGGGTGGAATGAGAGGACTCCTGAGCCTCTCAGAATGAACGTCCTGCTGCCCACAAAGTGGAGATCACACACTGCATGGGCTTCTCGTCACTCCTCAGCCTCCAGAATGCTCCGGGCCCTGGTCCAATCTCACAAGACCTAGAGCTGACCCACTAGCCCAGCATGGCAGGGAGAGACCCGATGCCAACCTACTCTCTGTCCCCAGGCCCCTCTGCATAAAAAGAGCTTAGCCTGTAGATGATTCAATGGGGAACATGAATACGACAGACTTTTTGGCTGGTGGCAAAATAATGAGGAAGGATGGCAAAAAAATAAACTGATGATGTCAGAAATGAAACCGACCACAAGCATATGTTCCATAAGTTACTGTTTCCACCAAAATGGAGAAGAAGGGCATTGGATAGGGGATCCTACAATTTAGCTTTTTCCAGAGCTACCGGGATGTGGCCCCAGCGAAGGACACGGCAAGCACCACGTTCCTCCTTTTCCAAGTCATTCATCTCCTGTGGGATTGCCAGAAAACATCATCCAACTAACTGGACTCCTCAGTGACTCATGCGGGCTCGTTTGGAACTAAAGGCCCCTTGCCCTGGTAGGCAACAATTACATTACAGGGAAGCTAACCCAGAACAAGCATACAGAATTTATAAAGACGGCATGCTCTGGAAAGGAGAAGGAGACAAGGAGGTAGGATGCTCAAATCTATCCAGATCACCCTACATCATGACCCGCACGGGGCCCAGCCACGAGCACCCTGGAATCTACGGGAGATGGCAGTGTGCTGAAGGGCGTGCTCCAGAGTCACCCGGCCTAGACAGCAGACGCACACAGTGTGTCAGCCACAGCACAGGATTCCAGGCACAGATTGAGCTGTGCCCTTCCATTTTCTCTCAGCGTAAGGGCGGGGAGAACAGGATTTCACGAGATAGCACAAGGTCACTGAGCAGTCAAGATGCTGCTATGTGAGGAGTGTCCACAGCAGAGTAAGCACAAGCCTGGGAATCAGCAGAAACACTGAGAGAGGTTCACAGGGTGCCTCAGCTTCCGCTGTGACACTGAGGAGCTGATCTCTGAGGCAGAGGTTGGAGTACCACAAGGCTGAGCCCAGGGTTCAAGCTCTGCCACTAACCAGCTGGGCAAACAACGGCAGACCCTTTGAGCGCTCTGGGCTCAAATTCCCTCCTTGCAAATTAATGGGTACAGACTGCATGACAGAGACGACAGTTCCTCCCAACACTAGGATTCTGTACTGAGAACAATGATTTCTGGAAGATTCTGGATTCCTGTAGTTAGAGAATCTGGAATATAAACAGAAAAGACCTTTAACTGGCTCCACCGCATATCTTCTGATCCCCTAACTCTGTATTTTTACAAACAGACCGAGGGGATGGTGGGACATCTCCAAACCAAGTACATTTTACTAGTAATTTAGCCTTCTTCAAAAAGATTTCAAGCAATAGAATAATTCATAGTTTTCCACTAACTATCTCCCTTTCCAATTTTTTTTTTCCGCCTCAAGGAAGGGGTTGAGCAAAAATTTCCCAGATGCTATGCCCCTTGCAAGGTATCTCATGTTCTATGCTGCAAAAGAATCACACACTCATATGTATGGGTATGTATCTCAAATAAATGAAAGGTCAAAGTCAAATTTATACATCCAAATATTTCCCACAGTGTCCACTTTGGGAAGTTATACATTATTCCAATTATTGCTACTATTTATTCAAATACTTTCAGAAGTCATCTTCTGCAACTACCTTCAAGAGAAATCCAAGAACCACACATGAAAAGTCTGTTTCATTATTATACCTCAGTTCAACCCCAACTCTAACACCAGGAGTAGGCTTTCAAAACTCTTAAATATAGGTCAATCCTGATGACTCAGTCAGGACAGAATGCCAACTACAGATAATGAAGATTAACATAATAAATATTCTGGCTTACTCTGACTTCTAAGTGAGGCTTAAATTTGGGGTATTTTAAATATGCTCATCTGAATGTCATGGAAGGTATTTTCACCCTTAACCCTCTTTCTCTGGAAGATTACATATGTGGCACGGAGGTAATACTATTACTTAAGACCATGTTACATTAATCCTCTAGGTCCACAAGCAGTGACACGGCTTTGGCGGGGCGGGGGGGGGAGCCGCCTCAGAAGGGAAGCAAAATGCCTGTATCACTGCATGAAATGAAAGAGGCCAAGGGGGAAACATGGATTGATGCTAGTTAAATGGAAATATTTACACAAAGGTACCACTCTTTTTAATTCCCATATGGTTCACATACTACCAAACACTTCTGTTCTTCATACTTGGTAAATGTTACTTTTTTAGTTTCCTAATGGGATTTTTTAACCTGGATTACTGCCAGGTCACAGTTACCTTGCAAATTGGGGCATTTCTGGCAATTCTTAGGCAATTCTATGATCTTTGAGGGGCCAAGTATATAGTGAAAGCAAACAGAATTGGCTGCTTAAGGCTGGAAAGCACATCAAAGGCTCCATCAATCTATCCCTATTCTTTCCAATGAATATTTATACCACATGTGTTACAACGTGGTTATTACCAAGGAAACCCTACTACATTTCACACAACCACTTCTTAAGAAGTCATTTCTCGGGGCGCCTGGGTGGCTCAGTCGGTTAAGTGTTCGACTCTTAGCTCCAATCTTGATCTCAAGAGTTGTGAGTTCAAGCCCCACAGTGGGGTCTACACTGGGCATGGAGCCCACTTGAAAAAAAGTCTTTTCTCTGTGAACACCCAAAGCATGTTTAATGGTGCTTATGGCATGTCTCCCACACTGCGTTCACATATTGTGATTACGTCTGTGCATGCATGCTTGCTTTATTTAAATAAATCAGAAGCAGGGACAATATTTAACTTCTAGAAAGTCCTCTAGCTACTTGATGCAATACCTTGAAAGGGGAAGGCATTCATTTAATGCTTACTAAATGAACAAAATCAATGCCACAAGCTAGATCCCAAAACTGAGTAGCCTGAAGAGGTCAAAAATATCTGAAATCAGTACCCCTGAAACCCTTCTGGATAAAGTCAACAAGTCCAAATACAGGGTGCACCTTTACTCTGATGGTGGCCAACCAGAGCAAGACATCACCAGGCATCTTCTTAACATATAGAATCAAAACCTAGTATGAGAAATCTGTGACTTCCCCAGTCATGTGTTTCCCTGAGAAGGACCCGAGTCTTTCTTCACAAATCAAATGACATTCTTCTCTTAGTTTTTCTATGATGAAAGTTTCCTCTTTTAAGAGGCAAAAACAAGCAGCCACAAAGTCATGTACGTGTCAGTAAGCTCAACACAGAACTTAAGATCAGAGGCAATACAGTATTTTTCTTTTCTTTTCTCTCCCCTCCTCTCCTTTTCTTTCTTTTTCTTTCTCTTTCTTTCTCTCTCTTTCTTTCTTTCCTTCCCTCCCTCCCTCTCCCTTTCTCTCTCTCTTTTTCTTTCTTTCTTTCTTTCTCTCTCTCTTTCCTTTCTTTCCTTCTTTCCTTCTTTCCTTCTTTCCTTCTTTCCTTCTTTCCTTCTTTCCTTCTTTCTTTCTTTCTTTCTTTCTTTCTTTCTTTCTTTCTTTCTTTCAAGTAGGCTCCACGCTCAGCATCAAGCCCAATGTGGGGCTTGAACTCCCTGAGATCAAGACATGAGCTGAGATGAAGCTGAGCCACCCAGGCACCCCAATGCAGTATTTTTCTAAGAGAGCACCTGGTGGTGGCCCTTCCAAGTCTACTGGTAGAAAGAGCGGGTACGACCAAGCCTGTGTTTCCGACAGCATGCACATATCTTCAGTCTCACAAAAGACAATCAATCAGCTTTAAAATGAAACCTGGAAAGCCATGTGAGGTAAACCCTGCAAAAATAACACACCATTCTTTGGAAACTTCCCTCCTTCCAGGGTGTGCACTGGAACCTGGAGAGAAGAATGTATCATCTAGCTCACTGAAAGATATCTATTTGTGAACAACTCTAGGTTTATCTCTACTTTAACACTACCCTGTATCTTATTTACTAGTTTGATAATGGTCTCTTCCTGCTGCAACAGGAGTCTCTGAATGCAGGCTGACCTGTTTTCACTGTAGCAGACCTAAGGCCTAGCACAGAGTTCCCTGAGCATGTGTTGAAACAAGTAATGAATAAGTCAGTGCACTCCCTTCACATAAACAGCATGTGGCACAATAACTGACCATGATGGCCTGACAGAACTGGTCATTTCTTCCAGGACCATCTTAACCTTCACCTATCTAACGTCAAAATCACAGTCTTAAGCATGGGTCTGATAATTCTTAGTTTAAAATGGGGTTAGAATTACACCCACCGCTTATAAAATGTCTATTACATGCTAGCCACTCCATTAACTAGTTAGTACAAATAATTCTTGAAGAGAACATCATCAACCCGAATTTACAGATGAGGGAACTGAGCCTCTAAACAAATGGATCAAAGCGGCAGATCAAGTGTCAGAACTGGGATTAAAACTTTGGTTTATTCGGCTCCTAAACTTTCTATTATGCTTGGCTACTATCCTTGACTGTCAAAATAATGAGATAAGGATGAACAAAAGTGAAATGAGGAGTGTGAGAAATGGGCCAAAAGAGTGGTAGGAATCAGATTTGGTTCTTTTGTCCCAACAGAAGATTTAAAAAGGGGGGGGGGCCCACAGGCCCTCCTCTCAAAATGTACCTATGACCTATGATCAAGCCGTTCTGTGAGGGGGGAAAAAAGCAGATTATTAATACAATTTAAGACTCCAGAGCAAAACATCTTGGGAACTGCTCAAGGAGAAAGTGATTAGTTAGGAATCTGGCCATTAAATAGTGTGATTTTAAAAAGTCCCTTATATAATCTGACACACAGAGTTGTCAAATCACTGTGTTATACCCCTGAAACTAATATAACATCGTGTGTCAACTACACTTCAATTAAAAAAAGTCCTTCGTGATTGTCTTTTTGGTCTAACACATAAGATATACCCCCCCTCAACATTTGACCAACTGGTCCAAAATTAAGAGCTGGTAGAAACTTCAGAGAGTCCCTAAACATTATAACAAAGGAGAAAATAGGCCAGAGAAATTAAATAACTTGCTCAAGGGCACTTAAAAATCTAGAGTCAGATCATTAATTTATAATTTTACATATATTCTCTACAGATACTTTAACACTCAGATTATACTTTCTAACTTCTGACTTTACAGCCTGAACCTGTGGTTCTTCGAGGCACTTCTATTTTGGCAACTAGGTAAGTCTAGAAGAATATTTGCAGAATTTCCTGGAAATATCCACTTCAGAGGAGACATAGAGAAAAAATATCTCCAAAAAATTTGTACGAAAAAGCTGAGGAGTAAGTTTTCCTGTGGTTGAAGCTAGTTCTAGTGCCAGACCCAAAAAGGATAATTAGGGAGGCCTGGCTCTCTTAAATGCCAAATACATGCAGAGAAGACTTATTGGCGTCTCATAAAGAGGCCAATTTGCCTTTCCCTAGGTGACACGCCACAAAACTATATACGTAAATATGATAGCAGAGACATCATTAAAAGGACCTTTCTTGAAACTGAACACTTAAGAGGGTAGGGTGTGTATGCCATTTTGAATATCAGTGTTAAGGCTTGTCCAGTAAGTTACCAAACAGCCTGAGAGCTGCCATATTTTCCTATGGCAGCTGAGCAAGAAGGCTGAGACCAGCCACACAAAGCAAAAGCTTTTTGCCAGACTCCAGGACTAGAGATGGAAATGCAAGCTTGCCCCCTTGAGACAAGAGAGAGAAAACACGGTGTTCCATTAAAAATAACAGAAAATCAGAGAGAATTCAAGAAGATTTTAACCGGAAACAGTTCAACACTGTTTCCACAAGCCCGAAGAAACAAATATTAATATTGTTGTCAAAATAATTAAGAATGGAAATTCAGTTAATGTGGTGTTTTGCTGTGAAGTTATTAAAAAAGCGAGAACAGCTCTGACTTACATTGCTTTCTTGATTGGAGACCGTGTGTTAAACGGAGAGTGGACTTTCCCAGTAACCTAATACCCAACATACGGGGCTTTACAGTTACGCTTGAGCATATTTGTGCCTGGCTGTTTGGCTGCTCGGACCATAGGCATCCTGACAAGATAGACAGGCCTGCTGAATTAATTGCTCCAAGTGGCTAATAAGCTTATGCGATGAGCATTTGGAAAAGGAATTATTACAGAGATACCTCAATGAACAGACACCCCAGGGAAGCAAGTTCCTTCCTAAAGAACCTGGCCACATACTGAAGGGTAAAGAATCCTACAAGACATGGAGTATGCTGGTCTGTAGCCCTCGGGCAGGGGAGCAGTAGTCAGAATTCTTTCCTGATCACCATGGAGCATATTCTCAAATAGAATGGTCCCAGAAGGCTTTCTATTCTGCACTTAAGTATCCAATGTCATCTCTATACCTAGTCATACCATTCTTTCGGAAATAAAAGGCAGGTCTGGAAAATCTTAGTAATTTCTGCACCAAAAGCCAACTCTTTGGACAAACACTATCTTGGTGATATTTAGCTGCAGCTAACAGACTGTGATAAGAACATGAGACTTATTTTAAAGTGAATCACTTACGTCCTAAAATGGCCAAAGGAATTTTTCCAACCATCACTGAAAACACAGCAGTATAATATAATGGCTTTAGAGTCTTAGTATGCGTAAGCATCATTCTGCGGTAGAATGCAAGAACCCATCCAGGTGAACTGGATTCCTCAAAAGTATAACCTCCCAGTTTGACTTTTCTGGAAACCACAGTATAGGAGAAACATTAGTAAAATAGAAGTTAGGTCCTAATCTAGTTTAAAGCGTTAATTAGTTGTGAAATAAGTCAAATCACTTAAGCAGCCTGAAACCATCTTCTCCTATAAAGTAGGAATGTTGAGACTGCAGACAGTCTTTAAGGTCCATGCAAATTCTAAAGGTCTCAGAGGTACAACAAGCTCCATTGTCTCCCCACTCAAATTAATGTCTGATGCTACTCCTGAAGCTTTCGTAACAACAATCAAGAAAGAGAAACTACGTCTGGATTTAGGAACCGCCACATGCCACTGGTTCCTTAAATAAATGGAGACTGGAGTCCGAAACTGTGAAACTAATTAATAATAATAATGCAAAGCTGTACTTTCCATGTGCCAGGCCCTGTTCTAAGTGCTTGATATATATTAACTGGGGGGCAGGGGGGAAGGAAGGCAACAATTAATAATTATAATTAATAATTAATAATTATAATGCAATTATAATTAATAATAATAATGCAAAGCTGTACTTTCCATGTGCCAGGCCCTGTTCTAAGTGCTTGATATATATTAACTGGGGGGCAGGGGGGAAGGAAGGCAACAATTAATAATTATAATTAATAATTAATAATTATAATGCAATTATAATTAATAATAATAATGCAAAGCTGTACTTTCCATGTGCCAGGCCCTGTTCTAAGTGCTTGATATATATTAACTGGGGGGCAGGGGGGAAGGAAGGCAACAATTAATAATTATAATTAATAATTAATAATTATAATGCAATTATAATTAATAATAATAATGCAAAGCTGTACTTTCCATGTGCCAGGCCCTGTTCTAAGTGCTTGATATATATTAACTGGGGGGCAGGGGGGAAGGAAGGCAACAATTAATAATTATAATTAATAATTAATAATTATAATGCAATTATAATTAATAATAATAATGCAAAGCTGTACTTTCCATGTGCCAGGCCCTGTTCTAAGTGCTTGATATATATTAACTGGGGGGCAGGGGGGAAGGAAGGCAACAATTAATAATTATAATTAATAATTAATAATTATAATGCAATTATAATTAATAATAATAATGCAAAGCTGTACTTTCCATGTGCCAGGCCCTGTTCTAAGTGCTTGATATATATTAACTGGGGGGCAGGGGGGAAGGAAGGCAACAAAAGGTAATCGGAGAACCTTGAAACTCACAATGTAAGAGGGGATAATGTTGAATATTAAATTGTGACTAGTATTAAAGCATTGGCAATACTTAATAACAAACCACAACCATAAAATGCTCATAAAATGACTAATGGGAATAGGCCATGGTACTTGTAAGTCAATGACTTGGCCTCGGAAATTGTGAACACTTTTCAATCCAGCGAAGAGGATCTCTTTGGACCACCTGTCGTCTACTGAGAAACCTGCAGCATTTAACACATACCCGTGTCTTCTCGGAGAATATATGCAAGCATTCATCTGGATACTAATTCCTTTATGAATCATAATTTTAAGCAGTACTGACCTCTGAAGTAAGGGTCTGTGTACAGCACGATGGTCAAACAGGTGAAGGGATGCAAAATTCTTTAAATGCTTGATAGTGCCACACTCGGCTCTGCTGTATATGCTTTGTCACTTAGGTGCTTAGCGAAGGTGACAGAACAGGGAGGGTCCCATCGGAGCTCAGAATGGATTCTTCATTTACATTTACTACAAAATTGCCATAAATGCACCACCATTCCAGGTTTTCAAGACAGTAACAAAAGATACACAACTTCTTTCTGTTTTAAAACTGGAAGAGGATGATTCAGTGAAACAGTAATTCAAATGAAGCAATGACTGGCCTGTTCCCAAGGTCAACACACGGCCTGGGCATGTGTCAGAAAGATAGGATTAAATAATATTAAACTAATGCCACTCCACCCTCCACTACAATCTCAAGCTCACTCTTTCAGGGTGAAAAGTAACCCTTTTCAGACTGCAAACCCACAGTCCAGGGGGTTAAGGTCCGAAGATAAGGACGCGTAAGGAAGCCATGCTCTGGAAAGACTAAGTCAAAAAGCTAATTCAGGAGAGACCCAGACCCGAACTCTCTGTCTTCCAACGTGCAGTCTAACACCGAGCGTTTCTATCCCAAAACAAACAGAACAATGTGGAAAAGAAAACAAGTGTACCTGCTTTCTCCTTCTTCTCATCCACTGGCACACAAGCATTCTCTAGGCCAGGGGCCCGCTGCCTGGTTTTGTGTAGCCCATAAAAAATCCCAAGAGTAGGTTTTATATTTTTAATGATCGACAAAAAAATTGTTGAAAAAGGAGTATTTCATTGCAAACAATGAATCATGGAATACTACATCAAAAACTAAGGATGTATTGTATGGTGACTAACATAACATAATACAAAATTATTTAAAAAAAATAAATTTAAAAAAAGGAGTATTTCATGACCCGCATGTTATGTGAAGTTTAAATTTTAGGGTCCATCGATAAAATTTTATTGGAACCCAGTCACACTCTTGTTTACATGCCACCTGTGGCTACTTTCACACTAGAACAGCACAGCTGACTAGTCGTGACACAGCCGCTACCACAGAGCCTTGAAGTATTTACTCTCTGTCCTTCCCCAAAGTCTGTGGACTTCTTCAACACCTACATAGTGAATACAGTATACGAAGAGTTCAATGGCGAAGATACGAGAGAAACTAAGACACGGGGAACGTCAACGTGCTCAGGCTTTATCCTTTCAGTTCCCAGCAAACGGGGCAAGTGCAGCAGAGCAACAGGGAGAAGGTACGTGGGCAGATGTCATATCAGTACGACAACGCAGCGAGCACAAACGTCTCCACTTCCTAGACCCGACGACGCACAAACACAGGTTTTCTCCAACTATACGAAGTGGAGGCAGTCACCCGAGGCACCGGCACTTCCTGGCAAGAGACAGGTCACAGACCCCTATGGATGCTGGTCAGAAGCCCAGCTCACAGAGCCTGGGGCAGTTGCGGGGACACACCCTGCTGCACCCACCCGGGGTTAGAAATCAAGCTCCTGGCTCTCATTCTGGCTGGGTCTGACCCGGGGCCAGTCATGACAGAGGGTCTAATCCTTTCACCTGGAAAATGAGACAGGCTGACCAACCAGAGGAGCATTTTCGCTCTCGACTCCTCCAAAAACCAGAGGAAAAATGTAAAGAGGAGAGAGAATGACAAAAGAAAGAACTTAAAAAAAAAAAGTAATGCTTTGTTTTCTTCTTTGTAAGAGACACGATAACATCAGGCTAGAGGTAACCCTCATGGGAAAGCAAAGGGTCTACGGCCAAGCAGCAGGCGGTCCTCAGTGACAGTAATCACTACAATGTTAACATGGAAGGCTAAGAAACAGGCCTTTGAATTCAAGGATGTGAGTTTGTTCCTTCCCTTTTTTAGGGGCTTCTGGAAACAAAGACACACATGTACCCATGCAGGGTGTGTTCTCTTTTCTTTCCCCAGGGACAAGAGCAACATTTGTCCGAGTGCTGCCTGCTGTACAAGTAGCCGCCCAGGCATTAGTCACGAACATTATCTGTGAGGAGGAGTGGGACACAACAGTCCGCACTTCCCTACCACTGGGCTCCAGTAAAATGAAGCTTGTTTATCACGGTGCATACACTACAAACAGTTTGGGGGGGTATAGTTCTGTTTACATACTGGGGCAACTGGGAGAAAAAGTACCACGTAACCCTCTGAAGAGCAAAAACAGGGCCCCGTCACATCTAGACAAAGAAAACTGATTTTTCTGAGGGGAAATATGATTTAGTTTTGTAACGTGATTTTCAGCTTCCAAAGGGTTTTTATTTATTTATTTGTTTATTTTTTATTAACCAGCAAGGACTCTAAAGCTTAGAGCACTGTTTCTCTCAACAAGTTTGTTCCCTTGTTTTAAGTTAATAGCTTGAAACAAAGAGAATCTCAAGAACCTAAAGAAAAGACATTTTTGAAATCTTACTGAATATTAAATATACAATTACCACTACTGGGTATATGAAAACATATATCCACACCAACTTGTACGCAAAGGTTCCTAGCAGTACTATTCACAACAGCCCAAGAGCAGAAACAAGATCAAATGTGGCCCGTCCATACAATGGAGTATTACTTGGCAATGAAAAGAAACAAAATATTAATCAATGTTACAACATGGTTCAACCTTGAAACAGTAAGCTAAATCAGAGAAAACAGTTGTGAAAGACCATGTAGTTATATATAATCCCATGTGACTTTCCAGAATGGGCAGATGTGAGAGACGGGAGGGGAGGGACACCCAGGGGCCGGGCAGTGGGGAGGGATGGGCTTACGTGGTTTCTTTCTGGGGTGATGATAATGTTCTAAAACCAGTGGTGACTGCTGCTCTGAAATCTACTGAAAACGACTAAACTGAGCACTTAACATGGGTGGATTTTATGGTGTGTGAATTATAACTCAATAAAGCTGTTATGGGAAAAAACCAGTGAACCTTTTTTTGTCACTAAAAATGACATGCTACACATTTTAGGCAGCTAGTCGTGAACCCTAAGTTAAAATCTCATTTTTGCTATCAGTTTCTAGATAAAGAACAGTCAGGTTTAAGAAGGGTTACTAGATCCCTTTTTGTGGTAACTCTCATTTTGTGGCGCGTTAAACATGATGACAAACTCAAGTCTTGTGCTCACAGGGAAAATCTTTTCATTACAATCTCCAAGGGATCCATGCAGAAGGGCCCTTTCCAAAACTAAGCTGAACACAGCAACATCGCCAGATCTACAGGCGATGGGACAAGAGAAAGGGGGGAAAATACTATTGTTAAAAAAAAAAAAAAAAGTTCCCCAAACAAACCAACCAAAACACAGGGCCATCAATCAGACACAACAGAGCCGGCTAAATACATTGTGTGCTCCTACAGACTTCGTGCCACTTACCGCCTGGGGCGTCAGGCCTTGCTTCACGTCGGGTCTGGGTCTGGCCGCTGCGAACCCTGTGGCCACCTCTGCAGGAGCCAGGCTCACCCTGGTATTACTCAGAAAATCCACTTCATCTGCAGCTTTCAAGTCTGGCATTTCTGAAGAGAACAAGGGGATTACAAAGTGCGTCGGAAAAATCAGTTCCTGCATCTAAGTAGCTACACAACACGTCCAGGCTTCGTGTGTTTTGTTTGCTTTTGTGTTAAATGGGAAAGTATTCATTTGGAGCTGGTGTCATTTCGGGCCCTGCGCTGAGCTATTCCTTTATCACAAGGTCTGCATGGTTTTCTCCTCGCCTCTGTATGGATTTGCAGCTAAGGAGACATGCGAGTCCATGTCTATTCAACTTCCATTTGCACTACTGCCTTTTCCTGACCAATCCGTGAGTGTGGTGCAGACTGCATATGCAAAAGCAAATTCACGAGCTTTAAGGAAACAGACTAATAGCTGAAGCTAGGTAGTCCATCTTGCTCAGGATCAAAGAAGCCAGAGATGTTTATATTTGCAGAGGACAAAGTGGAAAGATCTGTTGGGAATGAGATAAACCCTTTTTAAGAAGAGTCTTTAAAAACATACTGCACACTCTCATCTAACCATCACTGCAGTGGACAAGACTAAAGTATTCTAGTAAGTAATATATTTTTATATTTTAATTTTTATTTCTTCCCCAACCAAAACATAATCACAAACAAGGAACTTTTTCCTTTTTTTTTTAATAAAGATTTTTAAGTAATCTCTACGCTCAACATGGGGCTCGAACTTACAACCTCGAGATCAAAAATACACTCCACCAACTGAGCCAGCCGGGCACCCCAAGGAATTCCTTTTCTTAAGAAAATATTTTTATATGTTTTCTTTAGAATTATACTTACTAGACCAAACAGTAGTGGTTTTTGTTACCTGACCACCATATGGTAAAGCAAATACAGGAAGGAAGTGATAGCTTGATGTCTGAGGCAAATTTAGGCTTTGACTTTTTTTTTTTTTTTAAAGGGGGCTGATGATTTTGAACGTTTAAAATTCACCTTGGTAATACAATCAAAAATACAACTATCATCTCAATTTCATGTGGAAATTTTTCTGTGGCCAGTTTTAATCTCGTCATGCCACTACTCTGGCAGAAAAAAATGTCCCACACACCAGAGGGCAGAGAAGTTCCTTTCACCGAAGACCAGAGTTCCTGCTGATAGCACACTGAGACACGCCCAAAGGTCTACAACAGGTTTAGGAAAGCTGCATTCCTACAGATGAGCACTTACAAATTCCCTAATTTATAATTATACAATCTGACTAGCAATTTGAAAGTGGGCAAACAAGTTTCCTTGCCCAAAGAACAAAAATCTATGTTACATTTCATAAAATGTAAATGAAGTTAAAAAAAAAAAATCTAGGGGCGCCTGGGTGGCACAGAGGTTAAGCGTCTGCCTTCAGCTCAGGGCGTGATCCCAGCGTTCTGGGATCGAGCCCCACATCGGGCTCTTCCGCTAGGAGCCTACTTCTTCCTCTCCCACTCCCCCCTTGTGTTCCCTCTCTCGCTGGCTGTCTCTATCTCTGTCAAATAAATAAATAAAATCTTAAAAAAAAAAAAATCTAAGCAATCACCTTACAAGTACTTACTGATCAAAACATTTCTAAACAAGAGTAATTTTTTTTTGGTTGTTGAAGACTTCTATTTTATTTATTTGGGGATGTGATTTTTGGCACAACCTTATTATCCTATACTCAGCAAGTGAAAATATGTATCTTGGCAAGCAGCGACCAATCAAGACAGCGGACAGTGACTCCTGAGACCCGAGAGGCACCGGCAAGCTGTGCGGGCCTGGCCTGGCTCAGCCCAGGACGGCTAACTTCCCAAACCACTGAGATGGATGCTCAGAATGAGTGCAGGGCTGCACCGCCTCCTTCTACCTGGCAGTTTTGTGTTTTCTCATGTGAATTTCTATTTGGCTTTTTCTATTTGGCAGCATCTACAAACAGAAGCCAGTGCCATGTGGCTCCTTCCAAGTCAGCAGTTAAACCGATGTCTCTTCACTCATACAACAGTATGCTTAAATCCATGAAGGGAATGTAAACTTCCCAGAAATTACCCTTTGGCTGAGATCACACTCAGGTGCTTTTTCTCTAGGGCAATGTGACCTGGGACTTTCCCCAATTCTGCTTTTTTTTTTTTTTCCTCTGAAGAAAGCACCTATTTCTTGGTCACTGGCTACTTCTCTCTGTAACGTAAGACCATGAGCACTGAACAAATATGACTCCTCTTGGTAGCAGAACAAGTAACTCGCCCACACACATCAACCAACCCTAAACCCAGAGAGACTGCTGATACTTCATATAACTCATTTTCCTACCTAAAACCTTAAAATCGTAAAGATCATTTCTTAGCATCTATACCCCATCTACAGACTACTAAAAATCAAAGTCTGAAATTGTCCCCGGTTTCTACCTTTTCTCTCCAGGTTATTAGAGACCCAAACTTCACGTAATTTGCACTTGCTTGGGTTAATAAATTCAGATGACTGAGCCAGAAAGACAAATAATTCCAGCCCATGTGGCCAAAGACACAGCACCCAAATGAAAAGAACACAGCCAGGCATCAGCTTACAGCCACTCCCATTCCTCTGAAATGCCAACCTGCCAGGGCCCCCAAAATAGACTTGTTGTTGTATCTTATTTTAAAAATTAGAGACTTTTCGTTTAAATCCTGAGACAGTGGCCAAAAAATTCTAGTACTAACAATCCAAAACACGAATAAAACTAAAAACCTCAAGTCACCAAAAATACTATAATACCTAAGGCTTCTTAAATTCCTCAACTGGAAAAAAAAGACCATAAACGGTTAAAAACCCTTTATGGGGGACGGGGGAGGACCACTGTGTTTAAGTGGCTCTTTTTCCCAAGCAACTTCTTTTCTATTTGTTCATTTCTCTGCCTGCCCCACCCCCACACTTTGAACACACACTACAATTTCAGGAGAGTTTCAAACACTGGAAGAGCAGCAAAAACAAACAAACAATAAAAACAATTCAGGCTACTTCTTACCTACACAGCCTGGGGGTGAGCATGGAGACCAGTCCTCTGTCTACACCTGGTAATAGGTGGTGGCATCAAAGTACGAATCGAACTGAATCAAACTGACCTTTAACAATTCAGCAGTCGTTATACCACCCTCGACTCCAGCTTCGGCTTCAGCCTCCACCCCCAAGGAGAAGTTCTATTCACATCGTTTATTTGCCCCGAGCCACAGCGGTTTCTCTTCACTCTCTCTGGCCATGGTTACCCACAGATGGAACGCGCTGCTGTGTGAGCAATCTGCTCAGTGCAGCTGCTTCGCCAAGATAAGCAGACACGACGTGTGCCCTGTGACAGCGGCTCAGCTCACTTGGGCGGACATCCTGCATCCTATCCCCTGCACTGCGCTCCGTCCCGAATTCCCAGACTGCTGCCCAAAAGCAACAGGCAATGGAACTGGAAGTCGGCTTCAAGGCAGGAAAAGGAGGGCGTTCTCTCCTCTCCCCTCCCCCCGCCCTCCCCAGTGACCTAATACCACCATTTTGGATATAGGGTCATTCACGCAGAACGACACTTACAGCTGTTTCATGAAACCACCCTGACTCTAAATTTGCTCAGAATACAGATTAGGATGACAGGGAAAGAAAAGTGTTCCAGGTCTGTAAGCAAAACATACTTTTTCAGCACTGCTTTTTATAGTTCTAGAAAAAAGGACGAAGCCATGTGAATAAAAACATCAGCTAAATTCCTTTATCATTGTAGAGCACCTGCGATCGAGACAATTTTCTCGGCAAAACTGCAAGTGCTCTGGTGTGGCAGACAGAGCACTTATAGGCTCCATCAATCAAACCCGCAGTCCACGATACAGGAAGCAAAATCTGTCCAACCCTGAGAGGACGTGCCTCTCCTGACGGTGGTGATTTGGCAACTTACCCAATGAATGAAAAGACACTTCTAAACCACAAAGACGCCTCCTTTTCCTACCAGCATATCTCTGAGGCCCTTGAGAGAGTGTGCCCCTCAAACTGCTACTTCTGCATTCTGCTTTGCTTACCTGCCGCCGGCTCAGATCCTTCAGCGGGCAGAGCCATCGTCTCCAGCTCCTCCCTTTCAGCCAAACCCCCTGCAAGGCTGCCGGGGGCTTCTTCACAGACACTGCCCATGTGTGCGGTCCGCCCAGGCAGAAAAGTGCTCCCTTGCCCTGCAGAAGCGCTCTCTGGCTGCTCAGTCACTGGGCCCGACTCTGCAGGACTGGACAGTGACATGTGACTGATCCCCCGCCCAGTGATCAGTGCTCCCGAGGACTTGACTTGGTTGAGGACGGCCTCCACTATGCGACTCGCAGCCTCCTCGATGGAGTCTGCTCTCTGGGACAGAGGCCCAGCACAGGGTAGAGGGGGAGCGCCCCCTGCCCCACCCGGGGCCTGATCGCCAAGGCTTGAGGGTCCGGCGTCAGCAGGGCACTCTCTGGCAAGCGGCTGCTGTGGGATGTCCCGTGCGTCAGCATGCACCTGTGCGTCCCCGGAGCCAGCCAAGCTGCAGCTGCGCTCTCCCTCCTTCCAGCCGAGAGTCACCATCTCCGGGGCTGCGGCACCCTGTAGGTCAGTCACACCTTTGTCTGCCAGAGCTCCTGGCAGCCCCAGCATCATAGTCTTCTCCTGGCTCAAGACTTCTGAAGTCGGGGAGTCTTGGGCACTGTGTGATACAGCCTTTCTTCTGACCCTGACAGGATCTTGTAAAGCATGAACCACGGCAACATCCAACCCATTTCTGCTCACCTCACAAGCAGTGTTTTCACCCTGGGATTCAGAGTTTCGCAATCCACCATCCAGAGCAGAAGATCGATGGCAAGGAAGAGCCTCAGACCCAGCTGGTAACAGACCTGGCAACGGAGCTGAGCTGCTATGCTCTGCACCCAAGGCTTCCTGGCATGGGTCTGCAGCCAGACTTGCTCCCAGTGGCACCAGGCTCTGTGCAGCCCCACCTTCAGTCAGCAGCGAGACTGGTGGGGCCACTTCCTTGTTATGCTTCATTTCTGCGTTCAGGCAGGCCGAGGGTGTGCCCAGTGAATTACCGTGCTCAAGGGCTCTGTCCTCAGCAGCTGAGCTAGGCTCTCCACAGAATCCCAGTGCCTCCTGTCCAGGAGGTGGTGTTCTCTGCTCTTCCTGAAACGCTCCTGAGGAACGAGTGTCTTCCTTAACAGAGGAACAAGTCACTGCTTTATCCGTGCCATCTTGCCCCTGAGCTTCAGAGCTTTCTGGAACCACCAGACCTTTTCCTTCTTCAGTCAGAATGGAATCGGAGGCCACAGTGGCCTTACCCGCACGTAGCAGAGAAGGGTCAGCGCCCTCCTCGAAATCCAGAACTTCAGAGGCTGCTGAGAGGCAGGGACTCCCATGTTCCCCTCCAAGTCCCATGGGACTGGTATTCCCCATGCTGGGCTGAAGATGGAGAGCAGTGGAGGGCGCAGCTAGGCCTGTGGCACCATCTTCTAATGGCTGCTTATCAGGATCGCGCGGATCTCCGCCTGTGCCATCTCTACTATCTGTAGCTGTATGTAGTTCAGGAGTTGCTGTTCCCTTTTCTTTCTGGGAGGGGACAAGAAAAAGTGCGTCATCTTTGGTTACTGATTCACTGCCTGGACTGCTCGCCAGAGAAAAAGTCTTGTCTGATGTCACTGCCTGGTCTGATACCAGTTCTTTCTCGGCTTTGGGGACAACTGCCTGTGGATGCACCTCAAGCGTCTTTGTTAAAGCGGTTCCTGGGTTCAAATCTTTTCCCTGGCCCTTTCCATCTGAAACTTCGAGAGGAGGAAATTCTACCTGCTCCTGGGTGTCTCTGAGAGGGCCCGGGGTGGCTGTGTGAGCCCGTGGACCTTCACAGCAGAAGGCCGGGGGCGGATGCTGTGTGGGGGGTGGTCCTGGGGCGGTGCTCTCAGGCCGGCTAACTATGCCATCACAGTGTCCCGCAGCCAGCATGCCACCAGAAGTCACTGGGCTCTGCCCACGGGCAGGGCCAGCACACAGAGTGTCCCCCCCACTTGTAGAACAGATGGGCGATCTGCTGTTTTGGCTCTGAGTGTGAGATGAATCAGTTTCTGATTTCTGGTTTGGCATGTCTTTCTGCGGCCCGGGAAAGGTCAGATCAGAGGGTGACGCTGCCTCGCTTGTGCCTGCCAAGGGAGCAGAAGGATCGAGCCCATCTGCAGCAGCTGGAACTACCAGGGAGCTCGGATCCATGGGAGCCCCAGCGCTCCCTTCACAATTTCTTGAAGTTTCTGTTTCTGCAGCTGTGACAGGGGAGGCTTCTCCCTTCCTAGACACAAGTAAAGACTCAGCAGGTTTGCTGCCATCCGGGGAGCCGGTGGCAGAGACACAGTTTGGAACAGCAGCTTTATCTGAAGGCGGTCTTGTGACTTTTACGTCAGAGGCTCCAGCTGTGCTGATACTAGAGTTCTCAAACTTTTCCTTTGTACCGTCCCTTACTTCAAGCACGTCCTTCTGGGCGGTGGCGTCCGCATTCAGGAGACCACATTCTGTCTCCCCTGCAGTCACCGGGATGCTGACTGCCAGTTCACCCCCAGAGAAATGCAGAGTGGGAGCGGTGCCCAGTTGCATGCCCACGTCTCCCTGCAGGACGCTGTCTCCAGTGCCTGGAGACTCCTGGTCTGTGGCCAATGCAGATGATTTTGTTCCAGTTTCTCCACTGTTAATTCCACAGGATGGAAAGTCTCCTGTGCCCTCTCCTCCACAAGCAGGCGTGCTCTGAAAGTGGCTGCTGGGATCAGACACGGCTCCACAGTCCATAGTAAGTGATGACTCTGCCTCTGCCCCTTCGCTCCCCACACCTTTAGTTTCCTCCTTACAGGAACAGTCTGTATTCTCTTCCTCAGCCACACCTGACAAATTGGAAGAACTCTCCATCTCCCCCACAGTGCTCCCGTGGCCGCTCGGAGGGCGCTCAGGGTCTTCGGGAAGAGACGAGCACTGCTGGCTGTCCCCGGGATCCGACGTGCAGCAGAGAAACTGGCCATCTGCGTCTGGAGCGCGGGGCAGACTTGAAGGATCCTGCGCTGTCACCATTAAGGGCACAGGACTGTCCATCTGCTTGTTTGTTTTCTAGAAGGAAATGAGAGATAGTTGTAAAAGCTGCCCGTGGGAAAAGATGGCACTCACACCTCGAAGCAAGACTCCTGCCAAGGGAACTCGCTGCATTCCAGCCCTCCTAAGATTACAGGAAAAGTTGATCTCAAGAAACACAAATACATTTTCTCTTGTTCCTGAGAGCATGTCCCTCTCTTGGAGCTACATATCCACTGGAATGATAAAACAGTCAAGATATACAACACGGCCACTGCCTAAATTATGAACTTATTTTAGAAAAGTAGATGAAAACAGAGCCTCAAAGACCTTACTTTACAAAAGCACAGTGACTACCCTCAGCCGAGAAAGATATTTTTATAGGGTCTTGAGAGGAGCACAGGCGCTTCCATCCCACCTCATGAATATGAGTGAAAGGAAGTCCTAACCAGTGTGGTAAAGTCTCGTCACCTGCAAGGTGCAGACCGATGCTGCTGTGCCCAAAGTTCTCACTGAGAAGTCACACAGTGTCCTTTACTCCTCCAGACGGGCTCCACTCAATCCAGCATAACCACTTTTCGTTACGGGTTCGTAATTTCAAGAACAGTGGCATAGCAGATATTCTTTTGTTTTTGATAAAAGCAGTCCCTCTGTTGTCTAGTACTGAGTATGAAGTAAGAACATATCAAACTAGTAAGATCCAATTCCTGATTATTCTTAGATAATACTGTGGCTTGAGGATACTATAGATCATGTCAAAACTATTTTCTGCAACTTCACAGTACTTTAAAAAACAGATATTGCCAACTATATGGGAGTCGTTTAAAAAAAAAACACAAACATGGTTGGTCAACCTGATGGCAAGGCCATGCTGCTGTTAACCAGGAAGACCATGGTAAAGGCTGATGTACAGATTTGTGATACAATGTTGAAAAAAACATAAAAAATAGGGTTACTCTAAGGTCGTAAGTATGCAAAATTTACATGTGCATGTAGACAAGGCTTAGGAAAAATAGAAAAAAAAAAGCAAATACAGCTCATCTTTACAGCGGGTTTGCCTATCAAGGTTTCAGAAATTCTTACAATACTACTATTTTTTAACAAATAAAAAATGATTTTTAAAACATCTGTTTGCTCTTCCCCATTCTCTAACCTACTGCGATAATCTCGTGCGTATCTACTGTGCACTGTCCTCGTTCAAGTACTCCCTCAGAATACTTACAGTTCTCCAACATCAGACTACCACCCAGTTTATCATAAAAGTTTACACGTGCACGTATACAATGCGCTGTGCTCAACTAAAGTCTTTCTACTAAGAGAGTACAAGAAAAATGGGACTTCCGCTAAAAGCTTCTGTGCTGTGCTCCGTAGAGGGTTCAAATTCAGATTGCTCCCATTCCTGTGAGAGTGTAACCGTCTTCTAAAGATCATGAAAGCAGGTCGATCCATTTAATAAAGGGCAAACGTTACAGGACAGAGATTCAGGGAAACAAGTGTTGGTTTAGAAGGTCCTAACACATGCATCCTATCAGAATTTTAACTTCTCATAGTTCCGGGCAGATATTCCCATATCGTGCAGTAACCCTGGCACCTGCAAGCTGGTATTTTCAACTGGACTATCATTCGCCTAGTAAGAAGAGTTCCAAGGGAAAATCGGGCATCTTGGCAAGCCGTTCAGAGGAAAAGAAAATGACACCTGTCCTGGAACAAACACGACTGAGAAAGGGAAAGGCAGGCACATCCCACAGCCCTGCTATGAAGTGTCTTGGCCTGCTGGGCTTAGAAATAATGCCTGCTCCCAAAGATGCCTCTGGTACTGAGCTGACCCCAGATGACCTTAAATGAAATTATTGTCAAGCTTTTTCCAAATCAAATCAGCTCTGAAATAAACTGGGTGGAAAAATTATCTAAACTTAGCCTTTCAGATGTTATGGCCAAGAGACATGTACCCATATGACGTTTATATTATCCATAATAAATGCTACCAGGGAGTCTGTAATGTTTTTACTTCTGGCAACAACTTTATCTTGAAGGCTTGAGTGGATTATAAAATCTTTATTTTTTTAGTGATCATTTTACCATTCAACTATCAATTTAAATATAGTAACATTATCATCACTCACTGAAATAGTTGTGAAAAGGCTTTATTTTTAAGTAAATGTGGTCCTTGTTCTTAAGCAACAATCTCAGAAACTGTTTTGTTCATTTAGCTTTATAAAGCTAAACTGACAAATTTATAAACAGACAAATTTCCTTTTATGCCAGGAAAATTGAGCTCTAGTTGTTGCCTATTTCTGTATCTGCAGTGTGTATGTGTATCTTTCATTATTTCAAAAACCCGGCAAAAAAAAAGAGAAGAAAAATTCCCAGTCCCCTGCTGATGTTCCGTATCTATAAGCAGTAGCATCTCACACTGCTAAAACTGCTTTAGGTTTCACATCTTTGAGGAAAGCATTCTTTGTTCTAATTACAAGAAGGTTCATTGTGGGGAAAAGTGAGGGCACAAACGCCTGAAAATGGACTTTTTCTTCCTTACCATTAGCTGCTGTTGGATGTTCATAAGTTTAAAAATATGTCCAGTGCAAGTGTCTCCAGGAAATAGGGCTTCATGACATGACTCAGACTCAGAGGTTACTGTATAGATGTCCAGCTCTCGATGGTGCCTCACAAAACAGTCTCCATACGGGATCTCACAGGACAAACTGCTCCAGGAGTCTGGCTCCCCAGCATTCTCCCTGTAAGCAAGCAGGGTCTGGTTAGCATACAAAGGTTCTGCTCCCTCAGCCCTGGCAGAGCTCTTCCGTCTCAGGCTCAAGTACAGTCCCTTACCCCCTGCTGTGCAGGCTCTGCAGCAAAAATCTGGTTTGTACAGTTCCCGGACAGCATCTAACTTAACTGTGCCATCCGCCTCATAAGAGGTCACAAATGGATTAAATGAAAACTGCAGGATTCTTCCCTAAGAATGTTCTTTTGATCAAGATAAAGAGAGGTCTGGGAGCTTAAAATAGTTAATATTATGCTAACAACCAACTAATGAGGAAATGTAAGGAGGATGGGCTTAACCTGGTTTTCAATAGAAGCAAGGCTTATATTAAGCATTTCTCTTAAATTGGGTTGTACCATATGCTATAACTGCAGTCGACTGTATTGGGAGGGGAAGAAGAAATCACTAAAACCCATGCAAGGGCACTCCAACTTTCATTAACATCTCTCAAACTCAACTTACTATGTAGACAAAGACTATGATGCCAATCATATTATACTGGTCAGTACAATTATGAAGAAGCACTTGGTTCTAAGACCTTCAAGTTAATTTTTTTTTTAATTAAAAAAAATGAATGACCGTGCTCAACTCATATCATCATAAACATACCTCATCTACCAATAAAGCCGACAAAGGCACAGGTATGTAAAGAAGCATTTCTGGGACAGGCTCAACACATGAAACCTCTTTATGAACCAGTAGACTGGTAAAGTATCCCAGAGATTCTGGAAGAAGGAGGAAGGTGATGTTTGAGATCATTACGTTTTAAAATGGAAGAAGTAAACAGAATCAAGCATGAAGAAGAAAGACACTCCCCCCACTGACAAAGAGGAGAAGGAAACCCTCTCTGCCGTGTTTTATTTACTAAATCATACTGGTCTGTCAGCAACAACTCACCAGATGGTAACTGGAATTTGAAACTAACTCTACGCTGTATTGTGAAGCCTAGAACTGAGTAATCGCGTGCTGGCCGAAGGTAATAATGAAGGCTGCTCCAAAAGAAAACGACTGTACTGTCATTTCTCCAGAGTGACACCCCAACAGTTGCTGAAAATGAACCTAGCATATGCTGTGCTCAGTCTTTTACATACTTGCCAAGCTGCTCTACTCAGACTGAAGTGGCCTCGAGTAGAAAAGCGCAGTTGACTCTTGAGCAACATGGGTTTGAACTGCATGGGTCCATTTATACACAGATTTTTCCCCCTCATAAATACAGTACAGTTCCGTAAATGTATTTTCTTTTCCTATGACTTTCTTAACATCTTTTCTCTGGCTCACTGGATTGTAAGAATACAGTATGCAATACATGTAACACACAAAATTTGTGTTAATTGGCTGTTTATGTTATTGGTAAGTCTTTCAATCAAACAGCAGGCTATTAAGTTTTTGGGGAGTCAAAAGTTTTATTTGGATATTTGCCAGCATAGGGGGCTGGCGCTCCTAACCCTCGCATTGTTCACAAGTCAATTCTACTTGTAAGATAGTCACTTAAAAGTTCAACTGAATGACTCAACTAAGAAGCCAATCAGATACACCAAATAAGTGGGGATGCAACATCTCTGTAAATTCGGCTTTGAAGCTTGGGTTGACACTGTCACAAACTCTGGGTAATTAACCGTCTGACAGACATAACTAGCATACCTGATTCCTCGGATTACCACGTATAACCATACCCTAATAAAACAAAGGCCTTTGAAAACACAACTTGATTCATATACCACCACTCCACTGTGAACCAAATATAATAAGAGGACTGCCTGCTAAAGCAGGGGCAATTAAAAAGTGACACAATCCATTCCCAGCAAAATGGAGTTTTCTACCAACCTTGCCATTACTACTTCTCAAACTATTTTCTTCCTACTACCTAAACCTTGAGAAATTCCCATCTATAACCACAAACTATTTACCTTCTACGCCTCCCATGCTCTCCTTCCAGAGGAATGTGCTTTTGTTGCCACAATTACCCCCAAGTGCTAACCCTTCAATCTCCCAATTCCTTGTCCCTGTGAATCTGTGTTGCTTCCTAGTCTGTCTAGATACCAAAGACCAGTCAGTGCAATTATTCTTACTGATTTCATGAATATCTGGGGCAACCGACACTCTTCCAAATCCATTTTGCCTGCAGGTCTGGGTAAACCCCACCATTCAGCAAGTATTTATGGGCCAGGCAGTATTCCAGGTGCTGGTGATACAAACCAAAATTTTTAGCCTGTTGGGAGTTTATATACTTAGCAAGGGAGACAAGAACATTCAGATTAAATAAAACATCTGGCATTTCTGAAGACAGCAAGTGCTACAGCAAAAAATAAAGCAGAGATGAGATGAGGGTTGACGGTTGCAATTTTATTTTTAATTTAACTTTAATATATTATTTAAATTCAATTAACATAGTGTATTATTAGTTTCAGTAGAGTTCAGTGATTCACCAGTTGTACTTAACACCCAGTGCTCATTACATCACCTGCTTTCTTAATGTCCATCACCCAACCCAGTTATCCTATCTCCCCAAGCCCCCCTCCCCCTCCAGCAACCCTGTTTGTTTCCCATACTTAAGAGTCTCTTACAGTTTGTCTCCCTCTCTGATTTCACTTTATTTTTCCCTCCCTTCCCCTATGATCCTCTATTTTGTTTCTTAAATTCCAGATATAAGTGAGATCATGTAATTGTCTTTCTCTGACCAATTTCGCTTAGCATAATACCCACTAGTTCCATCCATGTCGTTGCAAATGGTTAAGATTTCAATTTTTTGATGGCTGAGTAGTATCCCATTATATATATACACATCTTCTTCATCCATTCATCTGTCAATGGACATCTGGGCTCTTTCTATAGATTGTAGCAGCAATGTCCACAATAGCCAAACACTGGGGTGGAGTGCAGGTGCCCCTTGAATCACCATGTTTGTATCTTATGGGTAAATACCTAGCAGTGCAATTGCTGGGTCGTAGGGTAGCTCTATTTTCAACTTTTTGAGGAATCTCCATACTGTTTTCCAGAGTGGCTGTACCAGCTTCCATTCCCATTAACAGTGTAAGAGGGTTCCCCTTTCTCCTCATCCTTGCCAACATCTGTTGTTTCCTGACTTGTTAATTTTAGTCATTCTGACTGGTGTGAGGTGGTATCTCACTGTGGGTTTGATTTATATTTCCCTAATGCCAAGTGATGTTGAGCATTTTTTTCATGTGTCTGTTGGCCATTTGTATGTCTTCTTTGGAGAAATGTCTGTTCATGTCTTCTCATTTCTTGACTGGGTTGTTTTTTGGGGGTTGAGTTTTATGAATTCTTTATAGATTTTGGATACTAGCCCTTTATCTGATAAGACATTTGCAAATATCTGCTCCCATTCTGTAGGTTGTTTTTGAGTTTGGTTTTTGTTTTGTTTTGGTTTTGCCGACTGTTTACTTTGCTGTGCAAAAGCTTTTTATCTTGATGAAGTCCCAACAGTTCATTTTTGCTTTTGTTTCCCTGAGGGTTGCAATTTTAAAGGTGGAAGGACTCACGGAGGTAGCTTTTTTTTTTTTTTTTTTTTTTTAAGATTTATTTATTTATTTGAGGTAGAGAGAGAAAGAGAGAAAGAATGGGCAGGAGGGGCAAAGGGAGAGGGAGAAAGAATCCTAAGCAAACTCTGTGCTAAGCACAGAGCCCAATACGGGGCTCAATCTCATGATCATGACCTGAGCTAAAATCAAGAGTCAGATGCTTAACTGATTGAGCCACTCAGGTACCCCCCCGAGGTGGCATTTTAAGCCAATATATTTTGTGCTCTGTGTGTAGCACTGTATAAGACTTGCCCTATGTCCACTAATAAAATTTGGCAAAGCTCTGGGCATAAGAATGTTTACTGAAACTTTTAGGTATAATGGTATTAAAAACTAGACACCACCAGGTCAGTAATTAGAGGGCTGTTTGGTGAAAATGAAGACGAAATCTCTGGACTATAACATAGCCATTAAAAATAATGGAAGGAACAGTCCAGTAACACTGAAATCTACAACATTCAGGGAAATAAGTGAAATATAAAGGATAAAAATTAGGTAAGTCTAGATGGCAAAATGCACAAATAAAAACAGCATTATAATGGTTGGGCTGTAGGTTTTCTTCCCCAAGATTTTAATTAATGTTTTTAACAAACTTTTACGGTGCCCTATTGAACTAGGACTCACTGCTGTTGCGGAATGCTTTCTTTCACTCGTGTGTCAGTCAAACTATCTATAATTTCCTCAAAGGCCCAATTTTAACTCTGTCAACTTCATTCTCAGGTGACCTTTTTGCTCTTCTTAGTTGAGAAGATTGAGGCCACCTAACATGAGATAAAACAATCTTCATCCATTAATAAATGCCTCTGCCCACGCCCTCTAACGTCAAGGATGCCTCTTCTCAACAGTGCGTTCGCTCTGGTCCACCTGCCCTCCTGCCGTCCCAGACTGGGTAATCCTCCCATGGATGCCTGCAGTTTTCCACACACTTCTGGACTAGCTCTGCAACCCCCCACCAATGCAGTTAAAACACCAGCAGGAGACAGAGCAGTGGGGGCAGCAGAGGGGATTACTACTGCCAGGGGAAGTATGCCGGGGGAAGTAGCGGCAACAATCTGCACTCCACCCTGTAGACCAGATCTCACCGAGGAATCTGGCTCCTGGGGAGGCATTTGACAACATGGAGACATTTCCTGGTGGTCACTACTGGGGGGTGGGGGGTGTCCTACAATGCACAGGACAGCTCCCCACCACAAGGAATTGTTGGGCCCCAACTGTCAGTAGTGCTGAGGCTGAGAAACGCTGTCAAGCCACTGACCCCCCTGTCTGTCCTCCCCTCATTTCCGTCTCCTTATGGTCATCCAAAAGCTTCAAGGCTCTGCAATTTGGCTCCTCCTCACTCCGCTGCTACTGAAACCTTTCTGTCACAGGTGTCCATTGACAAGAAAACCCCAAATCCAGTGGCCTTTCTCTGTCCCCATCACCCTTGAGTTTTGTAGAATTTTAAAATAGTGACCTGATTCTTCTGCCGCAATTGATTCTCACTGGACATTCATAAAGAACCCTCCTACTTGCCTACAGTTTTCTCTGGCTCTCTCTCCTTCTTCCCACATCTTAGATGTGGAGACACAACTTTCTACACTCTCCTACTCTCATTCATCCTTTCCCACGGCCCTGGTTTGCCTCCCAAATCTCCTTCCAGCTGCAAAGTCTGAGCTCTGCGCCACATTTACAACTATTTCAACGTCTTCACCGGGATGTGCAGTGGGCATTCTCAAATTTCAAAACTCAATTTTATGTTCCCCCCATTCCCCAAAGCAGCAGCAACTCTGAACTTATTTCCATGAATAAAACCATTGTCATCCCCAGTAACACCATCTCCTTCCTTCAGAACATTCTGCGCCTTACTTCAATTACTACAGGCATTGCCCTAGCTCAGGCCTTCACGGAATTACCTGGACTCCTGCGGACGCTCTTGTTACAGGCCAGCTGCCCTAGAACCTCCAGTGCTCCCCAAATCTACCCAAAGAAATCATCTGAAAGCAAGACTGATGCCATTTTCCCACCCAAAAGTTCTGCTATGCTTCTTGTCCTTTTCACATGAGGAGTGAATCAGGCGCTGTGCGCGCCCCTATCGCATAGGCCTTCCCTTTCAATCTTAAGCATTCTATGAAGCATCCCAGCATGCCAGCTGTCTTGTATGGAGATATAAAACAGAAGGCCACAGAACTTCACGACCAAGGCCATGCAGCTAATAAGAACACCAGAAGAACAACCCCCTCTTTCCACTCTACGATGACAGCTTCACAGGCGCGTTGTAGCAGCAATGCCATTGGCCGGCCGCCAACACTTCCACATTAAGGCACCTACATTCTTCATGTCAACTTATCTCTTCATGCCCCACTCTTTAAGTCATCTTCTACGCCCAACGTGGGGCTCAAACACACAACACTGAGACCAAGAGTCCTGTGCTCCACGGACCGAGCCAGCCAGGCGCCCCCTTTATGCCCTATTCATGTACTCTCTTCTTCTTATACCTTCTGCAGCCACACTATAAATGTCCGTTCCCCAAGCACACTTCATCAGCCATCGATGCCGGCCTATCCAAAACCTACCCACCTTTCAGTCTGGTTTCCAGACTTCTTCCATTCTTCTTTCCAGTGATACAGTCTTTCCTCCCCTCTGACTACATAAGACCTTATTCTATTACTGTCCTGTGGTGTTAAAACAAACAAACCAAACCCTCTTTGGGCTATTTAATGGTTACTTATGTACTTGTCTTATCCCTCTCACCAGAATACAAGGCTCCTTAGAAGGATGGTGCTTACTGGAGCTGTGATTTACTGAAGGTTTAAGACTGAAAATCAGCACAGGGTGCAAAAATAAGTGTACAGAGAATCTTCTTTATCATTACTTTCTTTGGCTCAGTAACAAATGAAAATGCGGCCTATCATTGTGGGCCTATGTTCTAGAAAAAACTACACTCTTCCAAAGAACAGAATCACAGAGCAGACAGACATGCACACAGAAGGGGAATGAGGGAACTGGGGCTGACGAGGCATTACAAACCGACTTCCCAACGCCGAGAGGGAATGTTTAGCTCACTACCTGCCCCCTCCCTAAAACCACATGAACGCAGCCTGTCCTGTTCTCCTCAGAGCAGTTCTAACTGTGGTGCCACGTTCAGTGCCTACATTATTCTGCATCCAGAAGTGCTGCTCGTAGCTGCTCCATGTAATGTCCTACAAGTACCCTCCCTTTCTTGCCCGATTTAGTATTTTCACTTGAATTAAGTTACTTTCTTTTTTCTAACTACTCCTAACTAGAACTTTGTTTGTATGGTCTTGCTTCACAAGATATTCCCAAGATCATTCAACGAAACATTTACTGAACACCTATAAAGGGGTAGGCACTGTGCTAGATGCCAGGGCTACAAGGATCAACAGGATAGCTTTCCTCAAGAATAAATGTAAACACACAGCTAAGGTCAAAAACGCATTACTATGAGCTAGCCACAGCTTGGCGTATGGAAGCAAAAAGCAGGAAAGAATCAAGAGTTTTATACTTACAAGTGTGGCATTTGATGCACTAAATACACCACGTTTCCCCAAAATCACAATGCTATTATTCGTAAAAGTACCATTACTTTATGTACCACTAAGAAAAAAAAAAAACTTTAGTGAATTATGACCACAACATCGTAGCAGTGTTGATCAAAACGTATCCAATTTCATAGCCAGAAAAACGACATCTTAAAAGAGATTAACACAGGTTAGAAACAGAGCTACCTGCCCTTCTGTGTCCCAGCAGCGGCAGTACCGACAGTGCAAGTGAACAGTTCCAATGAGCACGCACGCATCTGCTTCCATGCTATGCTCCGATTAATGCTAACATTCGCCTGCGTTCTGAAGCGTGCAACAAACGGACAGCACGTACATGTGAAGAAAGCAGCCCAAGGCACCTCGGGGGACCGTGGCTTGGTATACTTCCACAGAAACATCTAACATGCTTTTTCAAACTTTTAGGTAGCTGAACATCTTTGAATAAAATCATTTGTAAAAAAAAAAAAAAAAAAAGAACTGCTTGGTGATGGGGCCAGTACAGGCCAGGGAAGGCAGAGCCCTGCTTTCTCCGCATCCACCTTCCCTCCCAGGTGGGCTGGGAGGCTCCCACCTGGAACCTGGGGTGGAGCTAAATGCTCTGTAATTCCAAAAGTACAGACTTTATGTACAACTACCACGGTTCCCACTTTACAGCCATTCTCCTTGTTTAGTCTCCTCTGAACTTGGAGAATAACTACTCAGCCTTCTCTTGATGAGAAGCCCTTTCTGGGTCCACAGTTAGTAATTAAGTTGTCCCTCAGTTTTGTGTTTCTATCACAGAGGGGAATATGCCTGAGATTCTAAAATTTGCCTTAGAAATAGTACACAAAGATTTTATTGCAACCAAATCAAGTCTGGCGAGACAGAAAAGCACACCCACAAGCTGACTTGAAATTCTGATTGTTTCTACTAGTGAATTAATAGGCACCATAGCCTCAGCTGAGGGTTTCTGTTGTTGTTTTAAATGGTAAATGGGAGATCTACAGATGAGGACATGTAAATGCTACGGGCCCGCAATCTCTCCCCATTTCATTTCTTGTCCCAAGGAGGACACCACCCCTCTGAAAAAAGGGTACTTTTACTAATTGTGACAGTTCTGCGCTATGGGGACTGCTTCGTTCCTACTCCATCGGACAGTACCAAGGTCTCCAAGAATTTCTTAGACTGTCACATTCAGCCAGACCCCAGAACAGACTACAAAACAGAAAAGCCCAGCTGACACCGTGATTACCTTGAACCTTGCAATCACCCCGTGGTAACACAATTTATTGTTTTCAGCCATTCTCAGCAAGTTCCACCTCACCCTGAGTTTGCAGCACAACCCCCAGGGCAGTCTCCCGCGGAGCTCTGAAAGCCCTGTTGCACTGCACCGTGATGCTGTCTTCACTCCTCCATAACCTCCTCCTTCCGACTGGATGGGCCAACCCGCCCCTCCCCCCAGCCCCTCCGCTGCTTAATCCCCAGACACATTGCAGGTTCTCAAACAGACGCTGGGATTTCACTCCAGTTGGGAGAGTACAAGTATTCCTCTGTTTTCCTCAAGATGTTTACCATCAACTCCAGATCACGAAGAACTCGCTCGCTGTAAAGGGAGAAATAACCTCTGAAGAAGTAACTCCAGTAAAGCCTGTGTAGCGGCAGGAACGGCTTAGAAGGAGAAGCTGGCAAGGAGCTAACACCACGCCGTGACAACTAGACCCACTGCATCGTCAAGGTCAGGGGAAGACCACGGCTAAAAGGATACTCTTGGGTAGTTGGGCAAAAAGGGTATATAAACCACATGAGATAATCTTATTATATTAATGTCGTATGACTAATAACTGCACCGTGATAAGAATATGCTGAAATATTCTGGAATAAGGGGACATGTCTGCAACTTACCCTCACAAGAGTTCAGTAACATTACATGTATATAAATGCACCGATAAACACAACAAATGTTAGCAACTGGAGCATTTCGATGAAGAATATACAGGAGTTCACTGTTCCATTCTTGCACCTTTTCTAGGAGCTCAAGATTTTCCAAAATAAGTTAAATATAAAACATTAATTTAATAAAAGGCAGAGGTAACGATTCTTTCACTCTGTGATGACTATTTAGTTAAGGGAGGTAACAAACTAGTATGATTTGGGAATCTACGAAGAAACAGGCAGGTGCTTTTTAGGTACACTATTTGATCCTCGTACGAATCCTTCAAAGAAGTGCTATGCTTAGTTCAGGGGAGAGGAAACAGAGACTCAGACACGGTAACTCACTTGCTCAAGATCTGCCGCATCCATCAGCAGCTTGATAAGCCTGGCTTCCAAAGACAAAGTTCACCACTGACAAGAAGTGAGAGCGCGGGCTAGGTGCTTCGCTTCTTTGCACATGCGTTCTGATCTGTAAGAAGACGGTCAGAGACCCTCTACAAAGTTGCTGTGGTGATTACAGGGAGCAGCAAACAAATTATCCAATGCTGCCGGGCACAGAGTGGACGGTCAGGAAGCATCAGTACTCTCCCTCCTGAGCACTCAGCTAGGAGGCCCTGGCGTGATGGATCTGCAGCCAGGCTGGACGGACCTCCAAGCCTGGGTCCGCCCATGATCTCCCGTAGCACTGCTCTAGGTGGCAGTTGGCTGCCCTCTACGGGACACCCCCCACCCCCACCGGCTGCCACAGCAGGAAGCACCTGGGGGCACCTGAAGTCTGCACGGAGTAAAGAGGCCTGCAGGGGAAGAGTTTCTACACAAATTCAAAGAACATCCACTCCCGGCCCAATGTTTCCGGTACACTGGCATTCTCTGGTGAAATGTTCCAAAGTCCCCCACCTGCCCACTTACTCCCCTTACTCCAAGGCAGCCACAGATCAATCACGGCCATTCTCAGGTGCCTGACAAGACCCAGACAACACGCAGGGCAAACCGCACAGTCCAGAGTCTCACTGCCTCGCTCCTTTCAAAATAAGCACATTCCTCTCAAATGAAAGACAGTGCCAACTGTGACATTTATTCCTTCAACCTTTTTTAAAAAAATGGCACAAACCGTTCACCCCATTTTTCACAAAATGGACACTAATTGGCACCTACCCTTCCCTAAGGGGGAAAAAATATTCTACTTGCCATAACAAATCAACACAAATTTATCTCATCGCATTGAATATACAGATTTCCCTGGAGGCTAAATCGCTGGGTGATATCATGACAAAGGCTGTTGAGCTGTGAGTGGAATCCCCTTTATATCATGGTCTGGTCTAAGCTCAGTTAACTTCCAAGAGCCAAAGTTTTTTCACCTGTTTACAACAAAGTGGCAATAATATCAGCTTTCTTATAGAGTTGTTTTAGGGATTAGAGATACACTTCTATTACACTGGTTTCTATTTCCTTTCACAAGCAAGGGGTACACACCCTAGTCACTTCCTCTTACAGCTGTGTTTGTTAATGGTTTAACAACGTACCGAATGTTGAGCTATGTGTTTTATATATATCACCTCACTTATTCTTTCAACTATGCTTGAAGGAAGATATTACCCCAATTTGCAGATGAGGAAACTGAAGGTGTGAGAAGTTTAATGACCTGCCTTGCAGCTAGTACGTCACGGAGCCAGAACTAGGGCCGACGCTCTAAACCACCACACAAAACCACCTCTGCTATTTTGCACCAGAAAATGCAGACCGGTGAAGCCCACGAAGTATTTTTAACATACACTCTTTGGGGGTTAAGTTTGGGGGGTGCAGGCTCTAGATTACTGCGCGTTACAGATACGACGCTATAGCTTGTGGCCCATGGCTTCCGTGGTTCTTTTTCTCTTTTCACGTGGAGAGGCTACTTGGGCTTTCTAACTCAATGGCTCCATGACTTCTGGAATACCTTGCTCCTCTGACAGCCGAAGTTCTGCATTTTCTAGTCTCACCTTACTGCACTGTTTTCAAGATCTTAAAAAAAATTTTAATATCTTACCATGATACTAATTATATTTGCATAAATATCTAACGTATCAACATTCGCAGGATAAGTAAAAATAAAAGTTAAGTCAAATTTATACTAGACTGACATCTAAATATTTACTGATGACATCAACCTACTTAAGTTGTTGATTTCGGTCACTCAATCAGATTTAAGCCACCAACCTGATTCAAATAACTGTCAGGAATTAATTTTCAGAAGTAATGTTAAGTCTCATTTTCCCACCAAGGCAAAGTTCTTAAATCTTAACTGCATTTTAGAATTACCTGGAGAACTTTTTAAAAATCCTGATGTCCACATCACACCTCACACCAATTAAATAAAAATCTCTAGAGGTGGCCCTTAGGCATCAGTAGTTCTTAAAGCTCTCCAGGAGATTCTAAAGTGTAATTAAAATCCTCAGAGGATTCTAATGTACAGCCAAAGCTGTAAAACACCACATTAAAGTAACCTACAGGTGCCAGTTCATTTTAAAAAGAAAAGCACAGTCAAGGCTGTCAAGACTGCAATAAATACTGAAGTACTGTATCCTTTGACCTAATTACACAAGTCCTCAGAATTCAGCTTACAGAAATAATTTAACAGAAGCAAAAATCAATAGGTAAAAATGAGTCTCACTGCAGCCTTCATTACTTAATTTCGGATTTTTTAAATGTTAAAACTAACATTTAACATTGGGTAAATGGTTTAAATACTCAAGATAAACAAAATACTTTAGAGCGCCTCAAAAACAATTGTAAGACCACAGAAATAGATAAGAATAGGATAAAGTAAAAATATCAGAACACAAAATAGACAATCAGCTGCACTGCTGAAAAAAACAATGCTTGGACGCCTGGGTGGCTCAGTCAGTTAAGCATCTGCCTTCGGCTCAGGTCATGATCCCAGGGTCCTCGGATCGAGCCCCATATTGGGCTCTTTGCTTAACGGGGAGCCTGCTTCTCCTTTGCCCCTCCCCGTGCTCACTTGCTCACTCTCTTTCTTTCTCTTTTAGTCTCTCCCTGACAAATACATAAAATCTTTAAAAAAAACAATGCAATGTGGGAGTTAATACCTGAAAATGAAATCTGTCTTACTGATGGCAGTATTATGAATAATATTATGTCTAACTTAAAAAAAAATGCTAATTCTCCCTTCTTGTTGTCCTTCTTGCTTCTGGCCTACGTCGGAGGACAGACACAGCACAGTGCAGGTGTCACCAAGAGCTCTACTGCAGGGCAACACAGAGAAATAAACCTGAGTCTGGACTCGGACACACTTATATTTAATTCATCCCCAGACCAACACCAGACTAACACCGTCCCCAGACCAACATCAAATGGATCCTCATCTAAGAAATAACCCAACTGTCCAATCCCCACTCACTCAGTAATGCACTTTCTCTTTTTTCCACCCTCTCCCTCCCCAGATGACTGAGGCCATCTAAGTGATGACACAGAGATTCCTATTTAAGTATGACGTGGATTTCTATTTCTATAAAGCTAGGTTGATCTCTCGCAGAACATTATTCTCTGTCTATTCCATGACAGTTACTGACTTCATTACTACTTACTGTCCTCTACATACAAAGTGCACTTAATGAGAGGAAAAATATAGGCACGTGAGAATTATCTTTCGGGAGACCATTATCACTGTGACTAACACCAAACTCCAGGCTGGGGAAAGAGAAATGCTTACAAAATAATCTGAAACGTGGAAAGAATAATAGAACTGGATAAAGTAATTTGAAACTGATGACAGAAAACAGATCAGGAAGAAAAGTCCAATATTCAACCACCAGAAGAGAGATAATACATCTTTAAAATGTTAAGTTTCTTTAGCTTTCTCATGAAGCAAACACACAGAACAAAAATCAAACAGCAACCCTAGATGTTCACCAGTTTAAATAATCTAATCACAACAGAGGGCAAAGAATGTACATCCATTTCTTCCAGTCTTCTTTCTGAAAAGCATGTGAAACTCCATCTAAAAAATTAAGACTTAAATATGAATCTGTAACTCCAGGTAGTGGCGACCATTAAAATCAGGTGATTAACAAGCTGTCAATGGAGAAGCTGCCACAATTCTACAGACAAGTGATTTGTTCTACTAAAAAAAACCAGAAACTTTAATCACAACGAAGCCATCACTCTGTAAACTAGCTTTTTCCAGTTCAGGAAAAAGAAAAAAGCATTCTTGCTCATTAGTCTGGGAAGGACTCTTCAGACATGAAGTTCACTTGACTTTATATAAGGTTACTCTCATTAAAATTTAAAAAAAAAAAACCGATACTAAGTCCAATAAGCTTCTAATGAGCTTGTGTATTTTTATATAACCCACAGCCCTGAGGCAGCATTTTTCATAAGTCATTGTTGAGATGGATTCATCTTATTTAGAAGCAGTTAGACAAATAACATATGTCAAAATAAAGAGACAACGTCTCTTTCACAGACTAGACAGGACTTTTCTCAGGTCTCTCTTCTCTAGCGTGCGCCTTGCGCAGCAACACAGAACATGGATCTGCTCTCCCTGCGCACAGCACTGCACCATCACTAGTTAGGTGAGTTCAAGGACAGCTGCTCAAACTACTGATCAAGGACCAGATTTTTAAAAAAAAAAAATTCCAATTCATTACAGAAGCAAAAATTCTAAAAATGAATTACTAGAAAAGTAAAATACACAAGATACAAAACTGAAGCCCAAAGTTGTTAGATTGAATGGATATAAAATGACTCTGTCAACTTACCATACAAGTTTCTAAACACATTCTCTCCACTTCACACTGATCTCATCACAGATCAGTGACAAAGAACGGGCAGCTCAGCACTAAGCCAGGCCTGCCTCCTTCTGAGCAGCAGTGGGTTACAAGAGCGATTCCTGCAGACTGCCAGGAACCACGTTTTACATTCCTGACATCTACAGACCCTGGCGAGACAGGCAAGCAGGAAAAAGAAAAGTCACGGCACAGACGGGGACACGGAACGTGGAACCAGCTACAGACGGGCTGGATCACGTGTCCTCTTCTCCCGCGGTACACCTCACAAAGGCCTGGGCAAAGCTGAACACCAACTCAGTACCGGTCAAGAGTTTTTTAAAAGTTCAATCCAACTGGTGTTTATTATTATTATTTTTATAAAATCAAAAGCATCCAAATATCCACTTTAACAGCCATGTCACAAAGCGCTTTTGTAATTAATTCACAGACACAATTTCCCGGAACCAAATGTGAAATACTAGGAACGAATGACAGTACATCATAAAAGTAATGCACTGTAAAGCAGTCTTGTTTTTCGGAGCACTTTCACCATAAATGTCATTCTTACTCTTCCAAGTGACAAGGGCCAATGATCTGCATAGAGATGAAGAACAGCAGCATAGATAAACAAACCAAGGTTTCACACAGCTGAGGGCCGAATGAGGGCTAAAAGAGCAGTTTTTTCAAAGATTTTATTTATTTGAGAGCGCGAGCGTGCGCAGAGGGGAGAGGGAGTAGCAGACTCCCCGCCGAGCAGAGAGCCCAATGTGAGGCTCGATCCCACGACCCCGAGATCACTACCTGAGCCAAAGGCAGGCGCCTAACCGACTGAGCCACCCAGGCACCCCTAAAAGATAAATTTTTAAAATCTATTCCAAGCAATCTATTCCCAAATAATTTAGTATTAAACTTATGTGGATTAACGAGCTGAAAGAAAAGCTAAGAACAAAATGTTTCTTTTAGATTAAAAAAGGTGTTAAGAGGTATTCTACCTCTAACACTGTAATCTCAACCAACAAAATCATTTGCATATTAGCACATATTTTCTAAAATTAAACACAAATCCCACCCGAAAACTGGTCTTCTCTACATTGTACTTAAGTTCATATTTCAAGATATCTCAAAATACCACATTTCCAGAAAATGAATGACCTAGGTTATACATTTATTCATTCAAACCTTCAACAAATATTCATGTAGTATCTACTGTGTTCCTGGATGCTATGAATAGACGGCTGAATAAATAAGATAGCCAAAGTTCCTACTATCACAGAGCTTCTGTTAGACAGGGGTATGGTTACAGTTAGAGATACGTCTTTAAAAAAAAATAATAAAACTAGGTGCTTATGGCAGAAACTTCCTGTGGGTGGAGAGAGTGCGTTCTTCACACAGGTGGTCAGGAAAATCTCTGGGGAGGAGGGACCAGTGATGTGAATCCTATGAAAGAGCCAGCATATGGAGTTACTGGGACAGGACAGAACAGGCAAAGGGTTCAGCAAAGCGCAAGGATCCTGTGGAGAGAAAGCAACGAGAAGGAGGCGAACATCAGGAAATGAAGTGTCAGAGTTGGACGGGGTTCGGGTCTCATGGGGCTCTGCAGACCATGGTACCAACTAGGATTTTACTCTGAGTTGGGTGAGAAAATTGTGAGGAAGAGGAGAGCAAAGATGAAAATACAGAAGAATAAAACAGTATCGTTAGTGTGGTATGAAATGAATATAACTTACTTTAAATCCTCCAAATGACTTTGAGGCAAGGATCAGTGTATTTCCATTTTTCATGTGAGGAAATGACAGGCTTAAGGAATAATTTGTTCAAGTACACGGCCAGTAAGTGAAAAGGCCAGAATTTTACCCAGACCTAATTCCGAAACTTCTGTACCTCCTTCCACTGTCCACTGTGAAACTGACCCCTTAAAACTGTCAAACGATGACCACATTCAAATTATACACACTGTAAGTCTGATACAATATTTATCAAAAGCTAATCAGGTATATTAGATTTTCTGTTACAAATTTTTTAGGATCCATAGCAAAAAAAACCATACATTAAGAAGCCACTCCTCAGAGATGGGGTTATAGCATCCAGAGTATCCATGGCTGGCCCCAAAACTCAAGGTTATGTATGTGGAACAACAAAATTCAACAAGCACAGTGTGCATTTCAACAAATTTCAGCATTCCCACTGCTATGCACCCATCAACAGCCAGTCAGCCTCCGCCTCCTCACCTTACCTAGCGTGATGCAACTCAAGCAAAAGGTCAGGGCTGATGCTAACATACATGTAAAATCCTGTCAAAGCAAGTGCAGAAAAAGAGCATTTTCCCGGTGCTAACAACACAAGTCATTCACGGGGGGGAAGTTCAAAGATGCGTCTTCTGGAGATCAGCAAAGGCCAGGTCCAACACCAGAGAACCAGCCCTGAAGACCACCGACGCACCAGTCTGGAAGCGGATACTCACTGCCGGCTGCTCAAGCACCTCGAGTATCGCAAGCCCATCCTATCCGGGTCCTGGCTCCATGCTGCAGCTCTAAGAGTAGAGAAAGGCAGGCCTCCCAAAGGCGTGTTCTGCTGAGTCTCTTCTGACAGGAACTGCAGCATCTAGTTCCTTGTTTGAGGGTTACTGCAATGTCTTCCATGAAGCCACTGCACAGCAACAGAGCCGAGCCTTACCGAGTCCTACAAAATCAACTACAACGGCACTAAAATGCAGTGGGAGAGGCGAAATGCCAGCCATGGGGAGGGGGGAAGAGTGGGATCGCCAGTGCACCTCAAAATGGATAGGAGTCTCCTATCTTGGGTGCTTGTGAGGAACTCACTGCTAGACTAGTTCACATCCACGCACACGATATTTGGTTCTTCTCTCCTTCCTTCTTTTTTTTTTTTTTTTTGGCCTAGTACTGTCACTCTGCCCTTAACTAGTACGGAAAGAATAGAGAAGAAAGAGGACACATAATTTGAGCAACTACTGTGTATCAGCAATTTGCTGTAAATTCTATGCTATTAAATAACTAAAAACAAAACCTTTCTAAGGTAATGGTCAGAACATTCTGGAAAGTTAGACAGACTTGCTTCGATTCTTTACTCTGACAGTGCCCCCACTTGTATGATCTTGGGTCAGTTACTGAAAGTTCTCTGGGGCTCAATATCCTCATTTGTGAAGTGAGAATACTGGGTTTGCTGTGAGAACAAATAAACATGCATGTCAAGTGTCAGCATAGTGTCTGGGCCTCCGGAAGTGCTCAATAAATTGTGACTATATGGGATACTATAGGGCTGGTGTAATTCTAAGGAACAAAAAAGAAGGCAGTTTTTGAGGTATATATTTTTAAAAAGGGCACAGAACCCTTGCTTGTTGGTGAACTGTCAGACAACTAAAACCACACCCACATCACCCTACCAGTATTTACTCCCAAAAATCCAAGAGGAAAATGGGGCTCTTCCCAGCTGTGTCAGGGAGTGTTACCGTTGTGGGTGAGGCTGACCAGGAAAACACATGTCAGAAACTGGATGGTGGTGCAGAGAGGTCCTCTTTACACACAGCTGAGTGGTCATCTTATTTCCAGTGAGTCTTCCCTCCTAGCTCTCCAGGCAGAGGGATGCGCCTAGTTTCTAAGAACTTCACAAGCATGTTCCCATTTTATCCTAAGAAACGTAGGAGGTACACGCTATCATTTCCATTGTACAGGTGAGAAAACTGAGGCTCCCAGGCAATACTCAATCGGGATGCACCCATGTTCGACTCCGCCACAGTGAAGGCTGAACAAACAGCCGGACGCTTTGGCCAAATATTGATTTTGGCCAAAAAGTTTATTTGACATGCTTAGTTTTTCCCCTTAAGAATCATTTTTATTTCTGTTAACAATACACGCAGGTAAAATTTCCAAGTCATTCTTTCTGCAGGTATGCCCTTAAGGAAACTCCAAAACTGACCAAATAAAAATAACATATAATGGTTACGAAAGGTTTGTGTTTTCTAGAGGGTGGAGAACTCGTGCATTAAGTCCCATCCTCTAGGCTCATGTTTTCTTTCTCCTGGGTCCACAGTGAAGTCAAAATGTCGTCAAGATCACGTGTTATTGCCACAGAGAATCTGCTACCAGAGGTTAAGCTGTGTGACTTTACAGCTCTCTGAAGAAAAACGCTTAGGCCTGAAGTTACATGGCACCAAGGGCAAACAGGCTAGGGGCATCTGCATGCATACAGCAAGAAGTGCACGCAAGGACTGGGTGTTATACGCAACCAATGGAGCATCGAACTTTACATCGGAATCCGGGGATGTACTATATGGTGACTAACATAATATAATGAAAAAATCATTTAAAAAAAAAAAAAAAAGAAGTGCACGCAAGGGAACACAAGACATACGGAACGGCTTTGTTATTCCAACCAACTTGCAACACCAGTCCATCTTCTTATAAAGTCCAAGGCAGTGTAAAAGTTCAGAGGTTTTACAATTACAAACTGGTTCAAATTACTGGTCCATGACTTAGCAGCTGTAGCGATTACCTTCTGAAATGAGGAGAACATGCCCACCCCCGAAGGGCTGGAGAGAAAACACACAAGAATTTAAGCAAAGTGCCTAGTACAAATACAATAAATGCCAGCCAGTGCTATTGTCATATAAATACATATATTATTCTCTGAAAGTGCATTCTGCAATTTTCCAGCATGTTGCCACGTAGGCCAACAATCCTGAGATAACCAGTTGAATGGCTTTCTAAAAAAAAAAAAAAAAAAACTAGGAAATGTCAAAATTCTTAAAATGCTTCTATTAAAAATTTACCAAAAAAGAAAAAAAGTCATTGAAAACCAGATCAATGAATCATCGTAAATGACCTTGTTTAGAAGACTGACATTATCAAACATGCTTCCTCACAAAATTCTATCAATAAAGTTTAAAAACATCCCAAGGACAGGCTTGTGAAGAATACTAGATGGCCTTGGGCACGCTGTCTAGCCTCTAGAATTTTCCCATTTCTAGAGGAATACTGACTGTATGAAGAACTACACCTCAGAACATCTGCTGGAAGGTTCTAAATGAGAACACACTGAAGCACCAAGGCAGTAGCAGGTATCCAATAATGTGTGCCCCCCCGCTCCAGTTTCCACTCAGTTCTACCGCCTTATCTCTACCAGAACAGAGACCCAGATCACACAGTGAGAAAGGGGGATGCATGAACGGACGAACGTAAGGATGGACAGACAGATGGGACTTGAGCCAGAGAAACATAAAGTTAAAAAAAAAAAAAAAGTCCTCCTCCCTGGCTACTTTTTTGAAGATAAGTTCGTACATTTGCTTCATTCTTTTCCCTCTCAAGCAAAGCAAAAGCAAAGGCTCGAAACTTGTTTTGTGCCAGATGGGCTACTGAGGACCCACTTGTCAAGCACTTCAAGAGGACCCTGAAGAGGCAATCACTATGTTCACAGAACGTCTTACTCAACAGCACTCCGCTCCATTGTGCAAGAAGTACACGTGAGCAGTTACTCTACCCTCTGAACCTGAACCCAGGTTTTAAGTGTAAACGTGTCAAAAGAAGGACCTGGGAAGAGACTCTGTAGACCCAAACTCTTTGAGAGAAGCCAATACTGACCTGCAGTAATAAACCCTGACCTAGGGCCTTGTGTCTGCCAGGCTGGGTTGGTGCTTTGCATACGCACACATGTCATCTGTACCTGAACAGATCTTTGGACTTTGAGCTTGAGCCTGGCTCTGTTACTTTGTAGCCTTGTGACTCTGGGCAACTCACTTTACCTCATTTTCCTCAATTATAAAATAGGGATAACAACACCTGACCTATCTGCTCATTAGGCTGTCGTGAAAGCAATGTGAAAATACAGCTCGAGTGTAAACAACACTACTTTTATTTTTATTTTTTTTAATGATTTTTTATTATATTATGTTAGTTCACCATACAGTACATCCCCGGTTTCCGATGTAAAGCTCGATGATTCATTAGTTGCGTATAACACCCAGTGCACCATGCAATACGTGCCCTCCTTACTACCCATCACCAGTCTATCCCATTCCCCCACCCCCCTCCCCTCTGAGGCCCCCAGTTTGTTTCTCATAGTCCATAGTCTCTCATGTTTCATTCCCCCTTCTGATTACCCCCCTCTTTCTTTATCCCTTTCTTCCCCTACCGATCATCCTAGTTCTTATGTTCCATAGATGAGAGAAATCATATGATAATTGTCTTTCTCTGCTTGACTTATTTCACTTAGCATTATCTCCTCCAGTGCCGTCCATGTTGCAGCAAATGTTGAGAATTCGTTCTTTCTGATAGCTGAGTAATATTCCATTGTATATATGGACCACAGCTTCTTAATCCAGTCATCTGTTGAAGGGCATCTCGGCTCCTTCCATGATTTGGCTATTGTGGACAATGCAGCTATGAACATTGGGGTGCATATGGCCCTTCTCTTTACTACGTCTGTATCTTTGGGGTAAACACCCAGTAGTGCAATGGCTGGGTCATAGGGTAGTTCAATTTTTAACTTTTTAAGGGACCTCCACACTGTTTTCCAGAGTGGCTGTACCAACTTGCATTCCCACCAACAATGTAGGAGGGATCCCCTTTCTCCACATCCTCTCCAACAATTGTTGTTTCTTGCCTTGTCAATTTTTGCCATTCTAACTGGCGTAAGATGGTATCTTAGTGTGGTTTTGATTTGAATTTCCCTGATGGCTAATGATTTTGAACATTTTTTTCATGTGTCTGTTAGATTTGTATGTCTTCATTGGAAAAGTGTCTGTTCATATCTTCTGCCCATTTTTTGATTTGTTTATTTGTTTCTTGAACAACACTACTTTTGAAACCATACTCTGGGTAACAGAAATGGGAAGTAGATGTTAGGACCAAACAGAAAGCTGTGAGCCCTTTCCTAATCAAGTGTTCATCATCCTGTACCCTACTGGCCTCTTCCTGAGTCTCTCCTTCCTATCAAGTTTTTGGAGAAGGAAGATTATGGGCCACAGAATTCTTTGGATGTGTGACAGGAGCTCTGCCACTTTCTATAAAGCCTCAGGCTAGTTACCTTAGCTCTCTGAACCTTCGTACTTCATCTGTACAACACAAATAAGGCTGATTTCAGCAAGGTTGTCCTCAGATTGAAGCGAACTATCAGCTCTAATGTACCAACCATGATTTCTAGTGCGCTGCAGGCATTCATGAAACACAGAGATTTAGTGAACTGATACAGAAAATAACACGAGGAGGAACACTGAAACTTGCTCTCTGGGCAAATGAAATATTTCAACACTTTCACGTCAACACTCCAGAGTTGACGTTTCCTACAGGAATACTCTTCCTGTAAGGGTGGCAGCATGTCAACGATCCCTCATCCATCTGGAGCTCCCTGTTCCGTCACCCAGAGGCATCATATCACAGCATGCAGAGAGAACTAAACTAATTTTCTTAGAAGTGATATCAATTACACGAGGGAATGATTTCAAACTCTTATCAAAAGCAGGGACAACCACACACTGCCCAGAAATTCTTTTAAGATTTTGCCACATTTCTTTAATGTATGAAAAATCATTATGGCTCTAGAAGTAATGGGAAATCAAGGAAAGGGCAATAAAGGACACCATTTATAACGGTCATTGTGTTGGTGCTCTACGTACATTCCTTCATTTATTTCTCAAAGCAACTCACACTGGAGATGGCCCTCTCATGTTTCCCATGTTACAAACAGGGCTGGGGCTTCAGGAGGGTAAGGGGATCACCCAAGATCATAGCTTCAGAGGCAGATCCTAGAGTCAAGACTCATCCGCCTCAACATAAATTCTGCCAATCTCTCTACCAACTTCAATTCAGAGAGAGGTATGATAAATATCACAAAAAAGACACTCGAGGTAGACCAATCAAGTGGAATTTGAGTTTCACTGATCAGTGAACTATCATCTTACCGATTATGCGACTACATGAGAAACTTTTACACACAGCACCTTAGAGTCTAACAAAGCATCTGCACAAATCTCCCTCGGGTCTAACAACCTGGTGACACAGGCCAACTAGGTATCATCCACGGGATGAGACACTCAGGATGGGCAGGTGACTACCCACCTTTTTCCAAGTCACACAGGCTACTAAGTGGGGAAGCTTCGCTCTTCATCCCTAAGCAGTTCCACTACACCATACTGTCCTCTCTTCAAGCCAAGGTATCTATTCCCCCTGTATCTGCTCCAAGCAATAACCACCATCTGTGTGACAAATAACCCCCCATTCTTCACAGTGCACATGCCAGGCACTTGGTTGTAATTCCAGGAGATAGGTGTTATTATCCTTGCTTCTTTTCAAGCAGATACAGAAACTGAGGCTTAGATAGTAAAGTTATGTAATGAGTCCACAGTAACACAGCTACAAATGGCAGAGCCAAACTGCAAACTTTGGTTTGACTCCAAAGTCTGCACACTTAGCCACTACCTGGAACTGCCTCTCGGTCTCAGCTCCTTCACTCCCCCAGATGAGTGATCCAGGTCCCCAGATGGGTTATGTGTTGTGTGTGAGATGTCCCATAGCACCTGGCTCTCACAATCTCTTTCTGGATGACTCCAACGCAACACCCATCTCATGTCACCTCCTAGCCTCAGCTCAACCAAGAGCCTCGAGACTTGGGGTCCCTCCCTCTTCTACCCATCACTACTTAGGAGACCTCGGGCAGGCGGATGTTCAACAAACTTCTCTTCAAAACGAGGGAAACAACTGTGCATCTACGTGAAAGCAAGGACAGCCCTAAGTGTTCTGGGTAAGATCTCTTCTCAGGCAAGACTGGTAACATTTTGTCTAAGGTGAATTTTCAGATCACAAATACATCCATAGTCATAATGCAAGATCAAAATATAAGCTAAAATAAAAGAGCAGTGAGTCAACAAAATCTCTCTGTTCCCTGTCACTGAACTCAGTGGAAGTTAATAATAACAGATTACAGAAAAGGGAAGCTGTCAAAAACATCCTGAAGAATTACTGCTATCTGCTCGGATTTAGTATCAATTCAAGAGTTCTCTAAAGAAATGGGTCTTATTTAGATTATCTACTTCCAAGCACACCAGAATCAATTTTCACACAGAAGTGACTCCGTTTATCAAAATGGATTATCAAAACAAGCCTCAGGCACATAAACACAAACAGAACTTGGACCCTAATCAGCACAATGTCTTCTTCCCCTGCCTCTAAAGAAATAAAAAATAAAAAAAACAACAAAAAACCAAGGTAAGCAGCAAGGAATGAAAGCAACAAATTTACTTTCGGAGACATACAAAATAATTTAAATAAACTTGAATTTTCAGTTAAGACTGGCATGTAAATAGTTATTTTGTAAGAGTAAAAATGTATGTAACCCTACCTCGATTTCTTAACTGAAAAGAAAAAATAAAACGAAATGGGCCTATATGTAAACATTTAATTGAAATAAGGGGAGAGGTAAGAACACCCAAGTCTAAAGATTTTAGTAAAGTTTTTCACGAACCACCCTGTGAGTTTCACAAGACAAACTCCTGGCTCAGAAACACACGTGTATAAGATTTTGCCTATAATTTTAAAGGTTGCAGACCCCATAAAGTCTGTTCTTGGGCCCCTTGTTCAGAATCCTAGGAGCAGAAGAAGCTCTGGACAGCTTCTTAGGCCATCTGGCTTCTGGTTCTGGCCCGGCCACCTTGTCACTCTGATCCAGTCACTGCCCGTCTGGATTTCACTTTCCTCCTCAACCATTAATGATGATCTTTCCTGGCTCTAAGGCTGAAATTCTAGCAAAGTCTACTAATATCATAGTAAGATCAAGTGTTTCAGTAAAATCACCTCCTTACCATTTTTTATTTGCTAATTTTAATGCCCTACTGCGGTCCTCTATTTGAAGATTTCTCAAGTTGGTTTTCCCTTCATAAGGAGGTAAGTGGCTTTCACACATGGAACAGAGCTCATACTATAAAGTAAGCCAAAAAATCTTCTCCAAGAACAAACACTCTTGTTTCCTTAAAGCTGCGCGGCAGTAAGTCTTGTGACACCCTCACCGAGTATAGAATAAAGCTGTTGTAATCACTTCATTTCCCCATTTGGATGGCAATCCTTAACCAGCTCTACCTCCCAGCAAAAACTCTGAGCTACAAGATTACATTTAGAGGAACTGCTCTCAAACTGCCTCTCGAACTGCACCACGGTTATACAGAGTTAACCGTTTCAACTTCTAGAACAGGGCTTCTCGTCCTAAGGCCCTGAGACCAAAAGCAGAAGGAATCTAATCACTGGCCAGATGGGAAGTACGAAGGAATGGAACAGATCACCCCCCGGAATACTGTCGTAGGAGAGCTCAAGTATCCAGAGCTCATTTGAGATGAAGAGTGCCCCTCCTACTGTCATGGTATCCGAAGCACCCATTAGAAAGCATCTGAAAAGAACTTTCTGACTTGACTAGAAAAGTTATAGACGGGGCAGGTGAAGTAAACAACAAATAAATGACCTGTTTAAGTAACAGTACATAGCATTACATTCTGAATCTCTTCTTGGCCCTTTCAGATCCCCCACCCACTCCCCACACACAGCTACAAACGATAAAAAAATAAAAACCAACTAAGTCTAACCTGAGCAAAAGATCAGGGAATTTGGGAATATCCACCTAACTTATGAGGGTCCCTCAATTACTGAAGAACACGAATCCCACAGGGTTTATTCTTGTTCAGATTATGTGGCTGAAAAGATGGGGTGACCACAAAACAGTAAAAACTATGTATGAAACTACAACTGAAATTTGCACCTTTTATAAATATTCCAGGGAAGAAGATCAGCTGTTGACTTCTTCCTCTATTTATACAAGAAAAAAGGACTCTTCAAATGTTTTGACTAACAACTTTCCTTCAAACGACTCTCTAAAGAGTCAGTGCCTCACAGCCGAAAGCGCGCAGACACACAGGATTTCCTACCGCCCGTTTCCAGGACAACTCAGCTGCTTTCTCCAGCTACTCCTATGAAGAGACCACAGCTCTTGATTTTAGTCACAGAAATTACATTCAGACCCAAACCCAACAGTTCAGCATATTTTCTGCATGCAATTATTACATTAAAATATTTGTTTCTAATTAACTTCAGTCTTGAAGACCTAACAGAAAAAACTGTATGGCAGAGAAAAACTGTTTTTCTTGTACCAAACCGGGATAAACTACATACATGGTAATGGAATGCTACCCTCACAGACAAGAGCTATTCTGAGCTTTCAGTAAAGTAGGAGAGGCAAGAAGCAGTGAGGCAGGGAGAGAAGCCGGTAACATGACTTACGTGTACGTCTCTCAGACAATGAAGTGGTTAGCAGGAGCAAGCTCGCAAGCCTCCAGCAGAAGGCAAGGCACAGAGTTGAGGTTTTAATTCCCGGCAAACTCACTCGGAGACGCCAAGTGGGCGGTGCTGCGATGCATCGGGGGGTGGGGCCGGGCATGAGGGAAAGGCAACAGGGAGAAGGAGCACTTACTCGGTCAGAAGCTGGTGCAGCTTGTGATAACCCCGCTCCAAGGCCAAGCTCACAGGTGTCGCTCCTTCCTGGTTGTGGATGCTGAGAGCCCCACGGCCACCTGGCTTCTGCAACAGGAACCACGTCAACCTCAGCAGCCCCAGCCGCACAGCAAAATGCATCAACGTCTCCCGTGGACCACCATCTGTACACGGGAGAGAAAATCAGTATGGAGAACGGGAAAACAACAAGCAAGCAAACAGAAAAACAAGTGACGTGCGCATCGCCCCTCCAAGTACCTACAATCCTAAAGTTAAACCACAACATAAACAGCCTGACTGTGGCGGGCTACAAGGAGCTCTTGCGTAAAGACAGAACAAAGCTGGAACACAGGGTGGGAAGCAAAGTCTCCGAAGAGAACCAAGCCATTTCCATATTCTGATTTCACACTTTTGTGCAATCCATTTATACAGGCAGATTTATAAGGGTGAATTCACACATGTGTTCTTTTCCTTAAACGAGAGAGAGAGAGAAATGCAGCCTCACAACGTGGGGACCCATGCGGAATAGCTGCTAGGGCTTAGATGGGTGTATCATAAAAGGTATAATTAAAGAAAAAAATAACATCCAGACAGGAGTTGTCTGGTTAAACACTGAGAACAGGTTCTGCTTGTTAAGTACACACAGGTCTTTTTATTCCCCCACATTAAGGGCAAATCAAATTGCCAGCACTGCCAGCTTTTTCTGTTTTGTTTAATGAAAGAAAGAAATGCATCTCCAGGCATAATAAGACTAATTTTAAGATAATATACTAGTAAGTTCAGTATGAAATACATGTACTTGGGCTTATTTCACTTAAGGGGAAGGCCCGTTTGGTACGGCGAGTCACTTTCAAAGTGGTGGAATGAGGAAGGGCTCAGGAGTCTGACAAATCCGGGTTCGGATGTGGTCGTTTGCCATCTGAGACCGGGCCTGATGCATTCTTACCTCTCTTGAGCTTCATTTCTTTATCCCCAAGTGGGGCACCTTCACCTCACACCCAGGGTGGCTGCAATGAAGGGGCAGAGGCAGGCGGAGCGCGGGGATAAAGACCAGCTGTACAAGATCCTCGCTCAATGCTAGGTTCCTTCCCTTTCCCCCCTCTCTCCTTTTGGACTTCGAATTACGTTCCAGGTTCGCTAACAACCTCTCTCTTCCTCAGGCTTTCTCCTGTGACCAACCCGAGATGGCAGGGCTGCGATACGCGGCCCCAGAGGCTGGGCGGGGCTCACCTCCAGGGGTGCCACTTCCACCCTGCAATGGGAATGGCGCCCAGGGGCTGTGCCTGCCTCCTCCTCTCATTCTCCATGGCTTCGGTGGGTCTCAACTTCTTCCCTGGGGGTTCCCAGACTTCTTGGAACCCTCCCCCACCCCCGTTTTCTCCTTACACTTAAGTCCTCCGTGCTTCTCATGTGATTAGCAGTGAAGAACGAATCCATCTTTGAACCTGGGATTTTACACCGAACCTCACTGCTTTCCAATCAGTCTAGTCTCCCTATCGCCAAGGTAAATTTTCTTAGACGCAAAAGCTACCTTTTGTATTTTACATTTTTCCCACAGAACCATGCACACTAATTCAAGACTTTACAGGGTTTTCAGCAGAGGCACGTGGCTGGGCAGAGTTAACACCCCAGAAGAAACCACTGCATGTGCAGGTACAAACTGTAATAATCACCACCTCAGAGCAGGTGGCAGGGCCAGACAAAAGGGCAGAAAGAACCTTCACAGAAGATCAAATATCACCACCTGACTTGTGCCTTACAGTTGTTCACAAGCACTCTGACGTCCTTATCAAAACCAAAGAGCTAATAAGGCACTGACCAGGAACTATGTGACTTTTTAGAGACTGGTCAATTCCAGCCTTTCTAGGCGACACCTCCTCAAAGCAGTTTTCTCTACACCCTCACCCTTTCTGATCCCTGATTTGCTGAGTCAGCTCCGTATTTACGACTTCTAACAACAAAGCCATGCACCTGCTCGAAGCTGGCACCCTGGTTCCAGCACCTGTGTCCTCCCCAGACCTGATTCAAAGGTCCTAAGCAGCAGGTGCCACATGTACTTGTAGGTTGCCCCCTTTCAGCAATCAACAGATGACAAGAAGTGTAACTCATGGTCAGGACTGGCGAGATGCCACGCTCTGGGCTATGTATTTTGTATTAACGCTTTTCACGCTCTCAGTAACCCTATGAGGTCTCATTAACCTCAGTTTGCAGACTAAGACAGGTTAATAACTTACCCACAACGAGAATTAGCAAGATTTGAAAATTCTGTCAAGTCTAGAGACCATACCCACTCCATTAACTCCACCCTCTTTTTGTAAAAATCAAGCCATCAGGCAAGCGAGCTAATGCTGTGGTTTACAAAAAGCACCTTTTCATGTTTTCCTCCAATAAATAAAAATGATTACCCAACTTATCCTTCGTTACTGTTTTTATTCCTTTTGTCTCAGTTTAATCTCCAGCACGCCTACAATTTAAGGACCAATTTCTGTTGTCTAGTCTCTATATTCTGTATTTTTTCCTCTCATGATCCTTTGTCTTTTCTCTCTGTATTCTGAGAGTTACTCAACTTTGTTCTTCAGATCACTAACTGCATTTCCTGTGATGTCAATTGAGTCCTTTGTCCCCAATTTGAATTTAATTATGCTATGGGATTCTGGATGTCCCTGCATCATTTCAAGCAACTCCCTTTCCATCTTTGCCCTCACTGTGATGCCTTTTTGCAGATGTAATTAAAGCCCCTAATCAGTTGATTTAATAAGGAAGATTATCCTGGATAATCTGGGTAGGTCTAACTGAATCAGCTGGAAGGCTTTAAAAGCAGGGCTGAGGTTTCCCCTGGAGGATGGCCTGAGCCTGTGCTCTTGGGGCTCCGTCCTGCTCCGGATCTCCCCTTTCTGACTCACTGAGGATGACAGCTTTGGCTCATTTCAGTGGGTCTGGGCCTGCCCATGATCTTCTCCCCTATGCCTGCCCTATGAATCTCGGACTTGCTTAACCAGCCCCCACAATCATGTATGCCGTGCCCTGCAATGAATCTTAATGCATATTTCTCCTGCTGGTTCTGATTCTCTGGTTGAACCCTGACTGAGGGGCTTCCAGCATACTAAGTAGATACTCCCTAAACTTATTTTTCTCCTAGTTGCTTTTCTAATTTCATAATAGGTTTGCCCTCTTTGAGCTTTTAAGGACAAATGGGAATGCTCTTCTAAATTTTTCTTTGGTTTCTTAAAGAAAATTATACTCGGGGAGTCTTCCATCTGAATACTCATGATACTTTCCCATTTCTTTTAGGTTGTAATTTATTTCATAGGCCATGTGTTGGTTGGCTGGCTTTCCAATTTAACCATGCTAAATTGGAAAAATCTCTATGGAGGCCCGGCTTCTACCCATAGAGAAGGTTGTAGAAAATGTCTTAAGTCCCACTTGCTATCCACTTATATGCTTGAAGCACCTGCCACACCCATTCCCTCTGATCTGCAGAGAAAGTTGATGTGTCTAGCAGGCATTCAACCATGATGAATATGCTGGATTTTCTGATGAAGCAAAATGTTCTAAATTCTGTGAACAATCTAGCAATCAAAGACTACATATATTTTTCCTTCCCCATCAATCCACCTAAATGCCCTGCTCAGTACTCTCTGAATTCATATCTATGAGATTCCAAAATCACCATTCTTTCTACTGCTCTGTACTGCCTCTTAGATAAAGCTGCAGTCTGCACGATGCAGGAATTCTCACACTCCACGGGGAAGAAAAACGGTGGGCCAGTGCGAGCCTTGGGCTTGTAGAAAAATGACACCTGTAGCCTGTCACAGAATCAAGGTTTGAGAGGCAACAAAGCCTTTTGGAGCTGAAGTCCTGCCCTGACGAGGAACTGCTTGTCCTGGAATCAACAGATATTAATCCTTTGCCAAGAAAAATATCCCCAGTGGTCTTTTTATATTTTATTTTTTAGCAGCTATGATAGCTGAAAAAAGACGAAAATATTAGTGAGTGTAGCTAAGGAAAGAGTTCCACGGAAGGGGTGTGGGAACTAAAACACCAAACAATTAAGGCTGAGGTTCTAGTAACCAACATCAGATACACAGAACTGAGAACACCCTCGCTGTTTTTGGTGCAGTCTTTCTTAAACTTGTCACTTACTCACAGGGAAGATCTCCTTGCCCCACCATTCACCCTCCACCCAGATGCATCCTTATTACTGATATTTAAAGCAGAACCAAGGCCAAAAGTACAGCGTAGAAGCCGTTTTATGTAACTAGGGATGGAAGGACTAGACGGACAAACTCCCTCTCATTTGTGGTTTAAAGTGAAGAGTAACTTTAGAGATACATAAAAGCAAAAACAAAACAGTCTCATTCTGCTTCAAAGAACCATTCTTTCTAGTGCTGTCCTGTGGTAGCTTCCTATAGGACATGCTACTGTCCCTCAACAGAGCTCATCAATGTTCCGTCTCTAATAGATCACTGGATAGTGGTCAAGGTATATTCAAAACAAAGAGCTTACACACCAATACACACTCTCCCAATAGGTCTTCCTCCATTTTACAGATAAAGAAACTGGGAAACAGAGAAGAACTATTTTGCACAAACTCTTGGAATGTAGCCAGGCTATAAACAAGTGGAGCCCACTACTATGCCCTTCCCATATTACAGCATCAAATCTAAACCAGGAATTAACGTCATATTCATGCCTGCTGTGTAGGGAGACCAGCAAGCCCTGAAATAATGTCAATTGTTTCAGGTAGGCACCTATACGCACTTCTTCCTGAGGAGAAATCTAAGCTATTTCCAAAGGAGTCACTGACCTGAAAAAAGTTAAAAGGCACTGCGTCTAAACAAAGAGTGGGAGGATTAAACACAAATCTTATATGACCCCTTTGTGCAAATATCAGGCTGGGACAACTGTAAACATCCTAGCTTTCAACAGCAAGTAGCCCTGTTATGTAACAGGGTGCCCTGTTTACCGGTCCCATTAACCCAGACAACAAGCCTGCTTCGTCCCTTCCTCCTTTAAGTACCTTTGCAAACCACTGATACGAGCAGCATGTTCCTTTACGTTCGTCCCTTCGCAGCAAGCACCTCTTAACTGATGCTACGCTGCCTTTAAAGTACCCAGTGGGGTAGATTCTAATCCACAATTAATGAAACAACTTACACTGCAGAATGCAAATCTGACCCTTGAAACCAGGTTCCTGATTCCAGTTGCTGATTTAAAGGTAGGTCTACCAAGTTCCATGCATGCATTTCACCTTGCAAAGTATACATACCTAACTTGTTCAATTTCTTTTTGTTTTTTTAATTATTTGTAATTTACATACAATAAAGTTCACTTGGGGGGGCGTGCAGTCCTATGAGTTTGAATGCACGCATAGATTCTTATAACCACTACCACCACCAAGACATAAAACCATTCCAACATCCAAAACTCCCTCATGACAGCCCTCTGCTGTCAGACCTCATACCCACTCCCAGCCCCTGGCAACTACTCATCTATTTTCTGTTCCTATAATTTTTCCCTTTTCAGACTATCCTATAAGTAGAATCATACACTAAGAAATCTTTGGAAATGGACTTGTTTTACTTAGCAAAATGCATCCAGGTTGTTGCATGTGGATCCCCAATAATTTGTCCCCTGTATTATTTTCAAATTTTATACCCCCCTTTTTCACTGCTGAGTAGTGTCCCATGGTATGGATATATCACTACCGGTTTGTATATTCACACAATGAGAGACATCTGGGTTGTTTGCACTTTTGAGTGATTAGAAATAACACTGCTGTAGGCATATCTGTGCAAAGATTTTCTGAGTAAATAGAAGTTTTCATTTCTCTAGAATAAACAGCCAAATGTGGAACTGCTGGGTCATATAGTAAATGTACACTTAACCTTATGAGAAACTGCCAGACCATCTTCTAGGGCGCCCGCATCATTCTGCACTCCCACTCACAATGTATGAGATGTTGTTCTGTGGCCCTGCCAGCCCCTGATATTTCTGATTTTACCCTTTTAATAGGTGGGTAATGGTACCTTACTGTGGTTTTAATGCACTTCACTAACTATTCAAACTTGATTCAGCTTTTGCTAGTACCACTTGGAAATTTTGTGCAACAGAAACTGAAGAAGCACATGGCAAGTCCACAAAAGTATCAAAGCTGGCCAGTTCCCTATGAAAGACAGGGAAGCCAAGACCCAGAGAGGGGAAGTGACAGGCCCAAAGTTTCAGACCTGTGCTTTTTCTAACAGTTCTTTTTAATCGTGGTATTAGGAACAAACCATCTAACTCCTGTGCCCTCTTTCAATAAAGACAAAAGCAAAACCATAAAAACACCATAAGCTCCATAAATAGCTAATGCAACCCCATCTTGACACTGATTTGTCAACGGCAACCAGAATTATCGTTGCCACACCAATGCAGAACAGGAGGGGCTAGAGGTATAAAGCCTCACTCAACATGAGGTTTCTAAAAAGGTGCTCATGTCCCATATGATGGCAAATATTTTGCTCTTTAGATCTTAGCAGTGCAGGGGTCCTTGGTCACTGCATTAACTAGAAAGAGAAAAGGATAAATGCTTTTTTCCTTGATTGGATTTTAGAGTCCACACTTTCTTTTTTATTTTACTAGGGGAGGACTGTTCCGGTAGTTTGCTACAGCCAGCCCCTGATGCTAAGGGACACCATTCCTGCAGCTGTTCACAGGATTTTGGAGAACCATAGCTGGCAAACCTCTACAGCATTCTTCCATGGGAGGTAGTCTGTGAGAGCAGGCCCTGAGCAGACCCCTGACCCAGCCCCCTCTGGGTGTTCCTGCTCAGGATCTGCTCACGGGCACAGAAGGTGACTTCTGGCCTGCTCTCCCTACAGAATATGATAATCAGAGCTGGGTGGCCACTGTAGGGCAGTCCTGTGACTGTCCAACACTTTCAGGGATAAAGCAGGAAGAGTAGCAAACCCTTCTGGCAGATGCAGCATCATAGCCCAACGAGCTGTCATCAGTAGCAGAGCAAACATTCTGACCTCCACCTGCCTAACTCCTAAACCTTTCCTTTGATTTGAACTCAGGAGGGAAAGAGGGTGTTATTTATTGGACCCAAGCATATACTGTTTCACTTAAATACAACCATAAAAACATGACATCTAGTGGACACTCATCTGCTACAGGAATGATTATGCACGAAAACCCCTGAGTAAGAGGAACATACATTGTTACTCCACCAGTGGTTTTTTAATAAGTAGAGCCCTCAGTGAACTGTCTATGGACAGCCAGTAGATAAGTCAAGAGTGAAACTGCTCTGGTTAAAGAAGTGTGGGGCTTCTCAGAGCCCAGGTGGCTCTGGTGCTCTCCCCCACCTCAATCCCCCATCTTTTCTTTCCTCCAACTCATGGAGTTTCTCGAAAACTTCAGAATACAATAATGAAAGCCCTGTCTTTGATAATTCAATACCAAAAGGATGACCAACAGTTGTTACTGATCTCACGAACAATAGGTCACTTTCTAGGCTTGGGAGAAGCAGCAAGAACTCCGGACCCACGGCAAGGTGATGTGTGTGCTGCTCTCTGCTGTAAGTGGGAACTGAAAACAGCCACAGCAAGCTCTGGCTTGGGCATTTCACTGTGAGAACAGGTTTAACAGCTCAGCGGAAGAACTGAGAAGAGAAGCCATCAAGGCCACTCTGTTCCAGCAATTGCAAGATTTATCCAGCCATTGTGAAAGGCTGGAGAACAATGATCATATAGAAGCAGCCCCACTGAAAAACTGAAGTATTCCAAACTTGGTCTGTTTGTGGGTCATTTAGGTGCTTACCATGCGAAGTGTGATCTGTCCCCAACACATTCCACTCCTCCGGCAGCTTCAGGTGTCTGAATGCCAGGGCGACCTTCTCGTCAAGGGAATTCACATCTGCAGACGGGGGTCCCGACCGGTCAAGAAAACGGGTGAAGTTCAGAGCCTGCTGATTCCCAGCACTGGTCGCCAGGAACTGGGCTGCATCGTATGCCTCATCCTGGATGAAGTGGAAGTCTTCTTCAGCCACCACAAACACGGGAAGGCCCTCCTTGGAAGCACAGAGCAGCACCTTCACAGTCTCGCAGCAGTCGTGACCTAAACAAAACACACGGAGCAAAGAAAACAGTCTTAGATTCCACCCACTCGCAGGAGGACACAGTCTCAGGGTCCTCCCGCTGGAAGGAAGACAGTCTCAGAGTCCCCCTGCTGGGAGGAGGACAGTCTCAGGGTCCCCCTGCTGGAAGGAGGACAGTCTCAGGGTCCCCCTGCTGGGAGGAGGATAGTCTCTGAGTCCTCCCGCTGGAAGGAAGACAGTCTGAGAGTCCCCCTGCTGGGAGGAGGACAGTCTCAGGGTCCTCCCGCTGGAAGGAGGACAGTCTGAGAGTCCCCCTGCTGGGAGGAGGACAGTCTCTGAGTCCTCCCGCTGGAAGGAAGACAGTCTTTCCCCACCCCCCCACCCCCGCCCTTGCTGGAACGAGGACAGTCTTAGAGACCTCCCACTGGAAGGAGGACAGTCTTAGAGTCCTCCCGCTGGAAGGAGCACACTGGTGGGTCCTCTTTGTTCTTCTTGCACAATACACAAGTTCTCCTTCCTAAAAGAAACCCCTCCTTCCTCTGCTCTGACAGCAATCCAAACTTCTTTATACTTATTTCCAGCTCTTTTTTGTGAACTGTTATTTGCAACTATGAATTAGTTCCCTTACTGCCTGCAAAAAACTTTGTACCCCAGATGTATCCCCTATAGCTAATGTTTGGCACCAAACAGTCTCTGGGGATCTCAGGATGTACTGAACTATGGCTCGATCAGCAGAAAGAATGAAAGCTCAAGGATCTTTTCAGGCCTAGCAAGTCTGATACGACTGAACTGAGCTAGATCTGGAAACCCAACAAAGAGAGAGCCACACGGACTGGTTAATATAAGAGGAATGATACAGGGGCGCCTGGGTGGCACAGCGGTTAAGCGTCTGCCTTCACCTCAGGGCGTGATCCCGGCGTTATGGGATCGAGCCCCCACATCAGGCTCCTCCGCTATGAGCCTGCTTCTTCCTCTCCCACTCCCCCTGCTTGTGTTCCCTCCCTCTCTCGCTGGCTGTCTCTATCTCTGTCGAATAAATAAATAAAATCTTTAAAAAAAAAAAAAAAAGAGGAATGATACAAATTCCCCAGTACTACCCTATTATCACCACCATGAATCGATCAAATGATGAAACGTTTTGAAAAGTACAAAACTACTTGATTTTATTTCACTACTAGCAATTCAAGGACTACAAAATGACTTCTGCTGTCAGATACATGCTCTTCCCTGTCATGTAATGACATCAACAAAATCACCTGGTTCACACAGGGACGATGCAATGCTGTGGCCAGAAGGCCGGCTCAGGGACAGCAAGCATGCCCGAGATCAGTGCCCACCATACAGACGGCAGACCTCACAAGCTGCCACATACATGCCACCCCAGAGAGCTCCACTGGAGTAAAATCCACACTGTCTCTGCGGGTAAGGCCTTCCTGGAGAATCAGTCTCTGCTAGATTTTTAGCCTCAGAGAACGAAGTATGTAAAACACGCAGAACATAGTCATTGAAACACACTGTTTTCCTGCAACTTCCCAAGACAATCTCAACTGGCTAAAAGTACACTCCTAACATCATCATTCTTCTTCCAAAAAATACCTTTCTGATGAGAAAAACAGAAAGGAAAATGGAGCTGGGAGTTTCCGCTGCGTGAGGGATGCCACCTTGTGCTTTGCCAGATTTACCGCAGGCCACAGCACACCCGGTTTCCCTGCACCCCCTTGCACGCAGACACTGCTTGTCCACAGTGGAAGTGAGGCCAAGCAAGCCATCTCCGGGTCCACAGATCTCACTTTCCATACTGTGGCCACAGGCCAGGAGTGGCTTCAGTCGGGCACAGAACAAACTAAGCTTTCTGCTGCCTCTGAAAGAGAAAACAGTAATTGTTTTTCCCGTGTGAACAATGAGAATAATACGTAAATTGATTTTCCGCATACGATTCTCCAGGGGCCTCCTTAAGCCCTTTACCTCGTGACAAAAGAAATCTCTCACTGTTGTGTAACTTTAGGGTGGTCACAAGTATTTACTGACCAAGTACCTACTACATACCAGGCACCGGACCTGTCATTTTCTCTAGACAAAAAAATTAATGAGGTACGTATTGTCCTCGTGTTACAGATGACAAAACTGAGACTTCAAGAAGTAATGTGCCCAAGGTTACACAGATATTAAGAAGCAGAATCCATTATTCATTTTTTTTAAAGATTTTATTTATTTGACAGAGAGAGAGACAGCCAGCGAGAGAGGGAACACAAGCAGGGGGAGTGGGAGAGGAAGAAACAGGCTCCCAGCGGAAGAGCCTGACGTGGGGCTCAATCCCAGAACTCCAGGATCACGCCCTGAGCCGAAGGCAGACGCTTAACAACTGAGCCACCCAGGCGCCCCAAGAAGCAGAATCCATTATTCAAATTCAAGTCTGATGCCAAAGGACGTGGCCTATTATGTCCTGATGCAAGAGTTCTGTCCCTAACTGCAAGGAGTCTAATACTTGAATGACAGGCCAGTAAGACTCTTGAGCAAGAAGAACAGGTTCATTAACCACTGAGATCAGCTTCCACATAAACACGTAACTCCACCACGTACACCTCCCGCCCTCTGTGCTGAATTCTTTCTCTGAAGGCTGCAGGAAAAGGGAGCATCCCCTGCCTGGTGCATGTATGCGTGCCCGCACGTGCGTGTGTACACACCCACATACGTATTTCAATCCAACACATGTGTTGAATTTATACATTTAACATATGAAATGAAATCAGGAAAAAAGTGTTAATCTTCCTTGGAAGGGCAGCCAGCCTAATTATATAAAACAACGTCGATAGATTGAGGTGGTAGGTTTGGAGATGTTTCTGGCAGAAAGTGTTTCTTTTAAACTGTTCTATAATGGGGCACCTGGGTGGCTCAGTTGGTTAAGCATCTGCCTTTGGCTCAAGTCATGATCCTGGGGTCCTGGGATGGAGCCCGGCATCAGGGCTTCTCTCTCTCCCTCTGCATCCCCCACCCCTGCTCATGCTTGCTCTCGCTTTCTCTCAAATAAATAAAATCTTTTTTAAAAAGGTAAAACAGAAAACACAAAACTGTTCTGTAACATCCAACAGCTAGATATGCACCAAGCCCAGAGCACTGTGATTACAAGGGTGAGAGTCTCAGCCCTCCGTGTCAGCCCTCCAGAGGTTTACAGTCTGTAAGGGGGAGTCAAACATGTTACAGAGAACTGCAAAGGAAGTCAAAGTGGGATGGGTTCCAGAAGAAACACACAGTGCAAATGGTAGGAGAAAAGCAGGACATTTCACAGGTAAGAGCAAGAAGACTTCACAAAGGCGGTGGCCGCTAAGAAGAAACTTCCAGACAGGCAGCTTGCTCCCAGCTCTGCAACCCCTGGGGTTCTTCACTGTAACCCTCAGAACTCAGATGCACGGTGCCTCTCATGTTACCTAACACACACTTACATAATACCTGCGATGTGCTAGGCTCTGTTCTGTGTGCTTTCCAAGTAACAGTTCATGTACTCCTCATAGCAACCCCATGTGGTAGATACTATTTATGATACCCATTTACCAGATGCAGAGACCAGGCACAACAGTATTAAGTAATTTGCCCACAGTGATAAAGCTCCTAGGTGGCAGAATTAGAACTTAAGCCAACCTCCTTGCTCTAGATTTATGGGTACAATACTTGAAGAGGAAATAAGGGGACCATGGAACAATCAACAGGGAAGGAATAAAAACACCATGCTCAAACCCTGGCTGTGAGACTGTTAGGCTGTGCAACCCTAGATCACCTCTGCTTCTCTGGGCCTCAACTTCTTCATTTATAGCATGAGGGAGCAGCCCATAAGGCCCCAGCGTTTCTCCAGAGGTCAAAGCCTGTGGGTGTCACCAGGAAGAAGCCAGACAGGGAGAGAAAGTTAGCAAGAGATTCCAAGAATAGAAAACAGTTTGAAAAGCATAAAAATGGAAGCAGAAGGTAAGTTTAAGGGATGGAAATTACAGTTTCGGGAAGATATTAACTTGGTTACATCTGGAGGCTTAGTGACAGCAGAGACCTGGGTTCAAACCTATTTTCCTTACTTCTTAGCTATGTGGCCTGAGGTAAATGACAACACCTCTAACACTATTAAATCTGGACAGTCTCCTGGTCTTATAAGTCAAGAGCTAGAATTTAGAAGAGTCTTCTCAAATTCTTTAATATCATCACCCAAAACAACATCACACCTAACCACGATTCACTTCCCATTAAATAAGATAGACAGATGGGTGTAACAATACATATTTCAGTCAGAAGAATTACTTTAAAGTAAGAACGGTGTGGTTCATGAATCTAACCAATAATTACAGCACAGCATTACAAGTCTCAAGCCTGTGCAAAGGTGAGAAATCCAGAAGCCTGAACGAGAAAGGGAGTCAAAATGCCACTAATGGCATCCACCACCCTATAAATACAAATACCATCCACCACCTTGTAAGAGCTCCTTCTGTATAGACAGAGTTCATCCCACATCCCAGGTCTTCAATTTCCTCATACACACACACACACACACACGGTACGTGGGCCCAAAAAAGCTATGCTGAAGCAACACCACCTTATTCCAAGCTGCCAAGTGTAGAAGTGTGCGCACAGAAATCTACCTGGCTAGGATACGGTGAGACGAACAAAGGGGAGAGAAACAGAAGGTGGCTCAGAAGTGTGTATGTGTGTTTGTGCACACGCATGTGTGTTTATTAGTAGCCTGTGTGTGCCTCTCTCTTTCTGCTGCTTTAGCAGAAGAAACTGGTGAGAAGGTGGAGGTGGAAGGTGGTAGATGGATGGGTGAACTACTGTCAACTCTCTGTATACATTTTTGTGTAAAATAAAACTGCATATCAGAGGAGGCACAATGTCAGAAGAGGCCATGAAACGGAAACCCAGGAGCAACCATCCGATTGTAAGCCTGATATTTTTCCCTTCAGACATGAACTCACGATCTGAAGGAGAGACTATGAATCATCCTAAGTAAAATGTGCCATAAATCTGGAATTTGTTTGGTATGATTACAGGCTTCTTTTTTAAAAGAAACACTGAGGAGTAAAAGAGCACTGGAGGGCTGAGGGTGTCCTGGACCGGCCTTTTTTAAAAACCTAGAGTACACTGCAAGAATTACTACCACTCAAAACCACAGGACCTCACCCCACTGTCTGGAAATCAGTGCACGAGGCTGCCGGGCTACTCTCTCACACTAGTGTTTTCTATTATGCTCGAGTGGGTCTCAAGACTATTTTTTAATACCTATAACCTTTCAGATAAAGCATTTGGTGGGAAAAAACCTGACATGTTAAAAAACAAAAGTTATATAATATGGACCCAGTAATAAAACAAAACCCACCACATTTGCACACATACAACATCTTGTTGCCATAAATTAGCTCTAGGGACATGACTCTCCAGGGGCCATCAGCCTTCCAACTGCCTTTGCACACACAAAATGCCAGGTATGAACGATGCCCACACCTATCCTGAGAAGACACGGAAACCACAGCCAATCTGATATGATCGCCACAACTCAACCGCTCTTCACATAAAAACAGAAGCTGCAGCAGAAAGAAGAGCAGCAGGGTTTTCTGCTCGTGGCACAGTGTTGCTCCTTCCACTCAATCTCCTGGTAACAAAGAAGGAAAATAAGAATCACAAGTCTTTTTAGAAAGGGAAGTTCTGAAAAATTTACTGAGCTCCTTCTGAAGGAAGCAGCCGCAGAGAATTTAAAGAAGGGAAAAAGAGAAACCAACCAGTAAAGAAATATGGCCTAAGCTCCAAGTCCATTTCCAAAACTGCCTTCTCCATCTACCGGGCAATCGGGTCCAGTTCTTTCTTGTACAACAGAAATATGAAGTAAATTCTGGGGTGAGGGGGATCTGTTCCTGACTGAGGTATGCTGGCAACTAGCTGAGGAGTCAGAAAACACCAGGTGGACTCTTCACCCTCCACTGCACACAGGGTAGGTCATCCTCAACAAGTCACTCCAACATGAAGCCCAACACCACCGCCTTCCTGACTGTCAAAACCAGTAGAGATGGCCACGCACAAAGCACCTGCCCTGAGACAGGCATCAAAAACGGGTAGTTACTGTTATTGTTGTTGTTGTTGTTGTTGTTATTATTATTTAGCTATTAAAATGTTCCTGTTGAGGGGCGCTTGGGTGGCTCAGTCGGTTAAGCGTCTGACTCTTGATTTTGGCTTGGGTCATGATCTCAGGGTTGTAAGATAGAGCCCTGCGTCAGGCTCTGTGCTGAGCGTGGAGCCTGTTTAAGATCCTCTCTCTCCCTCTGGCCCTCCCTCCCCTCCGTCTTTAAAATTAAACTAAACTAAACTTAAAATGTTCCTGTTTAGGTCATTCAAGGAAAGGAGATTCCCAATACTCTACAAAGAGTTTCTGTGGCAGGACCCAGGAAAGCTCCGGAGCTAAAAGTTGCCTTTGGGGATGCAGAATAAACAAAAACACAAGAAGCACCTAGCTGGGGGGCGCCTGGGTGGCTCCTTCGGTTAAGCACCTGCCTCCGGCTCAGGTCATGATCCCGGGGTCCTGGGATGGAGTCCCGCATCGGGCTCTGTGCTCAGCAGCAGCCTGCTTCTCCCTCGCCCTCCCACTCCCCCTGCTTGTGCTCTCTCTGTCAAATAAATAAATAAAATCTTAAAAAAAAAAAAAAAGGCACCTAGCTGAGAAGCAACAATGTTAATTAACTGCTAATGCTCCTCTTAAAAGCATCTAATTCTAACCTTTTTTAAGCTAGCAGGTCAGGAGGTATGTATGCTCATGAAGCTGGAAAGCATTTCTGCAGGCTCCTTATCACTATATGAAGTACCGTGCCCATGGAAACGAAATACTGCTACAGATAAACAACTCTGCTGAAGCATGACCCAAGAATTACTTCATTTCCTATTAAGCTAAAAGTGGCACACATCCCAACCGGGCCTTCTCTTCTGAGGATGAAACAATTGGGACTTTGTTTGACCAACTATCAAAAAGGAACCCTGGAAGTGCTTGCTGGACAGCCCAGCCCAGCCCCGCCCCACTCAGAGCATGTTCTTTTTTTTAAGATTTATTTATTCATTAGAGAGAGAGAGAGAGAGAGAGAGAGAGAGAGAATGTGTGGGGGGGGTAAGGAGGGAGAGACGGAGAGAGCATCTCAAGCTGCGATTCCCCTCGGAGCGCAGAGCCTACACGGCTTGACCCTATGACCCAGAGATCACAACCTGAGCTGAAACCAAGAGTCGGATGCTCAACCGACTGCACGGCCCAGGCGCCCCACAGAGGACATTCTGAGAGAAAGGCTGGAAAACACAGAAATACTGTATTTTACTATTTCAGTTTGCCATCAAAGTATTTAAGAAGTGGCTACACAGGGTTAAAGGAAAATTTCGGTCTTCAGGATTACATGCAGAAAGCACCTAGTTTTTGGTGGTCTAATGGTACATGTGCAAATTTTTTAGGTGTGTAAAATGACTCTTTTTGTGTAAGAGTATTTAAGCAGAATGGGGCAAAAAAACAACCAGCACAGGAATGTCATCATGTACATTTTGGGAGGGAAGGGGCTAATTAATCAAAACGTGATTTACCACATTTCAGCCCATTACCGTAAGGCAGTGGCTCTCAGTGTTTTATCACTGTCATCTCCTCAAGGAACCTCCGTAGACATTTTTCTCTGTTCACCACCCCCATCTGATGAGACTTTAATGCTCGATGTACATCCTCTATTTGTACATGTGTCTCTGTGCTTATATAGACGCAGTGAGAGTCTCTGCCCCCCAAAAGCCAATTTTCACTCCCTTGGCAGGGCCGTTGCCTCCACTGTAATGCATGTGGCTCAGAGTCCGGTGCTGGGTCCTCAGCTCCAAGTATACAATGTCCACAGAAGCATTACAGCTGGGACAGGAGACAACAGACAGTTTTCCCCTTCAACCAGTTCTCAGTTTGTTTTTCCAGGATAGCAACTCTATGTACTGACTAGCACTGGGACAATAATTTAAAATTTTTAAATCTACAATCATACCTGTCTAGGAATAGCCTTACAGCAGCAGTGTTTTGGAACAGGGAGACTATCAGAAAGTGTCCAATACAAAGTAACGGATTCCTCTGCCAGAGAGGGAGGGTCTAGCGTTCTGAGATTAGGCCAATTTAAAGTTGACAATCTTTTCAAACGTGTAGTTCAGTCCGGCAACTGTGGACATCAGCTACTAGAGACGGGTGTGGGTTCACAAGAAGTGAGAGCTACAGCGTGACCTACCCGTACAGCTACTTACTGAGACCTGGGCTGTGAGCCCCCCGAAAGGGATTCTGATCACAGCTCACAGGGTTTGTTTTTTCGTTTTTTTTTTTTAAATGACAAATCTATTCTATATAGTACCTGCCCTTTGATGAGTGAAAAAAAAAAAAAAACAGAAGACCTGAGTCAAATTTTAGGTCAATGAATGTTTGTAGTTTTCCTGTCCAGCAAGAACCTTTGCTGTAAATTCTTAAAGTAAATAACACATGCTGAAAAAAAGACTGCATTTTATGAGAGGCCCTGTACCAAAGCCTGTCATAAAAATAGTATGCAGCATCCACTGAACATCCTGTCTCATCTCCATGCTGAAATCATTGTTTACTTGGTCTAAATTCACATTTAACTAATAAAAATGAACACAATAAGACAGTACTCCATATCTCTCAAGAATTATCTTCCAAGGATACTCAGGTGTCTCTACATTACTTACCAATCCTACATAAATCTTTTAAAGAAAAATCTCAGCTTCATCTCTAAAGGAAACTCACTGTTTAGTTAAGATGGGATTTGCGGTCGGATTTCTTTCATACAAAGAGACAAGAATGGAGATATTTTCCTTTACTACAAAGGCAATACCTTTTGTCTTTAGAGGTGTGTATCTACTTCAGGCTGTATTTCATAGCAAATTATATTCTTAACCAGAAAATTCTTAGGTGTTTTGAATGTAACATTTTATTATATAGCTTGTTTGTCTGTGCCTAGTGTCAATCAGCACATGGATAGCTTTATTTTCAGGCGAGGACACTGTTTTCAGTCTTCAAAATGTTTTTATTAAAAATTATTATATGTTTTAAGAAGTAACACGCTCACTTGTAAAGCATTCAAACAATTCAAAGGCAAAGTAGAAACCAAAGCCTCCACCTAACTGCCCCCTCAGATGCTACTTTCATTGTATTTATGTTATTAAAAAGGGGGAATCATATCACGTCTCTAGCTTTTCAACGGCAGTAAGGCAAGAAAAGATTACTTTTAAAAAAGTCTTTACAATTTATAATTAAATACACACACACACAATTTATTGTAAACTTCTCCTTAGAAAATAAGCAAGAGAGTGAGAAAAGAGAAAAAAATAATTTTCATATTGGAAGTTAAAAAAGTTTTTTTAAAGGACACAGTTTAGAAATGTTTCTTTCTCCCTTCCACCCCCAATAATAAAAGGTTAGAGACTAACATCAAGAAGTAGCTGCCCTTTGAAGGTCAATCAATCATCTGGTTTTAGTAAAAACTAAAATGTTATAAAACACTGACAGTGAAACATGCAGAGACCTCAAAGAAAAATCAGAGCCAGCGATGTGGATGAAACATGACATTAAAAGCAAGAACAAGACACAAAGCTCTTTTTCTTCCCAGAGTCAACCAAAATGACTCGGACTGGCAGAGCTCATCCCACACGTGAGCAGAAAGGGCACGCAGACATCGCTCCTAGCAGCAGCTGCTGCAAACAGACTGTGCACATTTATCCGGTGCCTGGGATGCACGAAGCAAGCACAGACTTTCCATCAAGAATCTTGACTAATCTGACACTGCCCACAGCAGACAGGAAATCTAAGGCTATCAGTACAGCTAACTGACGCACAGAAATCATCATTGGTAGCTCTGGAAAGAGAACACAGACTCCCACCCCCAAGCAAGAATTCAACTCAAGAAGCCAGAGCAAACTCCTTTTGCATTTTTCAAAAGAAAGGGTGTGTGTGTGTGCAGGCACACACCCATGTGTGCACAACCTTTCTAGAAGAGTGGCTTCCAAGAACCGGGGTGAACTCAGATAAAGTAGAAATGCTCTTCCATCAAATGGTAGGGATTCCTAGAACAGCCTTCTTTGCATGTACCAACAAAACAGACAGAAATCTATGCCCTCATGAAGCGGATTTTAGTAGAGGCATGTAGAAAACAAATAAGAAATAAAAGATATAATGTGTTAGAAGTTGGTAAATGCAATGCAGGAAAAAAAAAATCAGCAAAGGGCAAGAGGGGATACAGAGAGGAGGCCATTGTGTATTTTAAGTAGGCTCCACACCCAGCATGGAGACCAACGGAGCTTGAACTCGTGAACCTGAGCTCAAGACCTGAACTGAAGATCAAGAGTCGATGCTTAACCGACTGAGCTGCCCAGGCGCCCCTTGAAGGCTGCTGTGTATTTTTATAAGGTAGACAGGTAAGGCTTCACTGAGAAGGTGGTAGCTCAGTAAAGAGCTGAAGGAAGGGAAGGAACAAGTTGAAGATGTCCCTAAAAACCGACTTAAGGCAGTTTAATTCTAGACTAAAATATTAACTCCATGATATCAACAAGAAATTCAAAACTAACTCAATGCCCTCAATGCCCCTATCCCCACACCTCCACACATGACTACAGATGTAGCAGCTTAACAAGACAAGTGAAAGGAAAGCTCTCACACATGATGACCAGAACAATAGGGTCCATTCAGGAATCTCTTCTGCTTAAATAGTTCACAGAGCTTCTAACTCACCAGTGAGGATCTCAGTGCTGCCCTGCATCCGTATCAGAGGTTCACATGTTAGAGTGTGGCTCTACAAACGGAATGGGTTTGGCCTGCTTGTACAGGAGGGTATTGCAGGGACTCTAAGCCTCTGCCACCTCTGCTGTGATCGGGAACCTCCTATCATCAGCCTGAAAGACCTCAAGTGAGGAGCAGACCATGCAGGTCAACTGGGGTGAGAAGGGGATGGGTTGTTGGGCCCTATAAGCATGACAGGGGACATGGGAGGTGTCAGAGATCATAATTTAAAAGGGGGACAGTTGATTAGTGGCAAATGGAGAAGGCAGGTACTAGGACTCCAGGCCCCATGCAAATGGGTCAGGGATGATTTCTGAGGATTTAGATCAAGTTAGCAGAAAGCAGCAGAGTACCATATCCATTCTGGCTTGCTGGAGCTGCCAGGTAAGGGTCCTCGAGTCAGTTAAGTACAAAAGGACAGCCAGAGACGAGTGTGGCTGGGAAGGAGGGTGCAGAGACATATAAAGAGGTTTAGAACCAAAGGCAAGGGAAGAAATGGGAACTAGAGTTCAGAAAGGTAGGCTGGAGATCAGAAAGGGTCTGGAACAAACTCAGAGCCCCAGGCTGTCATACAAGTACAGTGGGCTTGTGAAGCCAAGGAAAGGAACTGCCTGCCACCCATCCTAATTTCAGCACCTTGCCAGTGAAGGTGCAAGAGCTGCCAGGCAGGCCCCTCCCCCCGGGGCTGCACTTTGCCGGTACTTGTGACTGAGGACTGCACCTAGGGCACAGGGCAACATCCCTGCCACATCTGTCCTTTCTCTTCCAGCTCCTTGCATCCTCCGCATCTACTTACCTGCTTTCTTACATGTGTGAACACACAATCATGAACATACACACATGCACCAGTCCAACTTTAACTCTTAACCTGTTTCTAATTCGGGAAGGAGTAAGTTTATAAAAATTACCACCACTCCTTTCCCAGTAAGAGTCCAGTCAGGCACCGACTACTACCTGAGGAGCTGTTCTCACCATCACCCAAACATGACAGAGGTGTTGTGATGGTGATACTGGATGACACCTGCTCCAGAGCAGACCTCAAGTTCCAGATAAGCCTTCCTGACACGGTATACATCACAGGAAACGAGATGACTGGAGCTTTAAGTTACAAAGGAGGATACTTAATACGCTTTAGAAAATAAATCAGTTATCTATCCTGAACTCCAGGTTAATTTCCAATCCCTGAAAATTTGTGTGTTTGGGGGGGGGGAGATCTTCATAGGAATTGTCAAGAATCTTTAAATCCTATATTTTTCAAAGTCATTTTTGTCAAGCAGGAGGATAAATACAGCTTTCAACTGTCATAAATCCCAGTCCTTGACTGCAGTATAATTTCCAGGAGCTGCTGGATATCTGACATGAAGTTCATTTATATTAAATGGCACAGGAATGAAAAACTGGCAATCTGATCCAATACCAGCAAGACTAGATATTAAAAGTGCTTCATAAACTAATAATTTTTTACACCATCTATTTCAACACAGTGGAATCAGTGTTCTATAAAAACACTGGTAAAAGGAAATGGTTTAGTAAGAACTAAATCCACTGTATTCTCTAAAGGAAAACAGTTACCTGTCAACACTTTTTAGGGGCTCCCCCTAAATGTGCCCTATTTTGTATCCTGATGAAAACTGGTCAACTGTTAACTTTGAAGCCAAGTCAATTAAGGAAAGTAGCTCATCTCCAAACACAAATCAACACAACTTCAGATGCTGGGACAGACAGGTCAAGAGACAGTCATTATTTTATGAGCTGTTTCTGGCGCAAGTAGGAATGATTTCATGCCTTGTAAGGCATTTTTAATAACTACCTATCTTCCCCTTTTAATTCTGTTAAACTTATAATTCCAATAGTGATTAAGCACTCGTTCTACCATGAAATATATATAATTTGTTAATTTGAGTAAAGTTTGGCTTTTATGAAACATTTTTAAGTCTTTCCCTCGCAGATACTGAGCAATGCATTACTAACTGTGTTTTACCTTTGCTTTTGCCACTATGATATTCAGAATCAAATCTGTAGTCACACCATGGGAACCACATTAGAACTTGTATCTTCCACCTGTTTTAGTTTTCCCCCAAATCTCAACATTCTAATACATTAATATTTTTGCTGATCCTGATTTTTTTTAAAAGATTTTATTTATTTATTTGACAGAGATAGAGACAGCCAGCAAGAGGGGGAATACAAGCAGGGGCAGTGGGAGAGGAAGAAGCAGGCTCATAGCGGAGGAGCCTGATGTGGGGCTCGATCCCATAACGCCAGGATCACACCCTGAGCCGAAGGCAGACGCTTAACCACTGTGCCACCCAGGCGCCCCTGATCCTGATTTTTTTTTAAAGATTTTATTTATTTGACAGAGACAGTCAACGAGAGAGGGAACACAAGCAGGAGGAGTAGGCTCCCAGCAGAGCAGGGAGCCTGATGCGGGGCTCAATCCCAGGACCCTGGGTTCACGCCCTGGGCCGAAGGCAGATGCTTAACGACTGAGCCACCCAGAGGCCCCAACTGATCCTGATTTTTATCTTTCAAACTTATGATTTTATTTCACTAATTTCTAGTGAGGCTCAGATGTTTGTAGAACAAACATATATAAACAAAACACTTTATTTTAACACATATTTAAAATAAAGCTCTGACAAGAGTTCTATTGCCCTGAATCATTCTTTTTATCACTCCACATTAATGAACATAGAATAAAAGTGTTCACGAATCAGTAAAGGCCAGTGAAGATTCCACCCAATACTTACCAGGAGCAATGGTCTCCAGCGTATCAGCACTGACCTTCCGAGTACTTGTGCAGTGATGGAGGGTGGAACCCGAAAATACCAAGTAAAAAACTACATCATCCTCAACTTTGTCCTCTTCAGCCAGCAACACGGTAACCACACAATCGCCCTAGGAAAGGAAAGACAAGAGTCAGGTTCCCCTTGGGAGTTCGACTTCACAAAACATCAAATTCAAGGGAAAATCAAATGTCATGTAAACTGGGTCCCACAAATATAAACACTGAGCACTTATGTGCCAGGAAGTATATAGGCGCTGAGAATACAAAATGATCTGAAAATGAGATCTCTGTCCTCTTACTTAAAGCTTAGGTTTTAGTGGATGTGGTTGGACAAATGAGTAAACTAACAAGGTAATAGTAGGTTTGGATATTTACTTGATGAACAGGTAAAAATGAAAGAAATCCAAAAGAATCCAAAAATAAGGCCAAAAGGATGGAGGAGGCATATTGAACAATTACATCCTTATACCCTATATAAACGGAGACAACACCTTCTCTTCTTGTAGCTAATACATGAAAACTCTTGAGTTCTCAGTCTATGATAATACCCTTAATCTACAAGGATGGGACAATCACTTTTCCAATTATGTGTTTCCTGACCATTTACCCACCACCTCTACATCAAACCCTTGGAATTAGACAAAAACCTTGTATCAGTACCTTTTTCCATGACTCCCCAACTACTGAGAAGTTATCTCTGTCATTTATTCACAAATATTCTTTCTAGTTTTTACACGTTCATTTTTTCTGAGGTTAGTGTCTAAATTAAATATATTCTATAAAGTACAGTCCTAACTACTATTCTCCCAATCATAAACATTATACGATTCATGTTGTCACCATAAACAAAAGATTTTAAAGCACTGAGGTTTAGTACCCTCTAAATCTTAACAATGCACTAGGAAAAAAAAGAAAACAGAATAATGCACTATGCAAAAACCAACTTAGAGAAAGCAGGCTACTTTAGCATTAAATAGGGGCGAGAACGCTCCTTCCCTGTAGCATTTTTTTTTCTTTTCCATTTTAGCAACAATGAAGCCTATTCGAGAACCATGCCACCCTGTGGCCACGATTTATAAGCCCAGCACCATCACAGAGCAGCAGGTAGTGTTTTACCCAACAATGAAAACCAAAAATCGTAACGTCAAACAGGATCAAGTCTATTAACAGCAATGCTCCAGTAGGTTGATTCTGGAAACAGATTCAAAGTATTTCCCCAAGTCCCAAATGCCCATCTCTTCATTTATTTCCAGTGCTTTGTGCAGTGCTCTGTACATGGTAGGAGATCAAATCTGTTCAATGGAACATGTAAGAAGTCAGAATGACCTACAAAGCTGGTGACTTCCTACAAATGCTGAACTGGAAAGTTCCAAAGCACCTTACCACAAAGACTAGCACAGACAGGGCAACAGAATTATCACTGGCTGCAGTCACTATGTAGAATTATAATTGAGACTCATGTATAAGTCCCATTCTTGGAAACATTTTTGAAAAGCTTAGACAAAATATTTAATACCCTTTTGCATGATAAACCGCAACCAGCTAAAATGTCTGCTGTACATAAGAATAAATTTCTCAAGGTATTGAAATACCATTATAACCTGGGGGAAAAAAAAAAGAGTGTGAAAGAAAGCTCTAAAATTTCATCCTTCAGAGCACAGGTTGGCCAACTATGATCCATGGGTACAATCCAGCTCTCCGCTTGTTTTCATGTGGCTCAAAAGCTAAGAAAGGTTTTCACACTTTTTTTTTTAAAGATTTTATTTATTTATTTGACAGAGATAGAGACAGCCAGCGAGAGAGGGAACACAAGCTGGGGGAGTGGGAGAGGAAGAACGAGGCTCCTAGTGAAGGAGCCTGATGTGGGGCTCGATCCCAGAACACTGGGATCACACCCTGAGCCGAAGGTAGATGCTTAACAACTGTGTCACCCAGGGGCCCCAGGTTTTCACACTTTTAAGTGGTTGAAAAAAAAAATCAAAAGAAAAATATCTTCTAACATGTGAAAATGACAGGACAGTTGACTTTCAGTGTCCATACATAAGGGCTTCTTGGAACCCAGCCACACTCACTTGTTTACACGCGGTCTATGGCAACTTTCGCACTACAATGAGCCACAGCAGAATTGAGCAGTTCCCAGAGATTGTGTGACCTGCCAGCCTAAATTACTTACAGTGTGGACTTNGGGGGGGGGGGGGGGGGGATTCTAAGAATCTATCTTCTTTCTCAAGATCAGGGACTTCCTCTCCATGTGAGACCCAATATTTTGCTAGAAGACTCTTCTGCCCAAGATATTAAGGGGTACCTAGGACCTTCTTTTAACTGAGGGCAGAGGAGAGGGCTACGGGGCAGTTTAAATCCTTTTTTTTTAATGTTTTTTTATTATATTACGTTAGTCACCGTACAGTACATCCCTGGTTTCTGATGTAAAGTTCAATGATTCATTAGTCGCGTATAACACCCAGTGCACCATGCAATACGTGCCCTCCTTACTACCCATCACCAGTCTATCCCATTCCCCCACCCCCCTCCCCTCTGAAGCCCTCAGTTTGTTTCTGAGAGTCCATAGTCTCTCATGCTTCATCCCCCCTTCTGATTAACCCCCCTTTCTTTATCCCTTTCTTCCCCTACCGATCTTCCTAGTTCTTATGTTCCATAGATGAGAGAAATCATATGATAATTGTCTTTCTCTGCTTGACTTATTTCACTTAGCATTATCTCCTCCAGTGCCGTCCATGTTGCAGCAAATGTTGAGAATTCGTTCTNGATAGCTGAGTAATATTCCATTGTATATATGGACCACAGCTTCTTAATCCAGTCATCTGTTGAAGGGCATCTCGGCTCCTTCCACGATTTAGCTGCTTTGAACATTGGGGTGCATATGGCCCTTCTCTTCACTACGTCTGTACCTTTGGGGTAAATACCCAGTAGTGCA